>NC_046666.1:50379086-50453926 GCF_010883055.1 Belonocnema kinseyi | reverse complement strand
ACACAACTTCCTCTTTTCATTTATTCTCAAGATGATATTCATAATGATAATTATTTCGTAAGAATGTTTTTATCATAAATTCAATTATTGAACTGCACTCGCATCACAAAACTGCACCGCGTCTTATCTTCATTTGTTCTTAAGATAATATAAACAATTATATTTATCGCGTAACAGTGTTTTTATCCTAAATTTAATTATTGTACTGCATTCGCATGGCAAAATTGCACAGCTTCCTGTCTTCATTTGTATCAAGATAATATCTAAAATGATATTTATTTCGTAAGAATGTTTTTATCATAAATTCAATTATTGAACTGCACTCGCATTGCAAAATTGCACAGCTTCCTCTCTTTATTTTTTCTCAAGATAATATTCATAATGATAATTATTTCGTAAGAATGTTTCTATCATAAATTAAATTATTGAACTGCACTCGCATGACAAAACTGTGCAGCTTTATATATCATCATTTATTTTTAAGATAAGTTGACGCTTGTAAAGGATGCCGAAAAACCCTATTTTTTGGGATGTTTTGCTTTCTAACTATTGAAAACAATTTTTTAAAACAAAATTGAGGTACCCCGGCTTTAGTTTTAAGCTCTTCGACTATTTTCGAGAAAACAAATTTAAACAATTTGTTACAGTGTAATTGTTTGAATGTTGGTTTGAGTGGTCTATTTACGAGCAAATTGAAGAGAAAATATAGGCGAGAGAATGATAGATTTTAACTGCAAGAAACGACTGATTTTAACTGCAAGAAACGACAGATCCTGGGGAGATCATTAACCGCGAAAAACGTAAACGTCGTTCAGTCTTTGAAGATAGACGACAGTTATTTGACTTTAGTTTACTTGGCGTAATACAGGTATTTACTATTTACTGCAAAAATGAGATACGCCTACCGTTAAAGAAAAGTCATCATGACAAAGTGAGAGGCCAATATCAATACTTGCTAATCCTAATTCCGATTGCCATTCAATTCCTTCTCAGTTGTGACTTTTAGAGATAAATCAGCTGTAGTAGATGGGTTTTAATAAATCAGTCGTATTAAAGCGAAATTTGCATCCAGACAAATCTTAACATTTATTATCTGTTAAAGTCTTCGTGTTTGTTCAAGCAAGTCTATTATATTGGGAAATTCAGAATATTTTTAATTCTTATAAGAAAAGTCTTTGAGTTTTGATGTTACGTTGACGACTAGTGTATTGAAATAATAATAAAATAATAAATAAATAATAATATTTATGAATATCGTTTCCCTAACTTAGTGGGCTAGAGCACCAGACCAGTAATCTACATAGACCTGGATTCGAAACCCAACGGAGCTAGAGGAATTTTATTTACAGCTAAAGATAAAAAAAAATTATAAAAGTTTTTGTTTCTTAGATACTAATGTTTTTTGAATCATATTCAGATTATAATTAAAGTTTTTTTTAGGGTTCGGTAGACCCGCGCAGATACCCTTTTAGTTTCGTTCGAATATCCGTCCGTCCATCTTGGAAATTTAAGAGAAATGAAGGGTTGGGAAATAAGGAAAGTGAAAGGAAGTGAGGGGAGGAGAAGTAGAAAAATTTAGAGGAAATGAGAGAAGTGAAAGTAGGGAAAATAAGGAGAGGAAATGTATGAGAAGTGAAAAGGCATTAGGAGGGTAATTAGGGTAATTAGATGAAGTAAGGGGAAAAAAGAGGAGGGAAAGTAGGAGAAATAATGAGAAATGAGGGGAGGCAATTAAAGAAATGAGAAGAAGTGTTGGAAATTAGTGAAAGGAAGTGAGGAGAGGAGAAGTAGAGAAAGTAAGGAGAAATGAGAGAAGGGAAAGTAGGGGAAATAATGAGAAATTAATGAACAGAAGTAGGGTAAATTACGAGAAATTAGGGGAAATAAGGAGTGGAGAAGTGAGGGAAGTAAGGGGAAATGAGAAGAAGTGAGCGAAAGTTTGAGGAGAAGAAGTAGGGGAAGTATCGGGAAGTAAGTGGAGGGCAATTAGGAAAATGAGGAGAAGTGTGGGCAAATATTGAAAGGAAGTGAGGGAGGAGATGTAGAGAAAGTAAAGGAAAATGAGAGAAGGGAAAGTGGGGGAAATAAGGAGAAGAATAAATAAGTGAGAAGAAATGAGAGGAGTGGCAGTAGGGGAAGTAATGGGAAATAACAAGAGGGAAAAATGGGGAATTAAGAAGAAGTGATGAAAAGTTGTAAGAGGAAGTGAGGGAAGAGATAGTAAAGTAGTGTGGGTGAGTAGTGGAGGGAAAGTGATGTATGAGGAAGGGAATTTGGAAAAGTGCGGAAAGGGGAAAGTAAAGAAGAAAGAAGTTAGGGAGGGGATTTATAGATGAAATAAGGAGAGGAGAAGTAGGGGTATGTAAGGAACTAGGAGAAGTTGGAGGGGAAATATATGTTAGGGGGAAGCTTAAGCCGCTTAATTACGTCCAAATAGGCCACGAAACTCTTTCTGGTTTGACTAATTTTATTTTTTTATCAGGGGCTCACCATTATTTTAAAGTTTATATAAACATGAAAAATTAGGCTTTTTAATAAAGAATTACTTGGTTTTACAAACGTAAATTTTTACTATTTTTAGGACCTAAAATTCATTGATTTTTTTTGCTTGAAATTCAGAAATTAGATTTAAACTTTTTGTCTTTTTGATTTGAAAAATTCGTCTTTTTCTGTTGAAATTTCATCTTTTTGGTTACAACTGCATCTGCCTGGTTTAAAATCATATTGTTTCGGTTGAAAATTTTCATTTTCACGAAGACAATTTTTTTTCTTCAGAAGAGGATTTGCATTCTCAGTTCGAAAATTGAACAATTATGATGGTATCTTAAGGTCGAAAGTTGAACTAGTTTGTGAAAAGTTTATTTTCTTAGTTAAAGATTCATAATTTTACTTCAAAATGTTTTTTTTCATGGTTACAATTTTTTTCAGATTCTTTATGAAAGTTTATCATTTTAGGTTGAAACTTTAACTCGTTGGTTCAAAGTTGAACCACTTTCTCTAATTTTTGTTGTTGTTATATGTTTATAATTTTAATTGAGAATTCACCTCTTTGGTTCAAAGTTAAACTACTTTTGGAAAAAAGTCGGTTTGCTTGAAATGAATTTTTTTATTTAAAATGATAATTTTTGGTTTTAAATTTAACTGTTTGGTTGAAAATTCAAGTGCCTGATTAAAAATTAACATTTTTGTTGAAAATTTAAATGTTTTGTAAAAAATTCATTTTTTTGCCTTGAATATTCAATTACTTGGTAGAAAATATTTAAAATACTGATTTTTTTCCTGCAAATTTAATTATTTAGAAGAAAATGAATGACTTTGTTAAAAATTCAACTACGTGGTTAAAAATTTAAGTATTTTTTTAAAAATGTGTCCTTTGTGGTAGAGAAATAATCTTCTTGGTTGAATATTTAAATGTCGGATTCAAATAAAATTTGCTTGACTTTAACAATTATGTGTTTGAATCAAATAAATTTTGCTAGTATCAAAACAAACAATCGTTTGACCCCAAATCAGAAATAGAATTTTTTATTTATATAAAGTCTGTTTGACGCAAACAATGATGTGTTTGAATAAAATAGTTTTTTAAAATAAGAAAACATATTTTTGAATAAAACAGAGTTTTTTTTATCCTATACCTAAGATAGAATTTGTTTGATTAAAAAAAAATTGGTTTTACTGGAGCAATGATGTGTTTGAATTAAATAAATGTTGTTTTAATCAAAACAAACATTCGTTTGATCCTATATCAAAGATATAATTTTTTAGATTCTAGTAAAATTTGCTTGAATTGAAAAATAATATGTTTAAATAAAAAACTTTTATTTTAAACAAAAAAAGATTTCTTTGACTCTATATTAAAGATAGAATTTTCTTGATTCAAATATAATTTATTTGATTTAATCAATAATGTTTCTGAATAAAATGAAGTTTGTTTAAATCAAAGCAAACATTTGTTTGAGCCTACGTCAAGGACAGAATTTTTTTTATTCAAATAAAATTTGTTTTATTCGAACAATGATGTGTTTGAATAAAAAAAAAAATTTGTTTGAATAAAACAAACATTTGTTTGGCCCTATGCCGAAGATAGAATTTGTTTAAATCAAATAAATTTCGGTTTGAATGACCAATTGTGTGTTTGAATAAAATAAAATTTATATTAATCAATCAAATATTTGTTTTGTCCCACATGAAATAAGACATTCGTTTAATTTTAATTCAAGCAAAGATTTTTCAATGTGTTTTTTCAGTGAGAGGAATCGATTGAAAAAGAAATACCTTTGAGAATATCTACACCCATTGGTCGTAAATTTCTTTGAAAAGCTAGCAGTGCGCATGGTAAGAAGTAAAATGTCTCTAGCAACTTCAGTACCTTTCTCAGTGTCCAAAGGATGGACCGTCGCGGAAATTCGGGAAAAATTATATTTTCATACTCGCGAAACTCATCAAAAATATGTAAAATAAATAGTTCATAAAATTGTCGTTAGTGCTGTCAATATTTTCAGTATACATTATGTCAACGGTCAAAATAATTAACAAATTTACAAATTAATACTAATTATCCAGAGCTATAATCAAAAATTCAAAGCCAATAAAATATATATTTTTTAAACAATGAAAATTGGGTTAATGAAAAACCATTTTTTTAAATTTATTTGTAAAATTATATACTGTTTAATTTTTACACTAAGAAAAAATTTTTCTTTTGATTTTGAAATTAAAATTACGAAATTTATTTTGAAATTTCCTTTGATTTTTCTTTGGAATTAAAGAAATTCTATTAAATCAATAAAAATTTGTTTGAAACTAAAGAAATCTCTGTTAATCAAAAGAAACACACCAACATAATCTATAGTTGTAGAAAAAAGGTAAATATTTTTTTTAATCAAATAATTTTGTATTCAAAGTACTTATAATTTTAGACGGAAAACATTAACATAACATAACAGAAAATTGTTCAAAATTGTAAATGTTCTTTGAAATCGATTTTTTAAATTAAAAATACTTATTTCAGACGAAAAAACTGTCATAATACAAAAATGTTGAAAGATTCTAAATCTTGTTCAAACTATAATTATTTTTAAATAATCTTAAAAATACGAATGTTTTGTGTGAAACGCTAAGATAACCTAAAATTGTTGAAAAAGCATTAACACAATTCAAAATTGTTAAAAGATTCTAAGTCTTGTCTGAATTATAATTATTTTTGTTTAAAAGCCAACAAATGGAAAAACAACGCTGACAAAACCTAAAATGGTTGAAAACAGGGAATCTTGATAATTATTTTTGTTTGAAAATGCTCATTTCTGGTGAAAAAAATTACACAACCCACAATTTTTTAAACTTTGAATTCTGATTTGAAACTTTCTAATATTATACCGTAATTATTTCAAGAAATGCCAACAATTACTAAGTTTCTACCAAATAAGATAAATTGTTTAATAAAAAAAAATTAATTTCCAACAAAACTGTTGAATTTGCAACCAAAACAGATTTTTCAGTCCAGAAAAACGAAATCTTGGACATATTATTATTTGAAGGAAAAGCACGTTTTTAATAAAAATTAAGAATATTAAATCACTATGTAATTTTATATTTTTTTATTCGCTTCAAGTTTATATAAATATCATTTTCCTTGGTTTCTTGAGAACATTCAAAAAAAATTTTGTAAGATTTTATATATGTCGAAAAATTATCTAGAGAATCGCTACTTTTTTCTGTTTATGAGGATTCTACAAATTTTAGGACATTTTTTTACCAGTTTGTGTTATCTTTCAATCTTTTAAAATTTTCTTTTATCTTAAAAATTCCAAAAATCCTTAAATATATTTTCAACTGACTCGAATTATTTTTCAAAAATTGTTTCAAAATCTTCCGGATTCATTTTTTTTTAATTTTCGAACTCTTTTTTAATATTTGATAATCTTTTAAAATATGCTCTTAAAATTAATTTTTTTAAATAATTAAATATTCATTCAAAGATTCATTTCCTCTTCAGTTTTTTGAAATTTTTTATTATTGTTGGATTTTTTAAAAACTTCTAACTATCTTTTAAAATGAGTCGAATTTTTCCTAAAATTTGGAGCAAATTCTGTAAAATAAAAAAAAATTGCCTTAAACACTGCCAAATTATTTTTGATGATAGTATGCATTTTTCTCGGCATTTTTAAAATTTTTTGAAATCTTTTTAAATATTACCTTAAAATGAATTTTGTAAAATAAAAAAATCATTTTACATTTTTCGAGAACTCTTTTAGGAAAATTTTTTTATTCTCTTGAAACATTTCAAAATTCTTTAAAAACTTCTAAATTTTTTGATTGAAATCTTCAAAAATCTACATTTTGTTTTAAACAAAATAATTTTTTTATCATTTAAAAAATTTAAAATATCTCTTAAAGTTATTAAAATTGTTAAAAAGCTTCCAAATTTCATTTAAGAATCTTCCAAAATTTACATTTTGTTTAAAATTGGTCGGTACTGGTTATTTTTTTGTATACCGGTACCGACATTTTTTTACCGTTATCTATAGACTACACATTTCGCAAACTAAGATATTCTAAGTTTTTATCGATAATTTCATTTTTCTCATCTCTTAAAATGTGTGAAATAGTGCACAAATTATAGTCGGGTAGAAACATTTTTTTTAGTTCGACCTATTTTTTTAGATAGGAAAATTTATTTTTAAACAGATTGACATATATCAAAACATTTTTAATTGATTTAATGTCGAAATAAACCTAATTTCTTATGAGTAATTATATGCACCGAAATTTGTTCGTTATGTAATTTATCTTTAATGAGCCCGAAAATTATTTAAAAGAAAGCAGATCTCATTCCGAGCTTAAATTAATTTTTTAATCAGAGACATTAATCTAAAAATTCTTTCTAATCTGCAAGGTTTGCTTATGTCTATTTTTGAGAGCTTTTAAATTAAATTCAAACAATTTTTCCCTCAATTTTTCGAAAGAAATCTTTTTATTAAATTGTGTACAAAGAAAGTTTGTTTTAAATATCAGCCATTTTTAGAAATATATCATTTTCAGATTATTTCTGTTCCTATTTAGAAAACGTAATAATCTAAAGACTATCTATCCAAAAAATATATATATACCACAATTTTTGCACAGTATATACTGAAAATCTCAGTAGAAAAAAAATTCTAAAAAATGGGACAAATTGAGTCGATTAGCAATTATTTCCTGATATTTGAAAACTCTGTATCAGGGAAAACCTTCATCTGGAACAGATACTTTGTCCCATATTTTAAAAATTATTTTCCACAGAGATTTTCATTATAATCTGTACCACGATTGAGGTACTTAAATTTCTTGGACAGATGGTAGAATTGTTTAGAATCAACCTCAAACATTTGAAATTCTCGTATCGTCATGCACCCCTGCGATTCGGCGAAGCGACCATAACCTCATCCATGTTCAGTATACAGTGTCCTCTCTAACGTTTCCGCGAATTCCCTCTCTCATTCTCTCCACCTACGCGGGGGTTGTAACAGTTGACTCTGCACGGGGTTTTATGTCGTATCCATCTCTCATGTAACCGCGCAGCACGAGGGGGAACGCCGAAGGGAAGAATGACGTAGGGGTCAGACTTTAGAAACGCACGCGCAGTGGAAACGCAAGTTCCCTTGTCACAGGAAGCACATGGTCGACCGGTCCGCGATGTCGCTGTAGCTTATTAACCGCCTTTTTTTCCTTCTATTTTACACCAAATTTATGGGTAAATAATTATTAGCAAACAATAATTCTTCTCTCCGCGAGTGGCAGGCTTTTCTCGTATTCAACTCGTATCGATTCCGCGAATTTCGGTTTCCGGGAGGCAAGAACATTCTTGAGAAGATCAGTATTCTTTATTCTCGAATCAAGTGAAACGCGGTACTCTAAATTTTTTTCAGTGATATCTGCAAAAAAAAAGGATTATATTTCAAAGTGAAAGAGTGCGAGATAAAGAGGTTATGTTCCTTTGGTGGTGTGTTAACAAAATCGGTCTAAGGATTAAGATACTAGCAAATATGCTATCACTATCGAAAAGAAAAAAAAATGATGTAGTGAATTAAATAGACATTTATTTATAACTGAAGTGCAACCTGCGGATGACTACATTTTAATGTGAGTACAGCTGATTGAAGGTTAGGTCTCTTGTTTACTTCGACTTTAAATTCAGTATAATTTATAATCTGGAAGAAGGTATCATATCTCATTATTTAGAATCGAAAACCTCTTCTAAACATATTCTTAACTTGTGACAAATGGAATTGACTTTTCCGGTAATTATCTCTTCTATATTGGGCGGATTTCAATTTTCGGGAGGCAAGAACATTCTCGAGAAGATCAGTTTTCTTTATTCTCGAATAAAGAGAAAGGCTCGAATCTCGATCTTTTTTCAGTAATACATATAAAAAAAGCATCATATTTGAAAGTGAGGCGGTGAAAGATAAAGAGGTTATCTTCCTTTGATGGTGTGCTAAAAAAATCGGTCTGAGGATTAAGATACAAGCAAATATTCTACCGCTATTGAAAAGATTTAAAAAATGATGTAGTGAATTTATCAGACATTTATTAATAACTGAAATACAACCTGCGGATTACAACATTTTAATGTGGGTACAGTTGATTGTAGGTTAGGTCTCTTGTTTACTTCGACTTTAAATCCGGTTTAATTTATATTCTGGAGGAAGGAATCATATTTCATTATTTAGAATCGAAAACTAATTCTAAACATATTCTTAACTTGTGTCCCATGGAATTGAGTTTTCTGGTAATTATCTCTTCTATATTGAGCAGATTTCTGTTTTCGAGAGGCAAGAATATTCTTGAGAAATCAGTTTTCTTTATTCTCGAATTCAGAGAAAGGCATGTGTGTGAAGAAAAAATGCTGCAGCTATTGGAATAATCAAAAAACTACATTGATGTAGTGAATTTAATAGACATTTGTTTATAATTGAAGTGCAACCTACGGCTGATAACATTTTAGTGTGAGTACAGTTGATTGTAGGTTAGGTTTCTTGTTTATTTCGACTTTAAATCCGTTTTAATTTATGTTATGAAAAAAGGTATCATATTTCATTATTGAGAATCGAAAATTACTTCTAAACTCATTCTTACCTTTTGTAAAAGTGGAATTATCTACCTTTTCTCGTAATATGATTCCTCATCTCTATCAGGCAAATTTCGGTTTCCGAGAGGCAAGGACATTTTGCAGTATTTAAAAAAAAAATTGTTTTTATTCCTTATAGGAATCGGCGTAGCGTTAAAAGCTGCTTTCCTTTCATGAAATCTTGTCCCGTCGCTTTTAAAGTATTTCATTTTGTAGGTATCATATTTCATTTTCTGGATATCATATTTCATTTTGGAACATATTCTAAACTTGTGTAAAATGGAATTATCTGACATTTCTCGTGATTACCTTGTCTCTATTTTGCGAATTTCTGTTTCCCTCTTGAAAAAACATTTTTCGCTTGTTATCCGGGAAGAAGGTTAGGCTCATTTCTGAGTGCGGGAGTGTCGTGTAAATTATGTGCTTGTTTATTCTTGTTGACTGCTCGGAGAGAGGGAGCACTTTGTTCACGAGGTTCGTGGATTATGGTGAGTAGGTGAAGTACCTTCACCGGTTATAGTAGATATGTTGTGAAGTAGTAAATAAAGGCCGATGAGTTTCGCCAGTTTGAATACGCAATGGAATATTTCAAGCGCACGCTTTATAGTTTGTTTTGATATCTTGAAAAATTAAAGGTTATGTTTGGAATTTTTAAAGAAATAGTTGTGTTTACTATGTGTGGAGTATACTTTTCCAAGGTTTACATTATTTTTGCACACATTTTTAAACCTCTTAGAAATTTGAAAATTCCCGAAAGTCTATTTTTTTATATATATACGTATAATAAAATAGAAATAAAAATTTAAATACACTAAAATTAAATATTTTTTAGATACGAAGCAGTTTCTCGTTGTGTATCGGCAGTTTTCGGATTATATTTTTGGTTTGATTTAAACAAATATTTGTATAAACTAAAATATATTTAATTCAAGCGAAAACTTTCTTTGAGTGAAACAAATCGTATGCAATAATTTATTTGTTTGAATCAATACGGTAAATACTTTTAATTGATTAAAATTTACTGAATGTTCTTTTTTAATTTCAATAAAGAATTTGTTTCTTTCAACCATACGATATTAAAAAAAAATTTGTCGACTAAACAAAAACATCTTCCGTAGTGCAGTAAATTCTTTAAAATGAGCACTTTTATATTAGAGATGCGACTTGAATTTCGGTTACGAGTAACAGAATGTGATTTTTATTTAAATTTTAACTCTGAATTAATTTATAAAAATCCTTTCCATCATATTTTTATGAGTAAAACTAGTTTTTTATAATTTAATTTCATGCTTTAAACTGAAATTATAATGATTACAATCGAAACTAAACCGAGCATATTTTGAAAAGTTATCTAGAGCAGATATTTAATTTTTGTTTACATTTTTTGTTATGTTCTATAAAAAATGTATGAAATAAAAATCCTAACCTAAAAAATCCTTGAAATGAGATCAAATAACTACATTTTTTGGGCAAGTGAATGTGCTTATTGTAAGACAATTTTTCATTTATTGTTCCTGCTAATTTTTCTTGATAAAACAAAACTTTTTTTAATAAAAATGTTACCATGATTCTATACAATCTAAGTCATATTTTTTCCAACAAAATAGTTATGTTTCTGCAAAAAAGAATTAGCATAATGTTTGCTCAAAAATTTTCATTTTGATTTCATATTTACGGAAAGGCTGTTGTTATGTATCAAAATTTCTGTACGAATAGCAACTTTTACCGACATTTCGGTACAAATAGCCGCATTTTTCGGTACTATAATATAAAAAATATTAATAAATAATCTAGATTTACCTGAAAAATCTGGCCTTTTTTGTCGAGATTTCCGTACAAATAGTTCTTTTTCTATATCCCGCTATTTGTACTGAAAAAATCCGGCTTTTTGTACAAAACTTTCGGTACACGCGTTGTCACGTCCTATAAAATACTTGGAAATTGTGTACTATATGCGGGAGAATTACGAAATTATACTGGGGTTTCAGAAACCTTTATAAATTACTTCCAAAATAAATGTCAGTTTGTATCTGACCATGGCATACTTAAATCTATGGTATCTTTCAATCGCGGAGTATTTGATTTTTTCCGTGGTAAGATTCACATTATCATAATAATAAGTTTCATTATAAATAATTACATTTGTTTAATCAGACATTCGTGTATCTTTACACACTAAATTTCAATCAGTTAAAATTTGACCGGTTAAATTAGTAATTATTTTCGGAAAAACACTAGTTTAAACAGATTAATCTGTCAGTATCGCAAAATAAATCAAATAATTGGTTGAAATTATTGTTTTTCAATCAATAAATGTGATTGGTTTGTCTGCTATGATAAAATAGCAAATTTATTATTACATTAAAATTGATCGTTGAATACCCTATTTTAATAAATTACTGATTTCATTACTTATGATTTTCAAAAAATATTTTAAGTTGTTTGTCAGTCGCGGAATCTGAATTATTTGCATCATTATAAATTAATTTTGAATAAATCACTTTGACTGATTAAAATTTAGTTAGGAAAATTGTAACACAGGGTGATCATTTTATAGATATTTTAAAAATTATTATAATCTATCATTTTTACGTATGCGTCAACATAACCTTAAAATAACTGATTCATAGTTAGCATTCAGTCGCTTATTGAAATTGGTAATTTTAAGTGTTTCATATTTATATAATTATATAATTTATATTATATATTTATTAATTATAATTATCAACTTATTTAGTAAAAAAAAAACAGTCCTGACATTGATTATAAATTCGAGCAAAAACTGCTGGTAATAATTTTACGATTTTTATAAGTTGCAGATCTTAATTATAATACAAATATATTTAACTTCATTCAAAGAATTCTATAATTGGCGGGACAGGTTGACACTGAAAAAAAATGAGAGCTTCCTTGGAAATGTCACGTAAATGCCAGTTTCTATTCTGGGCATTATAACCTAACTTACAAGCACATTAACCACGCACCATACGAACTTACAAAGTTATTCAACTCTCTGCTATATGATTGTAAAACAAGAAGGTACTGGAAATTGATAATAATAATCATTCATTTATTTTATATCTAACATTCTGATTTATGTAATTTGAAAAGTTTATAGAACTTTATTGAAGCTTTAATATAAACTTTAACGTTTCATATTTGCTACATAACAAATTATAAAAATCAAAACACGCATATAGTGGAAGAGTTTTCTAAACAAATTATTTCACGTTCTTCATTTATCCACTGAAAAAATAATACTTGAATGAAAGAAATATAGTACTAAAATAGGTCCGATAACATATTTTTTTGATCGAAAGAAATTTTTTAATGATAAAAATGATTTTTTTTTAAATTTGGAACATATTGTTCTCCACAAAAAAAATTGAGTTTTATTTTGAAAAAATACGCGGTGTTAAAATGTACAGAAATAAAATTGAACCATGATTCGTTCCTGTTTAGCAATAGTTTTTTAAAAGCAATTTAATTCTTTTCCAGTTTTTACATTGATCAAGACAGTTAGAATGCCTGAAGCTCAAAATGTATTTATAAAAAAATGACTTGAAACAAAATGGTGTACATAGTATTTCTGTGTGAATAGGGACGATACAAAATTTTCTTGTCCCAAGATCATTTTTTTTCTCAAGAAAATTTACTTGATTACAGACAATTAAATTTCTTCACTCGAGTACATTTTTTTGAGACAAATCCAATGTTTTTGGATCCTAAAAATATTGTATTGTACGTAGAAAAAATAATGCTTCATTTTAAGCAAAAAAATGGCATCCAAATATTCTGGAACAAAATTAACACATACTTGGTTCATATTGAGCAATAAGAATATTAAAAAATGTAATTATTTTTCAGTTTTTACATTGATCAAGATATTATAAGTAAAGTTAAAAAACGAATTTATAAGGAAATTACCACAAACAAAATTGAATTCGTAGATTTTTTCTGTGAACATTTTTCGAACGGTTCATGTTTATTAAAAGCAGCAATAAATAAAAAAAATAAGAAAGAATATATGTATTATATATGTATTTAGAATTTATATACAGAATATTTTATGGAAACTGAGATTTCTTTTAGATTTGGGCGGGAATTTAGGGAATGTATAGCTATAGGTATATAATAGGTGTTGGGTGACCATTTTTAGCAGCTGGTGTCTGGAGAATGGCCGCCATATGACTGCGACAAGGTTGCTTCATCTGGGTTCAATGGCGGCGTCCTCAGATCTATATTCCTATAAAGAACGTGTAGAAGACAAATTATTCATATTTAATATTTTTTTATTGTGAAAAAATACTTCTCGATCAGACAAATTTATTAGAAATATACACAGTAAAGAAAAAATGTTAAATTGTTATACCTTCTTATAAAATGGTTCGTATTAAATTCAGTATTGGATTTCAGCTAAATTTAACTAATTGAAAATTATTTGATTTTTTTTTGAGAGGGGAGTTAATTCCAATATGTAATTGAGTAGATTTAACTTTTTTTCGTTTAAATTATTAAAACGAAAGAAATTTTTTATCCTGGATAAATTGCGGCGATAAAACTGGAACAACTTAAAGTTCATTCTTCAGAATCGAGCAATTTAAAATTATTATATGAGTGTTGAGAAGTTTCGAATTTAATTTCTAATATTTCCTATAAAAAATTACAATGTTTATTTGACCGTTTTCAAACAAAAATATTTAGGATTTACATGAAACATTTTTAAAGTCAAATATTTTTTCGTTTAAATACAAATAAAATTTTTTTGAAATGTTAAATATTTAGGGATCAAACTATCTTTAATTTGAGTTTAGGAGTATTGAAGAGAACATATCAAAATTTGTTTTTAAACAACTTTTATTTTCTAGTCTTTTTTTATGTCGCCGTGAATGATAAATTATTATTTTAAAAAATATAATGTTTCCCTAACATAACATATAAAAAATTTTTATTGAACCATTTTTATTTTTTAGTCTCTTTTTATGTCGCCGTGAATTATTAAGCATTATTTTAAAAAATATAACATTTTCCTAAAAAAAAATCTCATATTAAGATCTCATTTAGATCCTGGCTAAAGTCCCGCTAAAAGTACACATTTTTTCAATCTTCAACTCAAAAGGAAACCTACTAGAAAATTTCCATTTTATTTTTTTTCGAAATTTTGGCAAGTGCTGATGAGATATAAATCCGCGAACAAGTATGAATGAAATACGATTAAAGTACCTAAAATAAGTTCAAAATATTTGCCGTTTCACCATGACTTTTTTAGTATAAAATATGTGCCGAAGAAGTCGTACTAATTTAAAAAACTTAAAAGTTCTGAATAATTTTTTAAACAAAGTTTTGTTTTTAATTTCGCTTTTATTTATTTATTTATAGTAGGTAACTTTGTTCCAAAATGATTTAGGACTTGCAAAAATTTGAAAATAAATAATTAGGACTTTTCCGGTACTTTCTTCCTTAAAAATGCTGCCGACAAAATAAGTCAGACACCTACGTTACTTTTTCTCTAAAAAATTCCTGATGAAACTTTTTGAACTTTTTCGGTACTTTAATCTTATTTCAGCAAATCAGTTATTCGAACTGGAAATTCGGTTTATTACGAAAAATCAGGATTAAATTAGTATCACCTACTTGTAATTTTAAGCAATCGACTTGTGATTTCTTGTCCTCTACTTCTAATCTTAAGTAATCCAATTTTAATCTAAAATAATGCACTTGTAATCTAGGTTAATCCACTTATAATACAGACGATTCGAAGTAATCCACTTGAAATTTGGTTCCAATCCGGCGTAATCCACACGTAGAAAATAAATTATCTTTGTTGAAAATTCATGATTTTTGTTGAAAATTCAAGTACTTAGTGAAAATTAATTTAATCTGTAAGAAATTCAACAATTTCCTCAGCCGTCATTTCCTGTTTGTATATTCATCTTTTTGGGTTGAAAATTCAATTATTTACGTCAAAAATGTATTTTTTTGATTGTAAATTAAACTGTATTGTTGATTTTTTTTCCTTTTGATGAAAATTAATTTTTTTCACTAAAAACTTAACTATTCCATTTTTAGTTTAAAATTGATCGTTGTTAGTTAAAATTTAAACTATGTGGCTCGAAACGTACGATTATTTAATTAAATATTTAAGCGGCGTTGTAAAAAATTAAACAATTTTACTTAAAAATCATTTTATTGCTTAAAAATTGACCCATTTTATTAAAAATTCGACTTTTTTAAATTTGTGTTTTTGGAATTATAAATTTAACTATTTGGTTGAAAATTAACTTTTTTGTTGAAAATTTGTCTTTTTTGGTAGAAAATAATTCTTGTTGGTTGAAAATTCATTTTTCGTTGGTAGAAAACTCAACCACCTGGTTGAAATTTGAACTATTAAAAATTTATCTTTTGTTTAGAGATGTATCATTTTAGTGGAAAATTTAACTATTTGGTTAAAATATTATCTGTTTTGTTGAGAATTCAACAATTTTGTTAAAAAGTAATTCTTTTTGGTTGAAAATGCACGTGGCTTCGTTTAGTTTGGTTTGTCAATGCGCATGCGCCTTCAGGGTTTTCTATTCAAGTTTTTCCAAAAGCTCCCTTTTGGGTCTCCACAGGTTACTATTGAATTTTAAATTATAAAAGATAGCAAATTTTATTTAAACCGCAACTTTAGTCTAGTTTAAGCTTAGTTTAGATTTCGCAAGCAATTGTATTTTTAAAGGCGCCTTCATGTTGTTCTGTTCAAGGGTTTCCAAAGGAACCCTTTTGGGTCTCCTCAGGTTTCTATTATAGTTCAAGTTCTAGAACATACTAACTTTTATTTAATCCGCAAATTTAGTCAGGTTTAGACTTCGTTTAAATTTTGCTAGTAGTAGGTTTGTGAATAGGCGTTATGTTGTTCTGTTCAAGTCTTCTCCAAAGGAACCCTTTTGGATCTCCACAGGTTTCTATTGGAGTTCAAGTTCTAAAAGATACTAGATTTTATTTAATCCGCAAATTTAGTCTAGTTTAGACTTAGTTCAGATTTCGCAAGCAGTTGGCTTGCAAAGGCGCCTTCATGTTGCTCTGTCCAAGTGTTACTAAAGGCACCCTTTTGGGTCTCCACAGGTTTCAATTGGAATTCAAGTTCTAAAAGATACCAGATTCGATTTAATCCGCAAATTTAGTAAGGCTTAGGCTTAGTTTAGATTTCGCAAGCAGTTGACTTGTGTACGCGCCTTCATGTTGCTCTGTAAGGGTTTCCAAGTGAACCCTTTTGGGTCTCAAGAGGTTTCTATTACAGTTAAAGTTCTGAAAAATACCAACTTTTGTATAAGTTGCAAATTTAGTATATTTGAGGCTTAGTTTAAATTTTGCCAGTAGTTGGTTTGTATATAAGCTTTATGTTGTTTTGTTCGATTCCTCTCAAAACGAACCCTTTTGGGTCTCCACAGGTTACTATTGGATTTTAAATTATAAAACATCACAAATCTTATTTAAACCGCAACTTTAGTCTAGCTTAAGCTTAGTTTATATTTCGCAAGCAGTTGTATTTTTAAAGGCGCCTTCATGTTGTTATGTTCGAAGGTTTCCAAAGGAACCCTTTTGGGTCTCCTCAGGTTACTATTAGAGTTCAAGTACTGAAAGATACCAACTTTCATTTAAGCCACAACTTCAGTCTACTTTAGTCTTATTTTAAATTTTGCAAGTAATTTTTATTTTAGTTCAAGTTCTAAAACATACCAACTTTTATTTAATCCGCAAATTTAGTCAGGTTTAGGCTTAGTTTAAATTTTGCAAGTAGTTGATTTGTGAATAGGCTTTAGGTTGTTCTGTTAAAGTCTTCTCCAAAGGAACCCTTTTGGATCTTTACAGGTTTCTATTGAAGTTCAAGTTCTAAAACATAACAAGTTTTATTTAACCCGCAAATTTAGTCTAGTTTAAACTTAGTTTAGATTACGCTAGCAGTTGGTATGGGATTGCGCCTTCATGTTGCCTTGTTCAAGCGTTTCCTGGGTCTCCACAGGTTGCTTTTGGATTTCAATTTATGAAAGATAGCCACTTTTATTTAAACCGCAACTTTAGTCTAGTTTGGGCTTAGTTTGGGCCTTTATGTTTTTCTATTCGAGGGTTCACCAAAGCAACCCGTTTGGATGTTCACAGGTTTCTATTGGATTTCAAATTATAAAAAATACCAATTTTTATTTAAGCCACAACTCTAGTTTAAACCTAGTTCTAATTTAAAAAATAGGTAGTTTGTGAATGCGCCTTCATGTTTTTCTATTTAAGCGTTTCCAAAGGAACCCTTTCGGGTTTCCACAGGTTTCTCTTGGACTTTAAGTTCTAATAGATACCAACTTTTAGTTAGGTTTCAATTTAAATCTAGTTTAGGTTTAGATTAGATTTTGCAAGCAGTTGGTTTGTGAATGCGCCTTTATGTTTTATATTCAAGTGCTTCGAAAGGAACTCTTTTGGATGTACACAGTTTTTTATTGGATTTCAAATTATAAAAAATACGAACGTTTATTTAAGCTGCAAGTTTAGTCTAGTTTAGGCTTAGTTTAGATTTCTCAAGTAGTTGGTTTGGTAATGCGCTTTCATGATGCTCTGTTCAAGGGTTTCCAAAGAAACCTTTTTGGCCTCCAGAGGTTTCTATGGGATTTCAAGTTCTAAAAGACAAACAACCTTTATTTAAGCCGTAACTTTAGTCTAGTTTAGTCTTAGTTAAGATTTCAGAAACAGATGGTTTATCAAGGCCAGTTCATGTTGTTCTATTCAATTGTTTCCAAAGAAACTCTTTTGGGTCTCCACAGGTTTCTATTACAGTTCAAGTTCTAAAAGATACCAACTTTTATTTTAGCCTCAACTTTAGTCTAGTTCAGGCTTAGTATAGATTTTGCAAGCAGTTGGTTTGTAAAGTACTTTCATGTTTTTCTATTCAGGTGTTTCCAAAGGAACCTTTTTGGGTCTCCAGCGGTTTGGATTTCAAGTTCTAAAAGACAACCAACCTTTATTTAAGCCTTAATTTTAGTTTCGGCTTAGTTAAGATTTTTAAATTTCAAAATATAAATAAAGCCTAATGCTTGAGCAGTAAAAAAATGCTTAAGCAGTTGGTTTATAAAGGCGCTTTCATGTAATTCTTTTCAACTGTTTCCAAAAGAACCCTTTTGGGTCTCCAGAGGTTTCTATTGGAATTCTTCTTCTAAAAGATACCAACTTTTATTTAAGCCGCAACATTAATGAACCCCTAGTTTGTTCTGTGCTGTCATTATTAAAATATTCTTTTGATTTGTTTAAACTGATAAAAATTAGTCATAAATTGTTATGCAATGGGCGAATACTCGATGATCAATGGGAACGTGCTCTTTGAAACAGCTTGAGACTAGTGACGTGACGTCACGGAAGTACTCGTGCAGAGGAGTCATTATAGCTACTCTAGCTTGCAGACTGATCGTTACAGTGCATTTATCGCGTTTCACCGAGTGCATGCTGCATATAATAACGACGGACAGAAAGTGAATGCCGACCATATTCATGAACATGTAAGCGTCTTCTACTCTTACAAGTTCAATGAGAATATTAATGAGCTTCGACGAGAGAGTTACACCTTAACAGAAAGATTAACATCACAAAATTCAGTATAAAAAGTGTTTGTTAGATTCAAAAACAAAAAAATTGTTTGAATACACTTTGGTTTATTTAAACAAAACTTTTATTTAAACGAAACAAATTTTGTTTGATTTGAACCAAATCTGTTTAATTTAAACTTTGTTGCTGGTTTATTTTAAACATTTTTTTTGTTCAATTCGAATAAATTTTATTTGTTTTAATAAAATTGTGATTAATGCAATTAAAATTTGTTAATTCAAATAAACTACATTCATATAAAGTTGCTTGTTTGAAACAAACACAAAATGTTCTCAGTGTGGTATTCAAGGTAAAAAATATGTAGTGGAAGAAAATTAAAGCTTTAATATCAGTGAATTCGTTTTTACCTGGAAAACCCTGAACATTTCAGGACATTTTTTTTTAAGATCATGGAATTTTTTTTATAGGGTGTTTAATTTCTTTCAAAAATTGTAACATAAAATTAAATGGCATTTTCTGTTTGTAATGGTAGCTTTTTATTAGACCAATTGAATTTCAGACCAGGCGATATTTCAAGAAAAATACAGATCATGGTGACATAATGATTTGTTGTTAGGATATATTTTCACCATACGGTGAATATAAACGAACCCATAATTTACAGTTCATAATAAATTTTTTTATTGATTTGTTACAACTATTCGAAGAATACCTGAAAATGGTAAAAAACTGATTCAAAGTTTTTTCAAAATACAGTCTTATCCAAACGAGTGTAGATATTCTGGATTTTCTTTTTTTTTAACGACTTAAGAAGTCTTATTTCTTTTCGCTGATCACAAACCAATTCAAAATAATTGAAAAATGACAAAATTGTGGCTATTTTCCTAAAATTCTTGAAAGTAGATTTTTTTGTCAACACTGCTTTAAAAATCTATTTTTTTAATGGTTGTTAATGTGTACTACACATCTTGTTAGTTTTATTTTTAGCAAACCACTGTTTCACATCGAAAAAAATTTTTCTAAAAAAATTAAATTATTTTTCTCAGAACCAACTAAAGAATATTCAGATAAAAGTTTAAACATCTAGAAAATGAATACAAAAAGAAAATATTTATTCTGTCGTGGTAACTTGGGTGGCCTACGAAAAAAAAAACAATTAAATTACTGGTAGAATTTAAACAAAAATTGGAGGAAAAAAATAAAAAAGACTTTTTGGAAAACCCCATTTTTTCTAATGTCAATTTAAAATTTCTGCTTGTGTAAGAAAGGCATCCTATCAAATTTCTAGGGGTTTAACCACTTTTGAGGCTGAGAATAATATTTTTTCTTTAAATATAATTTATATCCGAAAAAAATGCAAAATTTTTATTTTTCAAAAATAATTTTCTTCAGTGAAAAGCAGTCGTTTACCAGAAGCAAAACTCACTGTGTAACACATATTATTAGTGTTTTTTCCAGAAAGAAAAACGCTTAACATGTGTGTTTTTTAGAAAATCCACTTTCAAGAATTTTAGATAAACAGCTTCTACTTAAATATTTTAAAACTATTTTTGACATTGATCATCTTTTTTTTTAATTCAGCTATTTTTTATTTAAAATTCAACTTTTGTTTAAAAAAATCATTTTTAAGGTTGAATATTCATCATTTTAGCTGAAAATTTGCCTTTATAGTTAGGAATTTAAATATTTTTAAAATTATTCTTGTTGCTGAAAATGAATTTTTTTTACTAAAAATTCAAATATTCCATTCTAGGTCGAAAATATTCTTTTTTAGTTAAAAATGTAACTACTTGGTTGAAAAGCCGTCAATTTTGGTATAATATTAATCTTTTTGTTTGAAAGTTCAATTATTTCAGTTAAGGACTCAACATTTTACTTGAAAGTTCATCTTTTGTTTGCATTTTTGGTTCCACATTTTGTTTTAGTTTAAAATTCATGTATTTTGTTGAAAATTCGTCTTTTTCTTCTGTAGAAAATTAATCATTTTCCTTGAAAATTCATGATTTTTTTAGCATTTTAAATATTTAAAAACTTCATCTACTTTGGAATAATATCAACATTTTATTTAAATCTGATTTTCTTCGTTGAAAATTGTTTTTTTTTTGTGTTCAAAATTTAACTGTATTGTCCAAAAGTTTATTTTTTTTGTAAAAAATTGAACTGTTTTGTCGAAAATTATTTGTTTGGGATTAAAAATTAATTTTTTAAACAGAGAATTTGAATTATTTTATCATTTTGTGGAAAAGTCTTATTTTTCATAGAAAATTCATCTTCTTAGATGAAAATTCATATTTTTGTTTAAAAAATCAATTAATCCATGTAAAGGTTCAATATTGAATTAATTTTAGTTGCATTTTGTTTTCGTAATTGCAAATTTAAGTATTCCATTTTAAGTTCAATAGTTACCTTTTTTAATTCAAAATTCAAGAACTTGGTTGACTTTAAAAGTTAAAGTTTTTTTACAAGTTAAAAATTCATCACATTGATTAAATATTTAACTTTTTTTTTGAAAAATCGTTTTTCGTTTTTGGTTAAAAATTAATTTCTTAACGATAAATATAAACGTACCGAAAAAATCTGTATGTCCTCAGCGAAATTTCGGTACAAATATCTGTAGTAGTCGTGGCCATTGCTTTTTTTAAACTAAATATTGAACCATTTTATATTTGTTTGAAAACTTATCTTTGTAAGTTGAAAATTTCACTATTTGGTTAAAAATTATTCATTTAATATAGTACCCACGTTAATTTGAGTTAAAAGTATATGTATTTCCTCATTTTCATAAAAAAAACTTTCTTCTTTCCTGTCTGTTTTTACAAGAACTTGAAAATATTTTTTATGTAAAATCGTAATATTTCAAATATGCGCTCAATTTTAAGTATATGAAGATAAAATAAAAATTTGGGTCAATCAGTATTCAAATTTATGGATTTTTTAGTAGCAAATTTAAGAAATAAATCATGATGTTTTCAGTGTTATTGATTTAATCATTCAATAGTAAGATATATTCTAGAATATTTTGTAATATATTGTTCCTCAAAGAATTCTAAATTAAATGTGTATAATAATAATAATTAAGAAATTATACTTATACTTTGATAATGTACTTCCATAAATGAAAAAACTGTTATTTTATTTTAGATACAAATAGTACGTTTTTTTACTCATCTAGATGTTTACGAGGACAGAAAAACAATAATTATAATAAACTTGAGAAATTGTATACATATTCCAACTTGAATAAAAAAAAAGTGAAAAACATTTTCTTATCATCATTTTTGCAAGAACTAATTATTTCGCGGTATCCAGTGTGTCGTATAATCCAGTCTTAATTACATGACAACTTAGTCATTCGATGCTCATAAAAAATGAAGTTTATACAACTTCTTTTCTCATGAATTCGGATACCACAAAAATTCTGGGCTTCCTCTCCAGAAAATGTACAAATTCGTATACAATATCAGGAATATCTGTAAAAATATTCCTAATAAAATAAGCATTCGGAACGATTAAAATATTTGAACGTGTTTAATGTATAAATTTAAATACAATTTGCTTATTTAGTAAAATTCTTGACATCAGAGTGAATCTCCGATTTTTTATATAAAATGTTTTATAATTTAGTCATTAAAGTATTCTGGGGGCTATATAGTCATCCAATCTGAATGCGGCTATATAAAATTTACCTGGCCTCTCAGGAGACTTGATTTCCCACCTTGCCAGCATTGCCTCCGCCCCATCAAATCTGCTAATTAGAATTCTGTTTGCATCCAAACAGGTTTTTATTCGGAACTATATTCTTGATTTATTTGTTGCTTTAATTAAAGTTTACATTCGCATGGGATGTTAAATAGAATGCACAATTGCTCCCAACCTGAGTGAAGATATTTATTCGAATAAAATACTTGATTCACCCTATATCAAAGAAAAACTTTTCTTGGTTCAAAAATTGTTCTAAATGTATAAACTATAAATAAAATACTTTTTAATATATAAATTCGTGAAAAAACATATTAAAAAAAATTTTTTTACTAAATAAATTCATAATAAAACTATGTGTCTTACTGGCCGTTTAGAAATTAGGCAACAATTTTTTGGAGGCAATTTTAGAAAAATAATTTTTAAAAGTGTGGTAAAGACTTCATATCGGCATAATTACAATAGTATTTTTATTTTATTTTTATATTTCTGTAAACAAATATTCACAAACAGAATGTTTTCTCATAATTTTTAAAATTACGATTTTAATTAATTTTCCAGGATCTCAAAGGATTTCGTAAAACTTCAAATATTTCGCAGCATCATCAGATTTAAGGTAATTTCCCTGGATTTCCAGTTATTTTATAATTATTTCGTTAAAATTGAAGAGAATTTATCTACAAGAATTCAGCAATTTTCAAGGATTTCAAAGATATGAAGAGATTGCAAACTATTTCAAGGTATTTCCAAACATTAAAAAAAATTGAAATCTTTGGAAATACCTTGAAATATTTAAAAATATCCCAAAGTTGTTTATAAGATTTCCAATATTTCAAAGGATTTCAAAGACTTTATGGTAAATAAGACATTTTAATGAATTTCTAAAACCTAAAATACTTTATAGAGCTTCAAATATTTCATGAAATATAATCGCATTTTATGAAATTTTATGGGTTATCAAAGGATTTTATGATATTTTAATTTCAAAGGACTGGGAATATTTTAAGATTTCATCAGATTTTCGAGGATTTCAGTAATTTCAAAGGAGTTTGAAGGATTTCATAAAATTTTTAATATTTTAAGGGATTCAAAAGATGCAAAGAAATATTATCAGATTTTATGAAATTTTAGTGTATTTTTAAATGTTCCATAGAATTTTCAGGATTTTAAAAAAAATTCAAAAGATCAAAGGATAGGGAATATTGTATAACGTTTTAAAGGATTCTAAGTAAATTTCAAGAGATTACAAAAATTCCAAGGAATTTCAAGGAATACAATCAGATTTTGATTTATTTCAAGGAATTTAAATATATTTTCAATTTATATGAGGTATATTAAAAGAATAAATTTTTTTAAGATTATCAAGAATTTAAAAAATTAGAATATTTAAAAAGATTCAAAGGAATTTCAGAATATTTTCAAGCTTTCCAAATATTTCAAAGGACGTTTCAGAAATGTTGACAGATTTCACGGAATTTTTCCAAATGTTTTAGGATTTTATGAAAATTGGTGAGATTTCAAGGGATTTTATAATATATATGATTAAAGTTCGAAGAATTGGGACTATTTTAGGGTATCTTAAAGGAGTCCAAAGAAATTTCAAGACATAAACAAAATGTCAAGGAATTTCAAGTAATATCAGCAGATTACATTTAATTTCACGGGATTAAAAAAATTAAATTCTTTAAGGCTTTTTCAAAAAATGAAAATAAAATGGAAACATTTTAGAGAATTAGATAGACTTTAGCATATTTGAAAAGATTCCAAGAAATTTAAAAAGATTTCCATAATTTCCAAATGTTTCAAAGGATTTTAAAGGAATTTCAAAGGATTTCACGGAATTTTATCAGATTTCAGAGGATTTCAGTCATTTTAAAGGGCTTTCAGAACTCTCAGTTAGGTATTTAAATGAATATATCTAAGATATTAAAAAAATCCAAGGGATTTCAAATATTTCCAAGAATTGGGAATTATTAAGGATTTTTTTTTAATTCCAAAGAAGTTTAAAAAAATTGAAAAAAACTTAAAGTAATTTTCAGGAATATAATTAGATTTGATTTATTATCACGGGATTAAAGAGATTTAAATATTTGTACAAAATTTTATAGATTGTAGAATATTTTCAAAGATTTCAAGCAATTACAAAAAATGTTCGATTTTTTATAAATATATTAAAGGACTTTTAAGAAATTTCAATTGATTTCACGGAATTTTATTAGAACTACGTGAATTTGAGTAATTTTAAAGGATTCTCCAAGATTTCATAGAAGTTTAAATATTCTAAGAGATTCCAAGGAATTTCTATAGAATTCGCGAATTCGAAAAGATTTCAAAGGATTTCAAAGATTTTAGTGTATTTTCAAACATTGCAAGGAATTTTCAGGATTTAAAAAAATGGAATTTCATAAGATCAAAGGATTGCGAATATTGTAGGGCGTTTTAAAGAATTCCAAGAAAGTTTGAATAGATTGAGAAAATTCCAAGGAATTTCACGCAATATAATCAGATTTTATTTTATTTCCAGGGATTTAAATATATTTTCAAATTGTACGAGGTATATTCAAAGATTTAAAAAATTTTTAAATTCTCAAGAATTTTAAATATTAGAATATTTGAAAACATTCAAAGAAATTTCAGAATATTTCCAAATTTTGAAATATGCATTATGAAATTTCAAAGGATTGGGAATATTTTAGGGTATCCTAAATAAAATAAAAGGATGTTAAAGAATTTTATAGAGCTTAGGTTATTTGAAAAAATTCCAAGAAATTTAAAAAGATTTCCAAAATTTACAAATGTTTCAAATAATTTTGAAGGAAGAACAACGGATTTCACGGAGTTTTATCAGATTTCCGATGATTTTAGTAATTTTAAAGGACTTTCAGGACTCTTAGTAAGGTATTTGAATGAATATGTCTAAGGTATTTGAAAAAAATCCAAGGGATTTCAAAAGATTTAAAAAAATTGGGAATATTTTAGGATATTTTAAAAAATTCGAAAGAATTTGTTAAAAGATTGAAAAAAATTTCAAGTAATATCAAGGAATATCATCAGATTTTATTTGCTATCACGTGATTAAAAGAAATTTCCAAATACTTCAAGGTGTTTCCAAAAGACTTTGAAAATTTTGAAAGATAAAAAGAAATGTGTAAACACTTAAATATTTGAAAAAAATCCAAGACATTGAAAAATATTGTATGAAACTTCAGAAGATTTCCGAAGATTTCAAATGATTTTTAAGGAACTCCAATAGATTTCAGGGGATTTTGTAATATTTTAATAAAATCTCAAATAATCTTTTCTTAAGAATTGAGGGCTTTCAAAGATTTGAAGAGATTTTCAAATATTCCAAGGAATTTAAATAGATTTCAAGAAGTTGAAGAATTTTAAAAAGTAATTAAATATTTTAGAATATTTTAATTTTAAAAATCTTAAGGAATTTTCAGGTGCTTTAAAAATTGTCAAGGGATATCAAAAAATTTTAAAGGATTGGTAATATTATAGTATATTTTAAAGGATACCAAGAAAGTTTCGAAAGTTTAAAAAAAAATTCAAGGAATTACAAACATTTTAAAGATTTTATGAATAATAAAAACCTTACGTTATAAGCTACGATAAGCTACGTTTAGGAAAATGTGCATTTTAATCCAAAAAAACATTTTCTTTGATATAGCGTCAAACAAATATTTTATTTTATTAAACAAATAACTGTTTGATTCAAATAAAATTTAGTTTATTCAAATACACCATTGTTTAACTCAAACAAATTTTGTCTTTGATATAGGGTCACACAAATTTTGGTTTCAAAAATTTTTCTGCGTATAATAAGCTTGACGAAGAATCTAAAAAAATAGATAACGAATAATAAATAATTAAAGATATGTGAACTCAGAAAAATTTTTGCTTAAATCAAACAACTATTTGAATTAAATAAATTTTGTTTGAATCAATAAAATATTTGATTTAACGCTATATAAAAAAAAATTGTTTGCGATTCAAGCAAGCATTTTCTGAGTGTGGTAGTAATTTTAAAAAAATACACAAAGGAAGATGTTGATGAATCCAGAAAATAGTGGTCTAAACTTTAGACCACTATTTGTGTCTAAACTAATATTTTTGTGTACTATTTTTGTTGTTGTAATTTTTTAGTTAAAATAAGATATGAGTGCTCTTATTTTTTCAAATTTAAAATATTTAAATTAAAAGTAGTATTTTATTATGTAATGAAACAGATTATATGTAAAACACTGAGAACAATACATGTTTGATGGAAACAAATTTCTAATTAAATTAAACAATCTTTATTTGGATTTAATCAAATTTGATTTGATTGAAACAAAATTGATTTGCATAATACAAAAGCTATATTTAAAGTAAAGAAACACTTGTTTAACCCTATTGCAGAATATGTTCTTTTTCATCAAAGGATTTGTTTGATTTAATGAGTCTGGGTATAAATAAAATAAAATTTGTTTAAATCAAATAAACTGTATTCAAATACATTTTTTTGTTTGAATCAAAGAATTATTTTTCCCAGTATAATAGCACAGCTCAAGATAATTATGACTTCCGTGGTCTACTGGATCTCTTAATAATGGCACAAGACTGGCAGGACTGAAACATCTGATAAGAATAACTAGTGGAATTTCTTTGGAAATAGGCATTAGGAAACTATTGTTATCATTGTGTCAAACAATGATGGGTATGTTGGAAAAATTGGGTCCTTATCTACTGCCAGGTTACATGACACAGTAACGGTAGATTATGTATAATGAACTGGGAAAATCATTGAATTTTCTCTTGCATAATAGATTTAAAGGTCATTTTTAATTCTGTTTTATAATTATAGTCATTAAGTACGGTAATCCCAAATGTTGAATGAGTAAAATAAGTAAATAAAATTTGAATAAGTAATTTACTGTCTATTGGTGAAAATATTTACTTATTTGATTTATTGACGAATTTCCAACATATTTGAATATCTGATTATTTGAAATTTAGAGAGTAGTTTGGAGTTAAACCAATGTCTAATAGGTGTAATTTATGATTTATCTGATGCCATTCACTAAATTCGAGGTTGGATTAACAAAGAAATTATTTTTGTGATAACAATAATTTTTTTTTAAATGACTGCGCGGCCCCAGTGGTAGCGTGCTTGGTTTATACAATCATATGATAGTAAAAGTATATTGAAGACATGATAATGACAAATGGAGAACCATCCATTTTTCTAAAAAAATTTTTTTAATGATTTCAAGTAATGTATGTTAGGAAAATGTGACTAAATTTTAATGCTCATTTATTCGACTTATTTCTATAAAACAAATGATTAGTATAGATACTTTTTTCATTATGTATATTTTCTGCGCTCACGTAATTTCTGCTTTCACTCGAAATAATAAATTGATAAATCATGGGAATGAAAACTGGATAAGGACCATTTTGCTTTTCCGTCCTCAAACAAATAAAAAAAATTTTCTCCTCCATGAAAAAATTATAAATAATGGTCTCATAGTTCTGGAATTTTTAGAATATTTTCATATGTATAGAAATAAATTTATTTTTGGTCCCTATCTAGTTGTTATTCTCAAATTATCATGAATTCTTCAATTCTCTCTTGTGATTTTATAAAAAATACGTTCTTTTAAAATTGATGAGACCGAAAACTAGATGTAAAAGATGTAACGCTTTTTGATTGTATATTCCATTATTTTTTATATTGACATTGGTCAAAGTTCTTATTAAAGGTTTTTTTTATACAAATAAAGACATTTTAGAAACATGTTAATGCATAAAAATATTTTCTGATGTATGTGCTTGCAAGGAATTTACTAATTAAAAAAAATCTTTTATTTGATAATTTGTTGTTGTAAAGATACTCATTAAATGTAAAAGTTAGCATCCTTTAGAACGTAGGCTCTAAAGGAACTCTTTTTAAGGATTCTATTTTAGTTCGTTAATATCTGATGGATAGCCATTGTCGGGTGCCATAAATTTTTAACTGCGCATGTGCCGAAAAGCGCGGGCTTATTCGAAATCCACGAATAACACGTGCATATAAATATTGACAAACGTTTTGATTCTTTTTTTTTTATAACGAATTAAATTGATATTGCCAGTTTATATTATATATTTCGAGAATCATTAATGTCTATAATCTTACTTTCTTTATTAAATTCTTCCGGGTGCAATATTTTTGAATCCGAATTTATAAAATAACATATGCAAAATCTTGAAGTTTTAAAATACCCTGAAATATTTTAAATTCTTTACAATATTTTGATAACCCTTGTAATCTTTGAAATCCTTTAAAATACCTTCAAATTATTGAAATCGATCAAAAAATCTGGGCGATTTACAATGCCCTCAAATTCTTTTTAATCTTTTGATATACCTCAAAATCATTTTATCCTCTGCAAGATTCCTCAGAATTTCTTAAAATTCTATAAAATCTTTAAAATCCTTAGAAATGTCTTTAATTTGAAATAGAATGAAAAATCTTGGAGTTTTAAAATAGCCAAAAATATTTCAAATTCTTGGATTTTTTTTTATATCCCTTGAAATCTTTAAAATGTATTTAAAATTTCAGGGATTTTTTAAAAATACCTCAAAATCCTTTAAAATCCTTCAATTTATTTAAATACTTGGAGTCGCTTAAAATACCCTTACATATTTCTAATTTTTTATTATATTTTTATATGCCTTAAAATCTTTTTAATCTCTTGAAAATTTCTTGGAATCTTTAAAAATAGAATGAAGTCCGTGAAATCATTTAGAATACGTCCAACTTGTTAAAATCGACTGAAAAATATTGGACTTTTAAAACATCCTGAAATATTTTTAATATTCGTTGAAATCTTTTGATATCCTTGAAATGTTAAAAATCTCTTTTTAATTATTTTAAATTTTTTGATATCCCTTATAATATTTTTGTTTTCTTTAAGATTACTCGGAATCTTTCAAAAACCCATAAAATCTTTGAAATCCTTGGAAATGTCTTTAATTTGAAATCGATTTAAAATTCTTGGAGTTTTAAAATACCCTCAAATATTTCAAATTCTTTGACTTTTTTTCATATCCCTTTAAATCTTTGAAATCATTAAAATTTCTCGGAAGTTTTAAAAATATTACAAAAGCTTTGAAATCTTTGGAAATCCTTTAATTTATTAAAATCTATTTAAAATCCTTGTAGCCTTAGAAAATACCCTTAAATATTTTTAATTCTTTGAAATCTTTTGATATCCCTTAAAATCTTTGTGTTCTCTTCAAGATTACTCAAAATCTTTAAAAATATAATAAAATCTTTGAAATCCTTAGAAATTTCTTCAATTTTAAATCGATTGAAAAATCTTCGAGTTTTAAAATACCCTCAAATATTTCAATTTCATGGAAATTTTGTTGACATCCCTTGAAAGTTTTTAAATCTCTTAAAAATTGCTCGGAATCTTTAAAAATATCACAAAATCTGTGAAATCCTTTAAAATCCTTCAATTAATTAACATCTATTAAAAATCTCTAGAGTCTTAAAATAACATTAACTATTTTAAATCTTTTGAAATAATTTGGTATCCCTTAAAACCTTTTTATTTTCTGGCAGATTCCTCTCGGAATTAAAAAAAAACCCATAAATTGTTTGAAATCCTTGGAAATGTCTACAATTTGAAATCGATTGAAACATCCTGAAGTTTTAAAATACCCTTAGATATTTCAGATTCGTTCACATCATTTGATATCCCTTAAAATCTCTGTAAAATTCCTCGGGATTTTTAAAATAACAAGAAATCTTTGAAATTCTTTTAACTCATTGAAATCGATTGAAAAATCTTGGAGTTTTAAAATACCCTAAAATATTTGAAATTCTTGAACATTTATTTTCCATCCCTTGAAATCTTTAAAATCATTAAAATTTCTCGTAATTTTTAAAAATACTACAAAACCTTTGAAATCTGTTGAAATCCTTTAATTTATTAAAATTTATTAAAAATCCTTGGAGTCTTAAAATAACCTTAATTATTTGCAATTCTTTGAAATCTTTTTATATCCCTTAAAATCTTTTTATTCTCTTTAAGATCACTAGGAATCTTTAAAAATACCATAAAATCTTTGAAATCCTTGGATATGTCTTCAGTCTGAAATCGATTGAAAAATCTTGGAGTTTTAAAATACCCTTAAATATTTCAGATTCTTTTAAATTTTTCGATATCTCTTCAAATCTCTTTAAAATTCCTCGGAATTTTTAAAAATACCATAAAATCTTTGAAATCCTTTAAAATCCTTCAATTTATTGAAATATATTAAAATCCTCGGAGTCGTTTAAAATACCCTTAAATATTTCTAATTCTTTGAAATCTTTTGATATCCCTTAAAATATTTTAAATCTCTTGAAAATTACTTGGAATCTTTAAAAATACCAGCTTTGAAATCCTTTAAAATCCCTTTAATTTTTTTAAATTGATAGCAAAATCTTGGAGTTTTATATTAGCCTCAAATATTTCAAATTCTTTGTAGCTTTTTCTGATACCTCTTAAAATCTTTTAAATGTTTTTAAAATTCTCAGGAATCTTTGAATACACCACTAAATCTTTGAAATTCTTTAAAACCCTTCAATTCATTGATATCTATTAAAATTCCTTGGAGTTTTTTTTGTCCTTAAATATTTCATATTCTTTGAAATATTTTGATACCCCATGAAATTGTCAAATCTTTTTATTGTCTTTAAGATTCCTCTGAATTAAAAAAATGCCGTAAAATTTGAGAATTTCTTGGAAATTTCTTTAATTTGAAATCGATTAAAAAATCTTGGAATTTTACAATACTCTTAAATATTTCAAATTCCTTTAAATTTTTTGATATCCCTTGAAATCTCCTTAAAATTTCTCGGAATCTTTGAAAATGCCATAAAATTTTGGAAATTCTTTAAAATCCCTTTAATTTATTAACATCGATTTAAAAATCTTAGAGTTTTCAAATACCCTAAAGTATTTCAAATTCTTTGAAATTGTTTTTATATGTCTTTAAATAGGTCTTGTTTGAATTATCTTTAAGATTCCTCGGAACCTTTAAAAATACCATAAAATTTTGGAAATCCTTTAAAATCCCTTTAATTTATTGAAATTGATTTATAGATCTTAGAGTTTTCAAATACCCTCAAACATTTCAATTTTTTTGAAATCATTTTGATATCCCTTGACATCTTCAAAATCTTTTTACAATTCATAGGAATCTTTAAAAATACCACGATGTCTTCAAAATCCTTTAAAATACCATGAAATCATTGAAATCGGTTATAAAATCTTGTAATTTTAAAGTGCCCTCAAACATTTCAAATTCTTCGAAAGGTTTTTTATATCCCTTGTAACCTTTTAGTTTCTTAATTAAATTTTTCCCAGTGGAATATTATTTTTTTCCAAATTATAAATTAAAAAATGCAGCTAAATCCAGCTCAATCTTACAAACTAAATAGTCCCAACTAATCATTTTTTTAAATTCTGTCTGACTGATCTTGAATCCCATCATCAGGCCAACCTTGAGTTCCTAGAGGGCGCTAGGTTCGCAATCTAATTTTTAAAAAATGCAAAGTTTGCTCCTAAATTTTTCCATCCCAAAATCCTTCCTCGTATTCCTGAACATTTATTCTACATATCCTGCAAAATATTTCTGCATAAACTTAACCCAAATCTAAATCACTTACGATTTTTATCTAAAATTTCGTAAAATCACACGTGACTTGTCTGAAATCTAGATACTGTCACTCTGCTCAAAATTTGAAACGGCTAAATTCGAAAAAAGGTTTCGAAGGGCGTCGACCAGGGGGCATACTAGGCAAAAGAGACTGCAGAACTGAAACCTAGAGCCCGCGCGCGGGTTTTACGATTTTGTGCCAACCGATGTTAGAGTGGGGGGTCGTAGCGGGTGTAACTGCCAGGGATGCAGTAAAACTTTTAACGTCTTTGTGTCCAATAAGCGTAACGTCCTCCAGGTTTTATACGGGGCGGTGCCCTGCAGCCATTACGGCCTAACGGGACAACGCTGCATGCTGATTGGTGCGCTCTCCATCATGGCCGCCGTCTGCTCGAAATTCCCCTCTCCCCCCTCACGACGTCCCTATCCCCACTATTTTCGCGTTCCCCACCACACTGAACAATCGTTTGGGGAAGGGTACAGGTTGTCTCTACCCAGGTGTGCTCTCTGTTACCAAAAGTTGTCATTCAAATCACAGTAGTTGACAGTACGGAAAAACGTGTCCTGAAACTACAGTAACTTTTTAAATGATCGTTTGGAATTACGCAATTAGTTAAATTATTTTTGATTTTCTATTCTAATTAGTAATGTGTAAAGAAAGTTTAATTATTGTATTAATCAAGTAGAGTGTTTTTAAATACGTATTGGTGACTATGAAACTGAACTAATTTTGGCTTGGAAATCAAATTTGGTTTAGTATCTGATTTGAATTGAATTATTTCGAATTTTATTTAGAAAAAAAAAAATTAGAAAGATTTAGTAGTTAATGTTTTAAGAGCGAGAAGAATGGACTACTTAAATATTAATTTTTAAACGTTATAAATTTGTTTCCCACCCTTTTTTTAATAGATACGTATTCTATGATTTTCTAGTTAGGGAGTTAAATAGAATAAACTCTGTAGCATCTGCCGAAATAAATCAAAAGTCGTTTTGGGAAGTTTTGACATTCTACCTTTGAATAAAAATTGAAAAAAAAACCAACTCTGCTTCATATTGTTTAAAAAGAATTTCTTGTCCAAAAATTAACCCCCCTTCATTAAATGATGTAATAGAAATAATTTTTTGATTTTGAAATTTTGAATTGGATATAGTAGAAACTAATGTAGATTTTAGTTTGCATGAAAACCATTTCGGTCGGTAATTATAGTAGAGGCCTACTTTACCGGCAAAGTAAGGGCTTCCCGCCAGGTTGGTGCCCATAGCAACGACAGACGCTACCACCCGAGTACTTGGAGCCACTTCAGCTACCCTTCAGAGGGTTGTAAAGTTTCATGAAACTTTGGAAACTTTTCGAAAGTTTCAAATATTATAACGGGAAAATAAATAATATTCAAAAAATGCTTTTAGGGTCGCTCAAAGACTACGTCACACTGTTTAACGGGGAGGGGGCAGATTTTGTAATTAAGGGGGGTGGGGGTAATGCAGAATGTAACATCACACATGGAAAATATAAATTTTTATAAAAAAGTTTTAATGTGTTTAAAAAAATTTAATTTAACAAACAAATTTGACTATTTGGTTAAAAATTTAATAGTTTTTTTTATTCAAATATTTTGTCAAGAAGTCATTTTTTTTATTTGAAATATCAATTTTTTGGGTTGAAAAATTAACTTTTTTTTGTAATTTGTTCAAATTTGAAATACTTTATGAAAAATTAATTTTCTTTGTTTGTTAAAGATTCGTCCTTGTAGTTGAAAAATTGAACTATTTGGTTGTAAGTTAACTTTTTTGTTCAAAATTTTTATTTTCGGGTTGAAAATTCTACTGCAATGCAGAAAATTAATTGTTTTCACTTAAAAATTCAACAATTCAGTAAAGATTTGATGAAAACTAATTTATTTCTTAAAAAATAAATTTGTTATTTTTGTTAAAACTTTCTCTTTTTGCTGAAAAATTAATCTTACTGGTATTTATTTGAAATATTAACTTTTTGGTAGAAAATTGAGTTTTTGGTTGAAAATTCATATTTTTTAATTTGAAAATTCAACTGTTTTGTAGAAAAGTCAGGCATTTTGTTGAAACATCGTCTTTTTTGGTGGAAAATTAATCTTTTTGTTAAAAAAGTTAATTATTTCGTTAAAAATCAATCTTTTTTTGTAGAAAATTCAACTATTTGGTTGAAAGTTTAACTACATATTTTGTCAAATATAATTTTTTTAAAGCTTCACCCCTTTAGTTAAAAATTTAACTATTCGACTGAAAATTAAAAAATTTATTTCAAAATTACTGTTTTGGTAGAAACTGAATTTTCATAGTGAAAAAATTCGTCTTTTTGGTAAACAAAAATAACTTTTTTGTTAATAATTCGTCGGTTTATGTTAAAAATTTAACTATTTAGTTGAAAATAACTATTTGGTTTATAATTCGACTTTTTGGGCTAAATATTCAATAGTTTTCTAAACAAAATCGCATTTTTTGGCTTAAAAATCCAACTATTTATTTAAAAATGCAACTGGTTTTTATTAAGGCTCAATCTTTTTTGTTTGAAAATTCAAAAATTGGGTTAAAATTATTCCTACTTTATTGAAAATTTAATTATTTAATTAAAACTGTATCCTTTTGGATTGAAAATTTATCTTTTATGGTTTAAAAGAAATATTTAGATTAAAAATTCAACAATTTAATTGAAATTGTTGTATTATTTGACTAAAACATCATGTTTGGATAAAAACTAATTAAAATTTTATCTCTCTTGGTAGAAATTTAATATTTTTGGGTAAAAATGCATACTGTTCTTTATTGAAGGTTAATCTTTTTTGTTCGAAAATTCAAATTAATCTAATTAAAAATCTAATCAATCTAATAAAATCCAATTATAATCTTATCTAATTAATCTAAAAATCTAATTAATTTAATAAAAATGCATCCTTTTGGATTGAAAATTTATCTTTTATGGTGGAAAAGTCATATTTAAATTGAAAATTCATCTTTTTGGTTAAAAGTTCAACAATTTAGTTTACATTTTTGTATTTATTTACTAAAAAGTCGTTTTTGGTTGCAAATTAATTAAAAATTCATCGCTTTTGGTAGAAACATAATTTTTTTGGGGTAAAAATGCAACGGTCTAAATCTTTCTTAACTTAAATCAGTTACAATTTTCACTAATAGCAATTAGTGATTACATTTGAGCTATGAATCAGCTATTTTTTACGAAATAATCTTTTTGCTTGAAAATTCATCTTTCTGATTTAAAAATTCATCTCTTTTGGTAGATATTTAATTTTGGCAATATAATTGTTTGGTTCTCTATAAATTTGAATCATTAAATTTTGTATACGAATATTAATTAGTAACTAAATTATAGCTATGAATAAGCTTTTTTTAGTGACAAATCAGTAAAGCTTTTTTAGTTGAATTCAGCTCTTTTTTATTGAAAATAATAATCTCTTTGTTTATATATCATCTATTACATTTTCCTCAAGAATTCGTCTTTTTTTAAATTAAAAATTCAACTAGAGCTAAAAGATGAACTTTACTTTGTTACAAATAGATTTTTTTAAAGATTTATAATTTTAATTGAAAATTTCTCTTTTCGGTTGATAATGTAACTGTTTGGTTAAAAATGTCACTATTTGATGAAAAATTATCTTTTTAGGTAGAAAATTCATTTTCTTTTTTGAAAAATGTTCGTTTGGTTTGAAAATTCAACTATTTAATTAAAAATTCATTTATACTCTTAAAAATCCAATATTTTTACTTGAAATGATATTGAAAGCATGTCAAATTAAATGTAATACATTATGAAACTTTTAAACTTTACTGAAAATTCAGTCTAATGAAAAGTTTCATTGTTTCATGAATCTTTCAATGTTCAAGTGAAACGTTACATTGACTCATATCCCTAACCCTTAAGTTGGAACGCGTGTGCAAAGAGCCCGTTTATAGGCTAGCGTTTCAAGTCATTAAAACTCAATAATTTTCTGCTCTAGCTCCTATGAGAATTCATATTTTAAACTGGATTTAGCTCAGCTAATATTTAATTAATTCCAGACTAAAGAGAATGAATTCGCCCGGGAGACGGAAATATTAATTAGGAAGTATGTGCTTATGTTAATTTCGTTTAAGAACTTTTGAAGTATGAAGATATATCTTTATGTTTAGTAGAAAATTGAATTATTTATTGGATCACTAGGTGGATGATAATAAGGAAAATTGATAAAATTATATGGGTGGTGGAAAGGAATCTATTAGTCCCAGAATGATGACCTTAAAAATATAGTAGATCTCCTTTTATGACTCAGAGGTGCTTTAAGCTTATATGAGTATCGTAAGCTTTCGACAGAAGCTTTAATAAGCTTCTCTAAGCTTGCGACAGGCTGGAAAGTGTTCACTTCTAGGTTCAACAAATAAATCTGTGCGTGGGTTAAATTAAGTTTTTATTTATGTAATAATTTCATAATTATTTAAATTATATATAATTACACGAAAACCTCTTTAAGCTTGTTTAAAAATAATTTTGCTTTTTTGAAACCTAGAATTTTTTTTATTAATGGATGTTTTATCGTGGCATGCTTATTAAGAAGTCGATCTCCATGAGGGCGCTGATGTTGCCAATTCAATTTTTATTGGATTTTTAGAGCTTCCAAAAACCAGGCAGGACTCCGACTTCGAGCGAATCTGAAATCAAAAATTAAATAACTTATCTTTAAAAATCAACAATAAACGCGGGGTAATATGACATACAAGGTAATATGACACACGGGGAAATATGACACCAGAGGTAATATGGCACACGAGGTAGTGCGTTACATGGGAATGATTTTGGTTAGATTAGTAATATAGATAGTAATATAGACGATTTATGATAAGTTGGTATGCCTTGTAATATAGCACATACGAACAAACTAGTTCTGTCACTATTCCAGATCCAAAAAGGAACTGTGTTCTATAAAATTTGTTACAAGATGGTAACATAACTGTTCTAGAACAAAAAGGTAACATTGTTCTAGAACAATGTAACAAAATTGTGACCGAACTGTCCTAGAACAAAAAAAGGTAACAGTGTTCTAGAACAAAAAAGGTAACAGTGTTCTAGAACACTGTGAAAAAATTGTGGGAGAACTGTTCTCAAACTATGTGACAGCACTGTTCTGTAACAGTTGCTATGGAATTCTTCGAGAACAAAATGATCACAGACGTTCTATAATTTTTGTTTCAAGTTTGTTCTAGAACTGTGCTCTAATAGTGTTATATCGAAGTTCTAAAACCCTGTTGCAGTGTGTTCTAGAACCCTGTTACAAGTGTGTTCTATAACGAATTAGGGACAAAGATTAATAACTGTTTTAGAACAGTTGTTATGTTATTTTTCTGAATTGACCAATCACAGAAATTCTGTAACATTTGTTCCAAGTTGATTCTAGAACTGCCCCGTAATATTGTTATATCGAAGTTCTAGAACCCTGTTACAAGTGTGGTCTAGAGAAAATTAGGGACAAAGATAAATAACTGTTTTAGAACAATTGTTATGTTATTGTTCTAGAACTGACCAATTACAGACGTCTATAACTTTTGTTTCAAGTTTATTCTAGAACAGATCGGTTGTCACAGTGTTCTAGATCTGTTACAGATTTGTTATGCAACATTTGTAATTGACTCCTAGAACTGTTCTAGAAAGGTTACAGCTCGATTTTCACAGTGCAGCGTTCTCGATCTGTTCTAGATTTGTTATACAACATTTGTAATTGAGTTCTAGAATTGTTCTAGAAATGTGACAGCTCAGTTGTCACAGCGTTCTAGATCTGTTACATATTTGGTATACAACTTTTGTAATTAACTTCTAGAATTGTTTTCGGAATGTTACAGATCGGTTGTCACAGAGTTTTAGATCTGTTACAGAATTGTTATATAAGACTGGTAACCGAGTTCTAGAGTTGTTCTAGAAATGTTACAGATCGTATTTCACAGCGTTCTAGAACTGTTACAGAATTATTCTAGCGTATGGGGGATGACATAGTTACTCGCATGTTCGTAACCTGCTACTAACCTGTTCTAGAACAAGTTCTTTTGTGTTCTAGAATAGTTACAGATCTGTTCTGTAACCATATTTTCTGGGTAGGATAATATTTAACATGAGGCAATATGACACATGGGGTAATATGACACAAGGGGTACTATGAAACATAGGGTAACGTGTTACATGGGATCAATGTTTCTGTTTAGAGTAATATAGACGTAATCATATAATATAATATAGTAATATAGATAATAATATAGATGATTTATAATAGGTTGGTACAAAGTGGTATAGGTTGGGAAATAATTCTCTAACAATTTTCAATAGTTCAATACCTTGAACATTTGTTTTAAATTGTATAATACTAGGGCGTGAAATAAATTAGGGTATTATGGAGCAAAAAAGGCAATAATCTGACTGGTGGAAATGTGACACGTTGGGGAATATAGCACATAGGAAAATGTGACGTATAAGGTAATATGACACACGGACTAATATGATACACGAGAGAGCATGTTACATCAGATCAATGTTTTTTGTTATAGCAGTATGGTTAGAGTAATATAGATTTAATAAGATAATATATATACGTTTTTTACTAGATGGTATAAAGTGATACAGATTGGGAAATAATTTCCTAACCGTTTTAAATATTTTATTACCTAGAACATTTATTTTAATTACTATAATACTAGGGTGCGAAATAATTTAGGGCAATATGGAGCATAAAAAAATCGATAATATGACTGTTAGTAATATGGCATGCCGGATAATAGAACACATAGGGCAATATGTAACGTGAGGTAATATGACATGCGGGGCAATATTTCCCACGTGGTAATATGACACATGAGGTAATGCACGCGTGCGTGTATGTGTGCGTGCAAGTGATATAGATTGGGAAATAATTCCCTAACACTCTTAATTTTTTTATACTTCGAAAATTCATTTTTAATTTTCATAATACTAGGGCACAAAATAATTTAGGATAATATTGATAAAAAAATGCGATGATATGACTGATGGCGATGTGACATATCAGGCAATATGACATTTAGGGTAATATGATACACATAGTAATATGACACACGGGGCAACGTGTCACGTGAGATCTATGTTTTTGGTTAGAGTACTATGTTTGGAGTAAATATGAACCACGAGATAATAAGAAGTACGGGGTAATATAAGACCACGGGGTAATGCGGGACACGGGGTAATGTGGCATATAAGGCCCATGTTTTGGCTAGTGTTGCATTACTTAAAAATTGAGTCTATGTTTTTATGTTCGACCAGTATGTTGAATAAAACATTGTACTATATTTCCTAAAAACGTCTTTGATTCCTCAAACAGTGGCATCGGCGGTGGCGCGTTTTTTTTACGCGCGCTAACCTCCTTCCTCCAACTACGTATATTGCTGGTCATATATTCTTTGACCGGAAAGGGGGAATTCCCGATGTAAGGTTTATCATTTTGAATGTTTTTTTTATATTTTATATTATATAATAAATGAATATACTGGTTGAATTTTTTTTTATTTAAGGATGTGTAAGAGGGGTTGCGTGGGTTAAGAGGCAAGAAGTGTAAGGAAGGTTGCAGATCTTAAGGCCCAGGGATTGTGAGGAGGTTTGCAGGGGTTAAGGGCCAGGGGTTGTTAGGAGAGTTGCGTTGGTTAAGTGACATGAGTTGTAAGGAGGGTTACAGGTTTTAAGTGACAGGAGTTGTAAGTAGGGTTATCGGTGTTAAGGGAAAGGATTCGCAAGAGTTAAGGGCGTCAATTGTAAGGAGGGTTGCAAAGTTTCAGGGGCAGAAGTTGTAAAGAAGAGTTGCAGAGTTTAAGGAGCACAGGTTTTAACGAGGCTTGCAGGGATTAACAACCAGGAGTTGTAACGAGGCTTGCAGATGTTAAGGGCTAGGGGTTGCAAGCAGGGTTTTGGGGGTTACGGGGCCGGGCTTGTAAGTAGGGTTACCAGTATTAAGGGATAGGAATCGTAAGGAAGTTTGCATGGATTAAGGGGCAAGTAATATTGCACGAATTAAGTGGCAGAGGATGTAAGGAGAGCTTCAGAGATTAAGGGACTGGATTTGTATAGAGGGTTGCAAGTGTTAAGGCGTAGGTGTTGTAAGGTGGCTTGCAAGGAGTCAGGCGCAGATGTTACAAGAAGGGTTGAAGAAGTTCAGGAGCAGGTGCTATAAGAAGGGTTGTAGGTGTTTTTATTCTTAAAGACTCATACAGAAAATGAAAACAGAAATATATTACAACACTGATCTTAATTACCTATAAAGCTATAAGCGTAGAAGAAACATTATCTAATTTTAACAACTACAATACACTCGAGTCTTCAAACCAAGATTGCAAATCTAGTAATCACCCCTCCCTAAATTACCCTCTTTCCTTTTACGTTTCTCTATTATTCTAAAAAGAACTCTGGTACTCAGGCTGGTTACGGTGATGGTCATCCGTCACGCAAACTCTGGAGCTTATAGTCCCTTGAAATCGCATTGGTGCGCAGCAGGGAAAGCTAATTTCGCGAAAGTGCGCTTTTCCGGAAGGCATTTCCACTGAGCCCGCGAAACGAACATAGTGCTCGCGATACCTGCACTCCTGGCTGCATTCAGATGATCTTTTCTCAGATCAAGCCTCCCCGAGGGTGTAGTAGGTCTTATCCGAATACTCTCACACAGCCACTCTTCACCTACGATCCGGGCAGCAGACACGGGGGTTTTGTCGAAGGAGTCATAACTGAAAATACGATGGAGGACGTCGGATGCAAACCCATAAACTCCCCCACTTTATCTGGTTCTCCGTTTCGCTGCAGCAGCAGCAGCCGGCTTGGTCTTTACCCAAGGACGGAACGACCGAATCAGTCTGCAAGGACGCGGGCATTACCCACGGAGACGACGATGAAGGCGCGAACACGACTACTCGAGCCTTTACTTGTCTTCTTTTACTCCGCAAAGTACCCAACTATATGTCTACCTTTTTCAGGGCGATCGAGGTGCTGTCACCTTGATGTCCCGTAAAACATACATGGTCGAACTAAACACAGGAGTTGCGAGCGTACATACGTAACTGCCACGTACGTGTTCGTACATCGGTTGAGAGGACAGGGGCAGGTTACGGGTGAATCGTACGTCACCAGTTCGAGCCACGACACGAGGCTGGCCCGATCGGTCGGTAAATCTTGAGACAGTGTTCAATTGTGGGTATTGGTGCATTTTTAATGAGAGGGAGAACTATGGAGATCATTTGATTTACCATTAATTTTTAACAAATCCAAGTGAGTTTATCTTCCCGGGGAATATCCTCGTCACGGATCACTGTAATAGAGAAACTAATCCTGGATTTAACTAAATTTTCCGTATAACCTGGATTAGCTCGCTCATAACATGGGCAGATGACAATTCCGCGCCAGATACCTGTGAACGGTTCCCCCACCACACGGCTTCCCCTCACTGAGCCGAAATGTTGTCGCCGAACCTGGTTAGCGGGAGTCCTTTGTACCTAAACTGTTAATAATGCTTGCAATTATAGTATATATTTAATATACATTTGTATATTAATTTTAAAACCTGAGTATACGAAATCGCCATTAAGAAACTGTATATTAAGTTTCATATGCCGCATATTGATCATTCATTAGAAAAGATAGATATTTGCACTTTACACAAATTAAAAAGAATTTTGGCAGTAATTTTTGATTATAAATAATAAAAAATATTTTTTCAAAAATAAAAATAAATTTCATTGGTTTTCAAATGGAAAAGTTCAAATAACAAAGTGATTGCGAAACCTAACCCCGAAGAACCTGTACTCCCGTTAAAATTCTAATGTTCACAGAAAATTTTTAGCAAAAATTCCACTCGTACGTTGCACTTTGATTGTAAATATTTAGTGGACAAAGTTAAGTTTATTACTTTATTTTTTAATATTTGACAAGATTTGAAGGCATCAAAGGACTTCGTGTTTTTACGCACTCTGTTTTACCGACTTTAATATACATGTATATTAATTTTATAACATGATGGTATATTAAAATTAATGTGCGGTATATGCAAATGACTCAACAATTGGTAATTTATAAATATAATATTCGAAATCTGCGAATTACAGCGATTCCTATGATATATTTGACTTTAAAAGTTGAAAATTAATGAATAAATGTTCAAGTTTATGTCAAATTTTATTTTAAAAAGTTTCAGTTTATTTTATTTAAATCCAATATTTTAATTAAATTGGGAAATTTCGGAAACTGAAATTTTGCCAGATTTATAAACTTATTAACAATCATAATAAATTTTGTTTATTTCTCAAACAATCGAATTTCTAAAAATTATAATTAAATATGATAAAATAGATTAATATATTAAATACATTTTTAAAATAATTATTCTTCCTTTCAAAAATGTTATGTTTGATACTACAGGATCCAGGCGTTTTTCTACTGGCACTTGTGTTTTAAAATTTATTTATTAAGAGAAAAGTTCGCAGGGAGCTTTACGAGCTTTTTTATTGATCAAACCTAGCAAAAATAAAACAGACTAACAGACTAATTTTTAAACCAAATAAAAGGGATTTTCAAAAAGAGTTGACTTTTTCACTAAGAAAGATTTTTCAGTCAATAAAGAAACAAATCTCTGCCAAAATGTTCAATTGAAGAATCAATCAAAAAATTTCTAAATTTTTTAAAATGATATTTTAATTTTAAGCTGAAACCATTAATTTACACATTAAAATTTGTTATGGAATGCTTTTAAATAATATCTGAAAAATATGTTTTAAAAAAACATCTAAAATGTTTCAAGGAATCAAATGCAAATTTGGTAATCTTGAAACTCGAATTTTTCCTACAAATTGTTGAAAATCCTGCAAAATTAGAAAAATTTACTTAAAAATCTGCCAGATTCCATTTTCAAAATTTAAAATAATATTTTTTTTACATTCATTTTTCCAAGAAAAAATAATTTTTAGTTTTCCTAGGAATTTTGATAAAAATTTTTCTTTTTTTTGAAATCTTTCAAAATATTAAGAAAGCTTCTATATTTTGTATTCAAAATCTTTAAAAATCTACAATTTAAAAAAAATGATTAATATTTTTGAAGTCGTAAATTATTTTGGAACCTTTTCAGAACTTCTGAATATATTTTAAGCGAACTCAAATTTTTTCCACATGAATAATTGACTAAACCTTTTTTCAGTTTATAGAAAAAATTATGTTGTTTTTTTTAGTAGGAAATTGAGTTTTGCAACCGAAAATGTAACTATTCTTTATTTGGGTAAAAATTAATTTCTTTGGTTGAAAATTCGACTATCACATTGAAAATTCTTTATTGTTAAATAATTGTGCAAAAATGCATGTTTTTTGTTAAAAATTAATCTTTTTGGCTGAAACGTCAATGGTTAGGTTAAAATTTTTTGTTGTTGTTAAAAGTACTTTTTTTTTGTTAAAAACTAATCATTCTATTAAATGAGTCATTTTTTTCAAAAATGTACTATTCTTTTGAAAAATCCTTTTCATTTACTTCAAAATTAATTTTTTGTACTCCAAATGTAACTATTCTATTTTTGCTTAATAATTTATCTTGTTTTAATAGAAAGTTTAATTATTTTGGTAGAAAATTCATATTTTTGTGTTGAAAATTTAAAGTTTTGGTAAATATTGATACCTTTGGGTTAAAAACTAAACTGTTTTGCTGGAAATTCGTCTTTTTGGATTGAAAATTCAACAGTTTGACTGAGTTTTTTTTATGGACGAAAAAATCGTTCTCAGTTAAAAAATCCACTTTTTTACTTAACTTTTCTAAACAAATTAGATTAGCAATTAAAAAATTATGATGTTTGTTAATGAGTTTCAAAATTAAGCTATAGTTTAATTATTGGTTTATTCATACTCTAGCACTGAGAGTGTCAAATTATTTGAGGATAATTTTGGGAAATGCCAATGTTTAACAAATAAACCAAATTTATCATGTTGTTAGTTAATTAATTTTCAAATCTGGTTAAATTTTAGCTTCCAGAATTTCTCAAATTAAGTAAAATATTGCACCAATAGATCAAAGGTACTACAGTGAATTTAAGTCAAATGTACGGCCAAATTTTTCATAAAATTTCACACAAACTTGGACATTTATTTTTTTATTTTACACTTTTTAAGTCAAATAACAAATCGTTGGAAACACTATAATTCTCAGACCCGGCAACCCAATTGGTTACTTTTGGCGCTCTGATTTTGAATAGTATAAATATTCAAATTTAATATTTATACTAAATAATGAATAGGAAATGCATAAACAGTAATTTCCTAATTCAAAAATAAGATTTTGAAGTGAGAGATAGAAAATAATTCGATTTTAATTAAAAAAATGTTATGGATTCTGAGTTTAGCGAAGGAAAACATTTTTTTATCACAATGATTAATCTTATCCGTGTCAAGTTTCTGAATTAATTTTTTGTTCATTCCAATAATATGACTTCAAATAAAATTACTAAAATTACCAAAAATAAATTAAGAATATTGTTTTATTCTAAAGTCATAATTAATCACGTTTTTTTTTTGCAATAAAATCACATTATTTTTTTTGTCTGTCACTCCAAAATTCTATTTTAGGATTAAGGTATGACTTTACATGCATTTCCTAATAATTATTTATCATAAATAGTAAATTTGAATCGTTACATTATTTAAAATACGCGCGCTCACAGTAACCAATCGGGTTACCGGCACGACGCAAGCCGAGTTCTAAAGTTCCCAAAATTGTGAGCACTTGGCAACAATTCGTTTGAGTGAGGGGAAGCCGTGTGGGGGGAGGGGGCGGTTCACAGGTATCTGGTGCGGAATTGTCTGCCTAGTATAATGGGCGAGCTAATCCAGATAGACGGACAATTTACTTAAATCCAAGCTTAGTTTCTCTCTTACAGTGATGTGTGATGAGGATAATCCCTGGGAAGATAAACTCACTTGGATTTGTTAAAAATTTAGGATAGATCAAACTGCAGTTTCTATGAAAGGTTCTAACTCTGGAGATGCGGGTGAAAGGTGCTATCTTACTGGTGATCTTCGCGCAAGCTACAAAGTCGCAACGTTATTAATGTGGGCACAACAGCGCCATCTACGAGTCAAGCACCTTTCTCAGGGAAGTCAAGAGCTATAACATATCAGAGCGACAGGAAGTAGATAGATCCGTGTGAAATCAGAAATATTTTCAAGTAATCTGATCAGTCAGGGGCCATTAGAGTGGTCCAAAGTGCGCTGAATTTTTTTTTTTTTAATTTTTATGGAGACACCCAGAAATGATTTCGAATTCAAACAAAAATAAATGCATTTTTTTTTTCGTTTTGAAAAAAACCAGAATCCTCAATATTATCTCAATCAAGTTGAAACTCAACATTTCTTTTCACAATTAACCATAGAAAATGAATAAAATATCGCTTTTCAAATATCAACACTATAGTTAGAAAGACGCGGTTTTTTCAAAATTTTCCGACTTGTCCAATTTTCAATTAGAGGGAAGTGATAGTTCATCAATTTTAACAAGAGTGATTATGAAAACAATTTATTATTATTGTTAATAATATTCTCTTAGAAAAATGCTACAAAATGGCAGTTAAAAAGAAATTCACTTTCAGTTAAATTTTCAATCAAGATAAGTTAAGTAATTAATTAGAGTCAACCAAATTAATTGTTTAAACAATTTATTATTATTATTGATAATATTATTTTTGAGTAATGCTGGAAAGATGCCATTTTTATTGAAATTTCTGTCTTCTTGTCCAATTTTCAATAGGAGTGAAGTAATAATGAATTCAAGTTAACAAAAATAATTGTTAAAACAATATATTATTATTGGCAATATTATTCTCATTGCCTAATTGGTAGCATGTTGCGTTTTTTACTGAACTTTTCAACTGTTTGTCTATTTTTTATTAGGTGTGACTTAATAATTAGTTTGATTTAGCAAAAATAATGGTTTAAACAAATTATTATTGGTTATGACTATCTTCATCTATAAAAATGTCTGATAGTTGCGGTTTTTTGTGTGACAATTTTTACCTTTCTGTCCTTTTTCACTTAGTGACATAATAATTATTGAAAAATTAACAAAAAAGTTGATTAAGCAATTTAATATTGTTTATATCTTTTCTTCGATAAGTGCTAAAAAATTGTAATTTTGTTTATAAAATCTTTAACTTTGTTTCGTCTGCTTAATTATTGGAAATTAATAATAAATATTAGAGAAAACCACATTTTAAATAATCTGCCTTTTTTGTGGAAAAGAGCGAAAATAATTCACTTAAAACAACAGTATTATTAGAAAAATCATTATTATTGTGGTTGACTTATTATTTCTTCATAAATAGAAAGGCGATGCAAGGTTAAAGATTTTAGAAAAATCGCCACTTTCTAGCACTTGTCTAAGAACAGATAGTTAAAAACAATATCAAATTGTTTAAACAACTTCTTTTTAAACTTTAACCGTACTAAGTGAAAAAAGAACAGATAGGTAAAAATTGCCGAAAAACCGCAACTATCAAGTATTGATATAAATGAAAAGTCATAAACAATAATAATTTGTTTAAACAATTATTTTTTCAAAATTTAATTAATTATTAAGTTACGCCTAATGAAAAATACACAAACAGTTGACAATTCAGAAAAAATCGCAACATTCTACCAATTAAGCAAAGAGAATATTATTAAAAATGATAATAAATTGTTTAAAAATGATTTTTGTTAACTTGAATTAATTATTATCTTACTTCAATTGAAAATTGGACAAAATGCCAGAAATTTCAGAAAAAACCGAACGTTTCCAGCATTATTCAAATATAATATTAATAATAATGATACATTGTTTAAACAATCAATTTTCTGGGCAACGATTAATTACATAACTTATTTTAATAATATGGAAACTATAGGCACATTTTCGAGAAATTCTATAATTTTAATGTAAAATTACATTTTTAAATGCCCAATTCTAAAACAGTTTAATTTCTGAGGTCTTGAAACTAAATTTTTGCGTGAATTAATTTTTAGATTCATTCTTGGAGGTTTTGAGTTTATTTATTTAAATTATTCATCAAAATTTCAGGACCATTCTGATATTAAATCATTCAAAATTTCATATTATCGTTATAATTGTAGAGTTCAGAATTTACATTTTGAACGCTGAATTTTTCATTTTTCCCTTTCATAGCTTTTAATTTTGCAATTAAAATGAAATTTGTTTAAATTTTGGAAAGTATAATTAGCGATTTAAAAATGATAAATTTTTAAGATTTTTAAATTTACGTTGAATAATTGAAATTTTTATGGAAATTAGGTTTCAATGTTTGAGCGTAGACATTTTTTTCATTTTTAATGTTCCCCATTTATAATTACTATTTATTTTGAAAGTTTCTTTAGAATAATTCAATTCATTTTTTATTTCAGAAAAATTGGTCTCATCAGCTTTCATGTTAAATAATAATTTTTTTATATAATAACAATAGAAGATTAATAATATTATTGAAAAAATGGTTTTGTTTCTAAGTACATTTAAAACACTTCTTAGTTGAGTTTTCAAACAGAAAAGATATATTTTGAACCTAAGAAATTAATTTTTTGCTAGAATGATAAATCTTCAACAAATAATATAAATTTGTAACCAAAAAGTTATTTGAACTTTGAACCCAAAACCTTAATTTTCTATAAAAAAATTCGGATTTTCAATAAAGTATATGAATTTTCATCGAAAAAGATCAATTTTCAACCAAAATTAGAATAGTTAGAAATGTGCAGCTTCAGTTACGAAAACTTAGTTTTCAACTGAAACGACACGAATTTTCAGTCAAAGAAATTAATTTTTAATCAAATTGATGAATTTTAAACCAAAAATATGAATTTCTGACCAAATAGTGGATTTTTTGACCCAAAAGATGAATTTTCTATAAAAAATTGAATAGTTAAATTTTCTTTAAAACAGAATTTTTAACGAAAAAGATTACATTTCTCTCAAAAAAAATTAAATTGTATAGTTAAAGTTAAAGTGAATTTTCCAAAAAAATTTTAAATCTTCAACTAAAAAAAAATTCATTTTAACCAAATGAATGAATTTTCAACTAAAAAGATCAATTTTCTACTAAAAATAAAATACTTAAGTTTTCAGTTAGAAATATAAATTTTCAACCAAAAAAGAACACATTTTCAACAAAAGAGTTTAATTTTCAACTATAGAAATTAATTCTTAACAACAGGATGAAGTTTCAAATAATGATAATATAATAATTAAATCTACAGTAAAAAATTTAATTTTCAATAAAAACAAAGTAAATGTTGAACGAAATAGTATAATTTTTTATCAAGAAGATCAACTTTCAACCAATAAGATGAATTTTCTATATAGAAATAGATGAATTTTTAACAAAGTACATGGATTTTTAACGAAATGTGTGAATTTTAAAAGAATTTTAAAACAAAAAGATGAATTAATCGCCAAAAAGATGAAATATTCTCCCACAAAATTCAAATTTTTGATCAAATGTATGAATTTTTTACCAAATATTTGAATTTTTCCAGTTAAAAAGATGTACATTTTTAATGAAACATGTGCATGTTGCATTTTCCGTTAAAACAATTAATTTTCAACTAAAAAACGTAATATTCAACAAATTCATTACATTTTGAAAAAAGGGTTTGTCAACTAAAATGATTATTCATCAAAAAAATTATTGATTTTTTAACAAAGTAGTTTTACTTCCAACTAAGTATTTGAATTTTTAACCAACAATCATTAAATCTCAGTGAGAAAAGTCATATTTGATATTTTAACAATAAAGAATTTTAATGTTATACCAGAAATAGTTGAATTTAACCAAAAGTTGAATTTTCAAGAAAATATTTTAAATTCTCAACCAAAAGAGATTCATTTTCAACAAAATCTGCAATTTAAAAAAAATATGTTTATTTGATTCTACAATGTTTTTTTTTAATATTTGTTAGCTACACTCAGAAAATTCTTTGTTTAAATCAAACAACAAAATTTGTTTAAATTAATATCATTAAATTAAACTAATTTTTTGCTTCAATTAAAAAAAACAGTTTTATTTAATTTTAAGAGATGAAAAATATTTTCCTGATTGATTTAAACAAATAATTTGTTTAGTACAATTTGTTTGATTTAATTAAAAAATTGACTGTTATTAAACAATTCATTTGTTTGAAATCTGTTTATTAGAATTCATTAAAAAAATATTTATTTGATTCAAACAAAAAATACAATACGTAGCAGTACTAAAAAGTGCCGCTAGGCGTGCTAATGCGCTGCGGCGGTTGCTAAGTATAACTAACCTAAAATCTAAATTAATTAATCCTTTGATTGATTTTATTGCATTGGTCTTTCTTCAGTGTTGTATTATTCTAAAGGTTTTGATTTACTGTAAAATACGATTTTTCGGGGGGGGGGGGGGTCGAGTTTTTTGGGAGGGGGCTTCAGGTTTATGTATAGGCAAAAAGGCTTTTACCATAGATAAAATTGAAGATTTCGGATGTAAGTCTTTTTCAATGCTAACCTCCATTCTTTATATTTATGAAATCATTCATATCTTTTTTCTATTATAATTATCATTGCATACTGTGTGTGTGTTGTGTATACACAAACAATTTATTTGAATCAAACAAACATTTGTTTGACCCCATATTAAAGAAATAATTTTTTTGATTCAAAGAACATTTGTTTCATTTAAACAAACATTTTTCTCACTGTATCGATTTTATTAGTGTAGAAGGTGGATTTTTAGAATAGAAAAAGGTGCAATTTTATTATGGAAAGGTGGATTTTTCAATTGTAATCATATAGTCGTATAGGTCGTTTCTCGTGGTTGCGAAGGTCGAGGGGTTGCGTATTTCCACCCTCTGGAGGGTCGGCGCTTGCGTGAATTAAATACGCACTTTTCTATATGTGTATGTACTCGTATATGTGAGGCCATACATAAATATGAAGTAGTGAGCCATGCGTGTTGAGACCATGTGACTGGAGGCGATAACCTCGAATCTTTTGCGTGTTTTTTTTCCTAATACATACCCAGCAGGTTGTGTTATAGGGGCCGAGAGTCTACCGATCAGTTTCACTGAATGACTGGTTCCCGAGATGAGCGGAACGTCAGGGGGGCTTATAGGCAGAATAATGTCAGGTGAGGGGAAGTTGGAGAAAAAACCACTGATGGCGCTCCGAACAGTATGGGGAATTAAGGACGAATTTCATTATAGAGGATGGCTTCTTAGAGTTCTTAAATGTCCAAGAAATTATGTTAAGCAAATGCTCTCGAGAATATTCTCAGCATTAATGCTCATCATTTATACTCGAACAGATCATTTATGGGTAATCCAGGCACTATTTTGAAATAATAAGTGAAATTCCCGAAAAAAATCCTACTTTCAATCTTTTTAATGAGAAATTTTGTGAAGGTGTCCCTTTTGACTTTCAAAAATGCTACAACAGATCAATTGCCCACCCGGTTTTTTTTAACAGTTCCAAAAGTCACATTTGCGTGGTCGGATAATTTCGATTGCAATTTAGAGCAAAACGTCCAATAGAAAAAGGAAAGAGGACAAAATTATGAGAAAATTTTGTTAAAAATAATCCGGTATCTTTCATAGGTTTCGAGTTATGATACATAGAAGAATCCTCATTTTTTGGATTTTCAGCTAAAAATCACTAAGTTTTAAAAAACACTGTATACCTTCGGACCTAATTACTCCACGGGAAAGTTTTCCACTTGTGAGTTAAAGTTGACTCAATTTCCTCTAATTACAAAAAAAGAACAATGTCCTACCTATAATAGGTCATAAGTTATGACCCCTCAAAGTTGGCTATTTCTTCCTGTTTTTACGGGCAAAAAATTGGAGTTTAGTTTTTTTCAAAATAAATCGTGTTTGTTTTAGTTTTTGTTAATTATCAACTACAGGATAAAATAGAGTCTAGAAAAATCTGAAAATTCAAGAACTAATTTTTTAATTTAATAACCTTTGGTATAAAATTAAAATTCTTTTTCGTTGAAAGTTCAACTATTTAGTTTGAAGTGGAACTACTTTGGTAAAAATTCATTTATTTAGTTAATGATTCATAATTTCAGTTCCTTTCTTTTTTTCCAAATTTAATTATTTTGTTTAAAATTATGATTTCTTATTCCTAGTTCAAAATTAATTGTTTTAAATAAAAATTTAACTCGTACATGTTTCGTTCAAAATGTATCTTCTTAAGTTGAAAAGTCAAATATTTAGCTTAAAATTCCTGTATTTTATTAAAAATTCAAATTTTTGGGCGAATAATTTAAGATTCTTGGTGACTAATTCCTCTTTTTGGTTTAAAATTCCTTTTAAAATTCAAATATTTATTGATAATTCATGTACTTTGTTAAAAATTCGCCTATTTTGGTAGAAAATTCATCTTATTGGTTGAAAATAGATCTTTTTCGTTGAAAATTAGTTTTTTTGTATTTAGAATTAATGTTTTCAACTGAAAATGCAACTGTTCGGTTTTTTGTCGAAAATTGATCTTTTTTGGTAGAAATTTAATCTTCTTGGTTGCAAATGTATTTTGATTTTATTGAAAATTAATTTTTTTAACTAAAAATTAAATTATTCTATTTTCATTGGAAATTTATCATATTTGTTGAAAATCCGTTTTTTTCAGAAGAGTACTCTCATTAGTTGAAACTTCATCTTGTTGGTTAATAATTAATTTCTGTGGTTGAAAATTTAACTATTTTGTTAGAAAATTGATCTTTTTAGTTGAAAATTTATGTATTTGGTTAATATTTTTTTTAGTTAAACATTTATCATTTTAGTTGAAAATTCACTTTAATTAATCCATTTTTTGTGGAAAACTCTCCCTCTTTTTTATATAAATGTAATTTAGAGTATTTTAGAATTTGAGAGACTATTTTAGATATAGTAGTTCTTCTACTTATCAACCGTACAATACAGAGACCTCTGTCGTACAAACATCAAATAACCGCTGGTATTAGGCCTCTAAAATAATATTCTAAAAATTTATATTTATGGTGGGAAATACATCGCTGCGATTAAAAATTAATTTCTTTGGCTGAAGATTCGTTTCTTTAGTTGAAAATTCATTTTTTGAACTAAAGAATTTTTTAACTTCATTTTTGCTTGAAAATTTATGTTTTGAGTTGAAAATTAATTAATTTTTCAAAAAACTCTTTTTCTTTTGTTTAAAATTTACTTTTCTAGCTGCAAATTGTCAAATTCTAGTTTTGGTTTGTAAATTTATATTTTTCAGTTAAAACTTCATATAGTTTATTGGAACTGTATCTTTTTTTAAAAACATCTTTTGAGTTTATAATTGAATTCGTTTGTTGAGGCTTTATTTTGTTGTAAAAGTTTGTTGTTTTAACTAAACATTTACTTCTATTTTTTGTTAAAAACTCATTTTTTGAAAAAAACTATTTTGTTAAAAATTCGTTTTTTTGGTTAAACATTCATTTTTTTAAATTTTAACTATTCTAATTTTAGTTAAAAATTGATCTTTATAGATAAAAATTCATGTACTTTGTTGAAAATTAGTCTTTATTAAATTCTCAAAGCACATAAAGGTCGAGCATACTCTTGAGCAAATTCTCATACTCGTGAGAATTTCTCCGAGTACTTAAACTCATCTTTAGAACATATTTTTAATCAATGCTGGATTTATATAATAGGATTTTTAAATATCTTTAAGGTTTAAATTTAATTTGGATTTTTGTATTCAGTGGAGTAGCCAGTATTGAGTAGTCCTTTGGATTCAGTAGAGCAATGACGGCAGTAGTGGGCCACTCTATAGTTGTGCCTCCACCCTCTAATTCTGGGCTGAAATTATAAAATAAGAAAATATATGTTAAACATGTATCTTAAATGAAGCTTCTTGACAAAAAGGTCAGAGAAACCTTGAAATCAGGAAAGTCAGAGATTTTGAAAAAAATCTTGCAAAAGTCAAAGAATATCTTCAAGCTTTCAAAGATAATGATTTTAAATTTGTTTAAATTTTAATTTGAAAGTGTTTATAATGATTATGAAAGATTCTACTTTAAAAATTATACATGAATAATATTATGGTCTTTGAATAGTTATGTTTTCAGGGAAAATAAAAAAATACATAAGAAAAAATTAGGGAAGTTTAAAAGTGGGTTTTTCGCTACCTCCTTGATGTAATGTTCTTCTCAGTAATTTATTTGCTTGTATTTATATTTATTCTTGTACTCTTGCTTTCTCCTGACGATTATATGTTTTGTCGAAAATATTATTATTTGGTTAAAAATTCAATTTTTTTAAAAAGTCCTCCTTTTTGGGAAAGAATTCAACTGTTTTTTATTTAAAATTAACATTGAAATATCTTCTATTGCATTATTTGTTAAAAATTCATCTTGCTGGATTGAAAATTAAACTATTTTGACTGATATTTAACTTTTGTGTGGAAAATTTATCTTTTTGTTGAAGATTCATAATTTTAGTTAAAAATTCATCTCGTCGGTTGTAAATTCGTTATTTGTTGGGATAAAAATGAACTTTTTGTTGAGAATTCAACTGTTTTATAGAAAATTCGTCTTTTAGCTTCAAAGTTCAACAATTTGGACAAACTTTTTTGTCTTGACTGAAAAATATTTATTTAAAAAAATTAGATTTTCTAATAGAAAAAGTATCATTTTAGTTGCATATTGATTTATTTAGCTGAAAATTGGTCTTTTTAGTAGGAAATTTATCTTCTTGTTTGAAAACCCGTGTTTTTTATTTTATAATTCATCTCTTTTGATAGATGTTTTATTTTTTCAGCGAGAATTTAAATTCTTTTGCTATTCATACAGAATTCCTAAAGAAATTTGAATTCTTTGAAATTCTCTTGATATTTTTAACTTGAATTGTTGTCACTTGAATTGTTTTGAATTCTCTTGCATTTTTTTAATTCGCTTTAATTTTGATCTAAATTCACATATATCTACTCAAGCAAATGGATTAAATTTTGTTTAGTTCGCCATGTAGTCCTTTAAAGTCTCTTTGAATAATAATTTTGTTGTTGTTTTTTTTTGTTTGAAAATTAATTCTTTTAGTTTATAATTTAACCCATCTCTTTTGTTCAACTCCTATTATTCGGGTCAAAATACAAATTTTTGGTTAAAAATAAACCCTTTTGTTGAAAATTCGTCTTATAGCTTTAAGTTCAACAATTTGAATGAACTTTTTTTCCTATTTTGACTGAAAAATATTTATTTTTTGAAAAGTTTTTTTTTGTTTAAAAATGTCATCGTTTCAGTTAAAAATTAATCTTTTTGTTGAAAACTTGACAGTTTTGTTAAAAATTTGTCTTTTTGGTATAACATTTAGCTTCTCGGTTAAAATTGGAGTTTTTGGTTTTAAAATTCGTCTCTTTTAGTAGATTTTGGATTTCTTTGTCTGATTTGTATTCATTTAGTATTCACCCCGAATTCTCAAAAAATTGAATTCTTTGTTATTCTTTTGATCGCGCTGAATTTTTTAAAATTCACTTGAATTCTTCTTAATATATTCATATCAAAAGAATTGAATTTTTTTACTTCAGCCTGAAGTCGATTAAAAACTTTTGAAATATTTTTAAATTTTTTTCACTTTCCTTGATTTTTTTCTAATTCACCTTGGATATTTGTTAATTTTATCGCATTCTTTTCATTATCCTTATATTAGGTTTCTCTAAATTCACCCGAATTTTAGTTAATTCCCTAATTTTTTTTCTTCTTTGCGAATTTTTTTGCAGTCACTTAAATTCTGCTGAATTTGTCCTAAATTCTGTTTTCTCCCGTTTTATTGACTCCGATTGAAATTTTTTATAAAAAAAAACTGTATTTAATTATTTTCTTCGAATTTTTATGAATTTTTATCGAAGTCTCTTGAATTCTTTCGAGTTTTTATAGATTCACTCCAATTTTACTCAAATCAATTGAATATTTTGGATATTTAAAATTGCTTTCAACTAATTTGAATTAATTTGGAATTTAATTAATTTAATTTAACGATTTTTTTTAACTCTTTGGAATTCCCTTGATGTTTTTAACTCCAACATAATTCGTTTGAAATCATTTGATTTCCTTTTAATTCACTTGAATTATTCTAAATTCACGTAATTATACTCAAGCGAGTGGATACAAAAATTCTTTAGTTTTTTTCAATGCATGCTAGTTCCGTTTAAACTCACCTTAAATTCTTGCACATTTTATCCAATTCTTTTGAATTCCTTTATAATTGATTACATTAAATTTACTTGAATTTCATTTAATTTATTGATTTATTTGTATCGGTTTAATTTGCCCTTAATTCGTCAATTTCATCCAATTCTTTTGTATTCCAAAGAATAATGGATTAGAAATTAGTCCTATTCAATAAATTTCAGTAAGTTTTTTGTATTGAAATTAATCACTTTTGATTTTTTTTTTCCCCTTTAACTAGGTCACTTTTTAACTTTTTTTTGTAAATTGGACTGCGGCAACCGTGAAGATGGTATTTAGAATTTTTAAACTACCAATAAATTATAGTTTTACTGACTGATTATTACAAGATAAAAGTTGCAGATGTAAACTTGGGTGATTTATTCCAACAATTAACATTTTTTTCTTCAATTTAATGAATTAGCGAAACAGGAAAATAATATGTGCATGGTGCATACCCTATGTAGCACAAAGTTAAACTATAATTTAATGCGATGCTATAAATTTAATATGAACACAAAGAGTGAGACGTCAGAATATTTTAACGTGAAAATGTGACCTGTGTTGCTGTAATATTTCTAAGATTTTTTTGTTTGTCTATGATCAATAATATATTCGTAGCCAAGAATGTAGCTTTTATTAGATTCAAGGTTCATTCCAATTTATCGACGCCTTGGACTCTTACTTAACTCTTTATTCCCACTTTCTATCAATATGTTTGTATTGACCATGAAATAAAGTTTTTATTGAGATATAATTCATGAGCTTTTTTGCAATCCTTTGTTTACATTACAATAATTTTTATTCAGTACAAAAATTTCTATCATGAAAGGTTCCTAAAGATGTCGTTTTAAAAATTACTTAATTATTTGTTTAAATTAATTGGTGTTTCGGTGAATGGGCTTCAGGGTTCAATAATTTAGTAAGATTTTGCACTGGTGCTACCTGTTATTACTCTCAAATATGTGCTATATAATTTAATATTAAAACATTAATTTTCTTAATTAAAATTATAAGTTAAAAATTATATAGCTTCAAAAAAAGAATAAAAATTATTCCTTTAATCTCCAACTTTAATATTATGAAAATGAACTATTTTTTGTATGAATTAAAAAAAAATTAATATACAATTAATGAAAATATTTATATAAATTAAAATTTTTGAAATTTACTTTTATTACACATTTAAACTAATATGTGAGAGTTATAATAGATGTCACCAGTGCAAAGAAATCGAACATAAACACTGTCCCAACCTATACAGTGTCCCAACCTATTCAGTGTCCCAACCTGTACGACATGCCCATAAATAATTTTACAAATTAAAATGATAATTATTTTAATAACTTGAAAAACAATTTCACTTGGAACAGGGAGTTTTTGACATGGGAACGGGAATTGAAAAAGAAATTAAAACTGGGATTTAGAAGAAAGGAGTTTAAAAAATCCGACACGAGTCAAAATTCGTCACAATTTAAAAGTTCCTTCTTCCAAATTTTAGAAAAAAAAAGACTACTTCAAGCAATTTTTGGAATAGAAGTAGTATTTCAAAGGGAGAATATTTCTGAATTATAATATACATTTTTTTGAATTTGCCTTTTTTTAATTCAACTAATTGCGCTTAAAAGATCAACTCTTTTGTTAAAAGCTAATTTTGTTGTTGAAAAATTCTTTATTTTAATTGAAAATGTATCTCTTTTTGAAAATGTAACTACTTCTTTGAAAATCAATTTTTTAATTCAAACTTAAACTTCCAGTAGAAAATTCAACTATTTGTCTGCAAATCCAATTTTTTTGTTTGTTTAGAATTATATTTTTAACGGAAAATTTAACTATTCTATTTTTGGTTGAATTTATAGTTTTTTTGGATAACAATTCAACTATTTGGTTCAAAATTTATATGTTTTATTAATTAGTTTGATTGAAGGTTGATTTCTTTTACTGAAAATTTAAATGTTCTATTTTGGATGGAAAATTTACCTTTTCTAGTTCAATATTTAACAATTTGGATGTAAAACTGTCTTTTTGAAATGAAAATTTATTCATTGAATTTAACAATTTTTGAGAAAACTTGTCTTTTTTAATCAAACATCCATTCATTTCGTTGAAAATTAACGTATTTTGTTTTTAAAAAAATTACTTTTTTGTAGAAAGTCGACTGTTTTTGATCGATTTTTTTTAAGTTAATCTCATTGTTTAAAAAGCTTCTTTTCAGCTGCTAATTCAAGTATTTCAGTTAAATATTCATCCTTTTAATTAAAAATGTATTTTTCAAGTTAGAAATAGATTCACATAATTGACAAATAAACTCTTTGTTGAAAATTAATTTTTTAATTGTTCAAGATTCATGATTTTAATTAAAAATTCATTTCTTTGTTAAAAATGAGTTATTTTATTAAAAAATTGTTTCTGTTTTGGTTGAAAACAATTTGTTTCTTAAACTAAAAATGGATATACTATTCCAGTTAAATATTCCATAATTTTAATTAAAAATTCATTTTTTTTGGTTAAACATTCATTTTTTGACTGGAAATTTAATTATTCAATTTTTGGTTGAAAAATTGACTTTCTTGTTTAAAAGTTCGTCTTTTTTGGTTCAACATGGATTTTCTTAACTTAGAACTTAATTATTTAAGTTTTGGTTGACAATTTATCTTTTTTAGTAAAAATTTGTTTGTTTGTTTGAAAGTTTAAATATTTTAGTTGAAGATTCATGGTTTTAGTTGGAACTCATTTTTTTATTATAAAATTCAACTATTCCAGTTGAGGATTCATCATTTTAGTTGAAAATTCATAAATTAAGATGAAAATTATTTTTTTTTCCTGAAAATGAAACTATTCTTTTTTCTGTTGGAAATCGTTTTTTTTTCCAGTTTAAAATTCAACCATTTCATTAAAGCTCATGTATTTTGTGGAAAAATTGTATTTTACGATAGAAAATTAATCTTTTTATTTCAAAATTAATCTTATTGTTTGAAAATACATCTTTTTGGTTAAAAATTCAAGTTTTTCAGTTAAATATTCATAATTTTAATTAAAAATTCATCTGTTTGGTTTAAAATTACACTATTCCAGTTGAAAATTTATAATTTTGTTTGAAAATTAATTTATTTTGCAATATGTAGCTCTGTTGTGTTAAAAGATGTTTGCAATGAACGATACGATTTAAAATAATTGTTTTCGTTTTGCGACAAATATGAATATGTTAATTTTATTTGACCGGGAAATGACCGGAAATTTGTAATTGTCAGCCGAATAGCCACCCTTATGAGTCTGTTTGTTGTGGATTTTTTTTGTTTAAAATATTATAGTTTTTATATATAATATTTTTGTAATTTAATTTCTATAACTATATACTTTTTTATAATATATAATATATATAAATATATATTTTTTTAAATTACTAAATCCTAAAGTCCATGCGCCATAAATTTATTTGTTTAATTGCGGGTTTTTTTTAAATCATTGTATATTTTATCACATTTTTATATTTGATTATTTTCAAGGAGAAAAGGTACCACCTACAACTACGCCACTGTTTTTTGATTTCTAGATTCGGGGAGTTTTTCCTTATACAAGAATCAATAATCTTTGTTGAGTTATGCATTTTAAAAACTCTTAAAAGCATATCTTATTTTGAAATGTCTTATCCTATTGGTAAAAGAAACAGGTTCATTAACTATAGAAGGAGGTTAACCTGTTCCTTCGTATTATTTTATTATAGACTAGACCGAATAAGATGTTTCTACAAGGAAAAAGGTTGATCACAAATGTAATATTGGAAACTAAATTTTGTATTTACATTTGAATATTTATTATTAATTTAATAATAATAATTTAATAACGTTTTTCTCGAAAGTAGTATGCTTTTTATGTTTACGCTATCAGATAATATAAACATTAAAAAAACATTAATTAAAAAAAAATGTTGAAGGTTTTTTAATTGAAGACGTTCCAAATCAAAAGATTTTATATTGAAAATTAAAAAAATATATATTTTGAATATAATAAACAGGAATTGAAATTGGATCATTTCTAATTTAAAGCGTTCAAAACTCGATTCAAAGTTGAAAAATTTTATTTGGAACTAAACTATATCAAATTTGAATAATTCCCTATTAAAATATAAAAGAAAGACAATTTTCGAAACATCACTTTTGGATTTAAAAATGAAAAGAACTGAAATTGAATTAATTCTAATTAAAAGCGTTAGAAATTGAAAAGTTTTGAATTTAAATACTTTTCAATTCTAAGAAATTAAAATTAGACGATTTTTGATTGAAAAGTAAATTGAATATATAAATATTAAAGTATCTGAAATTCTAGAATTTTACATTTTAATTATATAAAAAAATGATAATTTAACATTCAAATTGATTGGAATAAATCTTCTATGTTCAAAAAATAAATTCAATATTCTTTACACCATTCAAATTGAAAAAATCTTCAATTATAGTCCTTTAAACTTGAATTATTAGAAAACAAACGTTCAATATAAGCATTAATTGTAAATTGAAAACATTAAAATAGTAATTTCAAAACTTTTTAATTCTCAAACCTTTTGAAATTTTAATTACTTTAAGTAAATTTAAATGCTTAAAAAATAAAACAAAACTCAAATGGTTAATTACACTTTTCAAAATTTAACAATTTCAATTTTAATTGAAAACTTAGAATGTATAAAAGGGAAAATTTAAAAACAAAATGTTTTAAAATAAATATAAGAAATACATTTTTAGAGCATAGTTTTTAAATTTTTTCATTTTTAAAACGTGGATTTGAAAAATTATTTTCTTAATTTTTCCATGTTTTAAATTTATTTTAGTTACTTATTTCAAAAAATTTTAATTGCAAATTCTTTAAACTAAATACTGTGCAAATATGAATTCTTTCAATTTGATATTTTACAATTTTGAAAAACTGAATAAAATAAAGAATTAGAGTATTGAAATCTAAAATGAATTATTCTGATTATCAAAGCTTATTTAATATGAATTTTTGTAATTTTGACAGATTTAAATAGTAAAATTGTCGTGGCATTTTTTTACATTTAAATTTGAAACTACAACATTTCGAAATTTAAAACCTTCAAAAATTAGGATATTTCGAACCAAATATTTTTAAATTTTAGCTTTTGAAACAAAAAATCTTTCTTTGTGAAACCTGAAAGTTATTTTGTTTAAAAATTGCGCATTCAAACCTATAATTTTTTAATTTTTAGAGCTGATTTTGACTCGAACAAGTACCATATTACTTTCAAAATTAATGAATTCAAACTAGAAACATTAAAAATTAAACAATTCCAAACGTCTTTTGAAATTTCAAACATTTTAAAATTAGGTTCTTGAAATTAAATCTTTAAAAAAGTAAATTTTCAAATTCTCTATTAGAATTAAAAAAATCAATCAGTTTTATTTAAATTGCATACTTAATAATTTAAAATAAAAAAAGTCGCGAGACAAAAAAACCGAAAAGCGAGCGGAAACATAAGAGCTTCAATATTGAAAAAATGAATAAATTGTAAATTATTATGTATAATTGTCAATTAATCATTGGTCCAAAATTAATTAAAATATTTAATCAAACTTTAACAAAAAAAAATCAATATATTAACTTGGTTGGAAAATAATATAAAAATGGTAAATAATAGAAAAGAACAATAATTAAGAATTAATTTAAATAATATGGAAGTTTAAATTTAATTATAACCACAAAAAATGTCTTGGAAGTTCCGAGATCTGTCGCCAGGTTTCGTGGTGGGCTTCGAGGATACCTCAGTCATTTTGGTCACTTTGTTCGTCTCACAAAAACTGGGGTGCACTCCTCCCTATTCTTATTTAGTTATATTTGGTATCACGTGTCTACAAAGTTGCCAAAGACATTGGCGTAGCTAATGGTGGATTCTCGATAAAAATAAATTACAATTTTTCATTTATATAATAATGAATAGAGCATCTATGGTAAAAATTATAAAACAAGTTATAAAAACTACCTAGATTTTTTTCTATAGCATTTAGTTGCATTTTTAAACTTATTTTAATCAGAAAATAAGGGAGGGGGAAGACATTGAGGTACAAGGAATTGTCAGGGACATCGATAAAACCAGGGTGTCTAATGACCTTCAAAACTGAAAAAACCTGGAATTTTCCTTCCATTTTTTCTAACTTGAAAATCTGGTAACCTTATTGAATTTTTAATAAAAACCTTGAATTTTATTTTATTTTTTTGCTTATAAAACGTTTAATTGATTGAAACCCGAATAGTAATTAAAACCTTGTAATCTTTCATTATTGATTATAATTTTGTTTTGTATTTTCATATTAAAAATGTGGTAAAGATTTTTAAAGTATAAGTTTTTTGTGACATTTAACTTATAAATTATAAAAATTAAGAGTTGAAAATGTCAATTTTTATTGAGTTTTAAGATTAGAATTTCCGAGGGGGTGAGTGTGCACCAGATATCTAGATTTCAAAATATATTTTAAAATGTCTAAAGAATTTCGAAAGATTTCACAAAAATGACAATTAATTAATCACATTGGATTTCAGATTTCAAAATATTTCCAATAATTTTTCAATGTTTCAAAATATCTTAGAAGATCTCAAAACATTTGCAAAGATTTCACATATTTCAAATATTGCGAAAGATTTCAAAGATTTCAAACAGTTTTAGAAGATGTCAACAGTTTTTACAAAGATTTTAAAGACCTTACAAAGATTTTAAGGACATGAAAATTCAAAAGACTTTAAGAATGTGTGTGAATTAAAGTGGAAAAGATTTGAAATGATTTAAAAAGAATTCATAAAGATTTCAAAGATTTCGATATTTCAATACGGTTTCAAAGAACTTCACAAAAATTTCAAAAATATTTCCAAGATTTCTAAACATTTTTAGACATTTTAAAAGATTTCAAAAAGATTTCAAAAAATTTCACAAAGATTTTAAATATCTTAGAAAGTTTTCAAGGATTTCCAGTATTTTATAAATATTGAACAGATTACATAAAGGTTTATAAATTAAATTTCAAAGATTTCATAACAATTTTGAAAATTTAAAAATATTGTAACGATTTCAAATAGTTTCGAAGGACTTCACAAAGATTCCGGAAATGATGTTAAGAAAATTTCAAAGATTTGAAAAAATGTCAGAAGCTAACAAAGATTTGAAAACACTTCATAAGGACTTCACATAGACTTCAAAGATTTCAAAATATTTCAATGATTTCAAATGACTTCAAAAGATTTCACAAAGATATGAGAAATTTTTCAATTATTTAAAAAGACTTTAGAAGATTTCACAAGATTAAAAAAATTTCACAAATATTTCACAGAGGTTTTAAAGATTTCAGAAAAATCTTAAGGATTTCAAATATTTCATTAAGGGGGTTTTCATCAGATTTCAAAGATATCAAAAAATTTCAAACGATTTAAAAATGTTTCAAAAGATTTCACAAAGATTTCAAAGATCTCACCTAGATTTCAAGGGTTTCAAAGATTTTAAATATTTAAAAAGATTTCCGAAGATGTCACAAGATTTTAAATATTTTCACAAGGATTTCAAACATTCAAAAGATTTCACAGAGGTTTCAAAGATTTTACAGAAATTGTAAGGATTGAAAATATTTCACTAAGAGGATTTTCATCTGATTTCAAAGATTTCAAAACATTTCAAACGATTTAAAAATGCTTCAAAAGATTTCACGAAGATGTCAAAGATCTCACCTAGATTTTAGGGGTTTCAAAGATTTTGAATATTTAAACAAATTTCAGAAGATTTCACAAGATTTTACTTATTTCACAAGGATTTCAAACATTCGAAAGATTTCACAGAGGTTTCAAAGATTTCACAAAAATCGTAAGGATTTCAAATATTTCACATAGGGGTATTTCATCAAATTTCAAAAATTTCAAAAAATTTCAAACGGTTTTAAAATACTTCACAAAGATTTCAAAAAAATTTCAAACGATTTAAAAAGATTTAAGAAGATATCAAAAGCTTTCATGAATTTTTACATTATTCAAAAGATTTCAGAAGGTTTGAAAAGATTTCACAAATATTTTGAGTGTTTTAAAGATTTTTAAAGGTTTCAAAGATTATAAAAGGTTTCACAAAGATTCCAATGATTTTACAAAAATTGCAAGGATTTCATGTGCCAGAAGTTCTGAACGTTCAAATGAACGATATTTTTTACTAATGACTTTGAAAACCAGAAAAAGTGCTTACATTTTCGTTAATTTATATTGGAAATAATTTATAATTGGTTCAAAATTAAAATGCATATTTTACATTGCAGTTGGAACAATATTTATGATCAAAATAGAAATGGGCAAAAATGTTTCGTTCATTTGAAAGTTCGGAACTTCAGGTACATAAGGATTTCAACAACTTTACAAAGATGCAAAAGGTTACATAAAGGCGTTGTACTTCAATTTTTAGCGATTCCAAAGATTTCAATAAATTTTGAATAGTTTTAAAGATTTAAGAATTATGTCAAATATTTCAAAGATTTCAAGATTTTGAAAGGTTTCAAAGGATTGTAAAGATTTCACAATGATTAAAAATATTTCAAAAGATCTCACAAAGATTTAGAAATTAATTACCTAAAATTTTGCAGTGACTTAAAAATTCTATTTTGAAGTTTCAACATCATCAGTTGGGGTTAAGTGACAATTAAAAAATATGATTAAATCCTAAAATAACTTTAGATGATCATTTTTCATATTTCTAAGAAGTGAATAATTTCTTGAGAATTTCTATTAGTAATCTATTTAATAAAATACCACAATACACAAATAAGTGCGCAACAAAAAATTCGATGGCTACTTTTGTAGATCTATAGCAAACTATTGTTTCTCTGATTGATTTACAAAAATTGAAACAAAAAAAAATGGATATATTGACCTAAAAGCCTGGCAAAGGCCTCACATTTTCTTCAGCCTAAGAATCACTAAACACCCTGATAAAACCTTAAAAATAATCCTATTCGCCCAAAGAGTCCATTTTTCCTCCATACCCAACATTGCAATGAAAATAAAGACACAAACATAGGATCCGAAACGATCTCTAAAAGAAGATCCTAGCGAATCGAAGAAGCTTCTGTATAAAGCTGCTGACGTGACCGCAATCGAATATCGAAACCTCATGCATTCGAAGCAAACACGCGAAGCAAAGAAATTCGTCGCTTTTGTGTGCACTCTCTTTGGAAACAAAAGTTTGGTTTTGTGGGAGTTTTCAAGAGAGCAGAACGAAGTTTTGATAGCAGGACGGTTTTAGCCGCTACAATGTCTCTCCGTGCATAATCCGTTGTAAAGCGCGCTGGCTTGCATGAAATATTTCGCCAGCATGAATAAAGGAAATGGTACCATGGGGAGAATCGGTGTTCTAACCTATCTTTGCTCGTGTTCGCGCCCCACACCCTTTCTTTCCATGTAACAACGTCCATCCTAGCCTCAGACAGAACCACACATCGCAGCCTCAGACTGAGACACATCTCGAGCATGTCTTTTTATTGCAGCCAGGGTCTTTGCTTCCGCCACGAAATTTACTCACACACGAAGAGCTTCTTCGACTGTGAAGACAACTTAACTTAGTACTTTGGACGCTTCCAGGTTACATGGAACTTTGTTCAGAGCTGATGGCTAGTGCTGAATAGTCTCTTGGCATTGAAGTATATCTGTATCTATGACCTAAAAAGGTACTTTGATGCTGCACAAAACTGGCACGATTCTCTAATGTTGCAGTTTTCTAGATTTACTCCATCGCGGAGTCGAGAATAAGAAGGTTATGATGCTCTGTTTTGGAAGAACTCCGTCATCCGAGACGAGAACGAGAAATAGGAGGAACGAGAAGAGGCGGCAATGCGGCATACCTGCCGTCTCGGTATTTCTTGCCTCATTTAGCCTAGCCTCGTTTTTCCTTTCTCGTCTCGACTTTTTTAGCGTTTTGTGACAGATGTCGATTGTTGACCAAACTGTTCAGCAAGAGTCAAAATACCGCAGACAACAGGAAGCGGTGCATTTCGTTGGTATTTTTTTTGTACACAAAAGAGAGGCTTAAAATTGTTCGACCACATACTTTCTTTTCGATGTACATCTATTTCCGTTCAAACCCAAATTGGCGACTTGACCAAGAATTAAAGTCAGTTTGATACTGCGAAAAACTGGCATGATCCTCTAATATTGCGATTTTCTGGATTTTTTTCCATTGCGGAGTTGAGAATAAGAAAGTTGTGCTGTTTTGGAAGAACTCCGTCATCCGAGACGACGCCGAGCTAGAAATACAAGGCGAGAACGAGAAATACGAGGAACGAAACGAGGCGGGAACGCGACATTCCTGCCGTCTCGTTATTTCTCGCCTCGTTTTATCCTTTCTCGTTCTCGTCTCGATTTTTTTAGCATTTCCTGACTGATGTTGATTGCTGACCAAACTGCTCAGCAACAGTTAGAATATCGCGGACAAAATGAAGCGGTGCATTCTGTTGGAATTTTTTTTTACATAAAACAGCAGCTTAAAATTTTTCGTCCTTATACTTTTTTACGTGCACTTATTTCCGTTCGAACCCAAATGGGCGACTTACCCGGGAATTTTATTGGCCGGGGAAAAACGGGAAATGACCGGAAATTGAATTAAAAAATCCGGGAATTTATTTCTGTTTATATATTATTATTAATATTATATTATTTATTATATTTATTTATATATTAAACTACAAGTTTGTATTATTTTCATAATTTTGGTCAATTTAGAAAATTTATTTCAACTTTATCTACAGTTTCAGGATTTATTGAAACAGGAAATTTTAGACATGAAACGCAAATTTTTGAAAATAATTAAAACTGGGATTTTGAAGAAAGAAATTTCAAAATCCAATCCCAGTCAAAGTTCGTCACAATTTGAAAGTTCCTTCTTTCAAATTTTGTGAAAAGAGAATGGATAAGGTATATTTCAGAGTAAAAGTAGTAATTTTGTTGAACATAAATTTTTCAACTAAAAATTTAACGATTTTTCTGGAAAGAAGTTTTGTTGTTTTTAAGAAAAAGATTTTTAACGGATAATTCCACTGTTCTACTTTTAGCTGAAATTTTATCTTTTTTTGGGTGGAAATTAATAGGTATAGTCAAAGATTAATAATTTTAGTTGAAAATTCATTAGTTTGGATGGAAAAATGACATTTTCTAGTTAAATATGTAAGAGTTTGGATGTAAATTTGTCTTTTTAAATTAAAAATTCATTTATTTCGTTGAAAATTCGGGTGTTTTATTTTAAAATGGACTTTTTTCGTAAAAAATCGACTTTTTTGGTGGAAAATATTTTTTTTTTTTTAAGTTAATATCCCTTGTTTCAAAATTATTTTTTTTTGTTGAAAAATCAAGTATTCCAATTTAATATTCATCATTCTAATTAAAACTTAATTTCTTTGGTTCAAAAATTAGCCATTTAACTAAAAACTTGTTTTGTCTTTGGATGAAAAGAATTTTTTTAACCGAAAATTTATCTATTTTTCATAAAATCCGATTTTTTTGGTTAAGATTTACATTTTTAACTAAAATTGAACTATTATATTTGATCATTTTAGTTAAATATTCATTACTTTAATTTAAAGTTAACTTTTCCAATTAGAAAATTTAACAGTTCCGATTTGAAAATTCACGTATTTATTAAAAAAAAAAGTTTTTGTAGAAAATCGAGATTTTTTCGTAGAACGTCGACTTTTTTTCTTTGAAACTTAATCTCATTGTTTAAAAATTCTTCTTTTCGATTGAAAATTCAAGTATTCCAGTTAAGGATTAATCGTTTCAGTAGAAAATTGATCAGTTAAGATGAAAATTATTTTTCTTTTACTAAAAATGTAACTATTCCATTTTCTGTTGAAAATTTATTTTTTTCAAGTTCAAAATTCAACTATTTGGTTGACAATTTTTTCTCTTTCAATTGAATTTTTAACTGTTTTGTTAAATTTCATAATTTCTGTTAAAAATGTTTAGTTTTTGAAGTATTTTTGATAGCAACTTTCGTTTTCAGCAAGCCTTTACAGTTTTTACGATTATACAAGAATCAATGCCGATTTTTACAGTTTTTAGAGTGTCTGCTGAACTAGGAAACATTAACGATTAACTAGTAAATAATAATGGATTTTGCAAGATCATTCGGATTCAGTTCAAAATTTAAGAATTTCCAGGTTTTCACGTTAAAAATTGAACTGTTTCAATTGGAAATTCTTCCGATTTAAAATTTATAAACTACTTTTAATTTTAAAATAACTCTAAAATAATATATTCATAATTAAAACCTTTTTAATTTTAAAAAATTGTTTTAGTCTAAAATTTGAATATTCGAAATTTGTTAATCAAGGAAAACAACAATCACCTAATATTTAGAAATATTTGATTATTCATGTAAAATAATTAATTATAAATTAAATATTCAGAACAAAACTGTGGAAATTACAATTTTAATTGTCCCATTGGAAAAAAATTAAGTTACAAGTAAAATTGCAGAATTTCGGTGTATAATAAATTAATTAACAATTTGGATGAAAATTAAAAATTAAATTTGAGCAAAGAATTTTTAATGCTTATAAAAAAATAATTAAATGAATTAGAAATTTAAAAATTAAACTTATATTCTATTCAAGTAGTAAAGAATAGAAAATTAATCATTCCAAAATATTTGATTATTTTAAAATATGTTTAGAAGTTCTGAACAAATTTCAAAAATCCGTAGAAATTCCTTAAAATCTTTTAACCACTTATGAATTTATTTTAAATCTTTTATATAGTTAGAAGTTTGTAGAAATCATTTTAAGTCCTTGGAAAATAAATTAAATGTTTTCCTAACAGTTCCCTAGAAATCCCTTTTGAAATTGATAAAATTGGTTTAAATCACTGAAACAATTTGTGTTCCGGTAAAGTCACTTAAATATTCTAAAATTCGTTGAAGTCTTTGGAATCTCTCGTAATTCTTTGCAATTAATTTAATTAAGCTGAAATCTTTCAAATCCTTTGAAATTTTTTGTATTTCTTCATATCCCTTGCAATTGTCCAAGTTCGTAGAAATCCTGTGCAATATAATTAAATTTATTTTTAAATAATATAATGAACGTTTAAACGCAAATCTTACTTTCAATATTACAAAAATTCGCTATAATATTTCCTTATAAAATAACCGAAAATAATTTTTTTATAATTAAAAAATGGAAGCAAGAAAATGCTCCATGCTGCTCCCTAATTTGGACGTTTTACATAGGCGTGAGCACCCAAATTTTCGCTCATTCTTCAGAGCATTACAAATTTTCTATGATGCCCGTCTCCTCTTTCTGAAACCGCAGCTGATGTTCCTGCAATTTCCTGAAAAGGTGGAGCTCATCCCCACTGGTTCGAAGAAAAAAGAAGGTCTGCGACACACCCCTCCTTTAAAAAATTGCAGCTGTTCTGTTTTAAGACTTATCTTATCAGAAGAAATGTGTGAAATCTATTTCAAATTAGTAACAGTATGTCCGGTCAATATGTTTTTTAAAAATTTTTTCACAATTAAAAATTTAGTAATTATTTTGCATTATCAAAAAAAGATTTAGTATAAAGGACTCTTTTTTTTGTAAATATCGATTCTATTCTTTTTACCATATTGAATTTTTTAGTTTTGTTTGTATAGGTCGTCGAAAATTTATATTTCTTATTTCTAGAAAAAGTATCAAATATTTAAAATAATTCAGTCGAAAAATCATGTTTACAAAAATACGTATTTTAAAAATATATATACTTCAAATTAATCATGTATTCCATTTTTGAAGAATTATACGATTTTTCACTTACCTATTCTATAAAACATATTTCATGTTTTACAAGAAAATCAATATAACACAATAATAATAATAATAACACTAATACAAGAATAATACAAGAAAATCTAGATATATTATTTTAGCAATTTTTTTATGTTTTTTAATAAAAAATGTAATAGAGACTTTTTATTAACGTTGATACCACACTTTTTTTATATAATTTATTTCTGAAATTATCACAAATAAATTATTTTATTTCTAAATAGTATCTACAGAAAATACCAAATTTTTGTATTTTTTCTGAAAATATTTGAAAAAAATGCTCCGGAAATTTTCATTTCTAACTTTCTAAAATAAAATAATAATTATCTGTTATTGCCAAAAAGTTGAATACTTTAAGTCTTAATCTTTTTCAAGTTTTCCTTGGATAATACATTTTTTTCTAAAATTATTCTAACAAATAATTATTAAGATGACAAAAAAATGTGTGTTTCCTAATTTTGCAAATGCTACCCCTATAATTTATTTATTCTTGTTAAAGAATGCTGCTGTAATTTTTATTTCATTGAAAAAAATTATTTTCAATTTTTCAGAAATAAAAATGTATGGCAAAATAATTCTTTTACACCTAGAAAGTATTTATTATTGGTTGAGGAATATATTTCCTACCTTTTATGAAACAGAATACAATTTTTAGAGATATTATTGGACCTAAAATATGGAAATTTGTAATTTTATTACAATGCATAAATTACAAATATTAATTTACGAATCGACACCTTTTTAAATAAAAAAAACGCATTGAACGTTTTTGAATTAAAAACGTTCTAAATACAAAAATGTTAGATTGAATTAAATAATAAAACATTTTTATATGAATTTCGGATAAAACAAAGGAAAACTGGTATAAACCTTTAAAATTGAATTCTTTTTAAAATAGTTCAAAATAAAAAGTAATTTAAAAGGAGAAATTTTAAAAATGAAAAATTGTCTGCTACTTACCGTTAAAAATTAAACAAATCCCAAAATAATTTAAAACTGAGAACAATTTTAGCTACCAAGAATTATGATATTAAAACTAGGGATTTTCTCAATTTTAAATGTTCGAAAATTCAAAAGTTTCAAATTTTTAATTATACTTCTCAATATTTAACCATTTTCATTTTAATTAATAGTCTCATTTTTTATCTATTTTGAATTTGAACAATACAATTTTTAACTTAAAAATTCAAAAAAACCATTTGGAATTATTATTCATTCATTAAAATTTTCAATCCAATATTCTTTAGTTTCAAATGATTTATTTTTACAAATCTTCAATTAAGTATCGGATGATTTTAAGATATTGTAATAAAAATTAAATATTAAAAAAATACAAAAAAAGGTTTGTGTATGTGATTTTAATCCTTGGAATTGAACAATTGTGTGTCTTTCAATTGGAAATATTTTTTTAAAAGTCAAGTTTAAAATTTTTAATATATTGGAATATTAAAAAGAGTTAATGATCAATGGCTAGTTCTAAAATCTTCTCATTTTTAGGGCCAGAATTCGAGAAATCATTTTCTCAATTTTGCATTGTTTTGAGTTTATTCTGGATGCATTTATTCAAAATTGTTTTTAAAAAAATCCTTTAAACTTAAAATAGTATAACTGCCAAGTATGTCAATAAAATATTTCATTATTTTAAAGAATTTAAAAAAACAGACCATTTTATATATTGAAAATTATCAAGGCCTTCAATATAAAATATTTGAAGATTTATTAGTAAAATTGTACTAACATTTTCAATATTGAACTTGAAACTACAATGAGTATCATTAAGCATAATATTTTTCTGTACAATGTTTTGAGAATACTTTCAGAAATAAATGATTACTATTTGTAACTTTTTTCTAATTTTTTTGTAAAAAGATTGCATAACCAAAATTTAAAAATAAAACTTAAATTTTATTCAAGTAGTAAAGAATAAAAAATTTAACTTGTTTTTCTGCTAAATGAGACAATCACCAAAAGATCTTTTCTCTTGATTCATTTGCCAAAATTCAATATGGGATTACATTTATTCATGGGAGATAAGGATAATCATAAAATTTTTATTATATACAGCCAGGAAAAATAAATTCAAATCACACGTTCAAATCTACAAATCCTTTTAGCAAACAGAATCCTAAGAGTGAATTTATTCAGAAAAATGAGAAAAATAAAGTGGATTCCATTTTGCTATCACAGAAACACAATGCCTTAAGAAACTTAGTATGAATCAGACTAAAAAAATTCAATCTATCTGAATGCTTCTCAACGGAAACTTAATCCTTTGTCTGAAAACCAATTCCGTTTGTATATATCTTCGTCAGTTATTCGCATTTGACGAAGAAAGAATATTCCCGGCGTCAATCCGCCTTCATGGCCCTCGAATCCCTCTTCACGATTTTTTTCCGTCCTTTCAGTTGCCTCTTGTTTTTTTCCATCTTCCGTTTTTCCTCCGTCTCTCAAGTTCCGAACACGTGCTCTTTTCTTTCCCTTATTTCCATCGAATGGAATCCCGTTTCGCATTCAGTCTTGAAACTCTGAATCTGGAAAAGACATTATTTACCAATTCCACCGGATACTTAGTCCATGCAAAAAAAAAAACAGGGCAAAAAAAAGTGGCCTTCTTCGACCCTCATTTATGGCCTCTTAAACCGTACATTGTGTCGAACTGGAAGAAAAATAGTAACCCTTTTTTTTATACATTCTGTGAAAACTCTAATTCTTTTGGGTGATTCTGTTGAAGGAAATCCGGTCCCATGGCTTGGGTCAGTTTTTTTTTGCTGTTTACACATTTCCGAGCTACCAGAACTAAAAGGTAACGGGGATGCGGTAGGGGTGCTTTCGACTGTAAACATCCGTCTGGATCCACTCTGAAAGTTTAGTTCTGTTTTAGTGTATCTGCAAAGTAGTTTCTTAGTTTGTATTTTTCTGGTTTGAGAAAAGCAATACATTTTATTTTTGTTGAATAATTAAATTTTCTATAAAATGTGCAAACTTTCTAATTTTTAGAGGGAAATAGTAGCAGGCAGTATCTAAGGAGACATATTAAAAATAATTAGAAAAAATAATTATATTAGTATTTTTATTATGTAAAAAAATATGAATAAAAACCAATTTTTTTACGACTTTTGAAATTACTACTACCCGCAAAATCATTCCACATTTTTTAAGTTTATCGGGTTAAGTGTTAAGATATTTGAAAAGATGTAAAGGGATTTCAGAGGATCTCTAAAATTTTCAAATTTTTTAAAAGATTTTTAAGGAACTGCAACTGATTACACAGAATTTTTTAAGATCTCAAACATTTTACAGGGATTTTATATATAACTTACATATAATTTCACTCTTCTTTGCAATTAGGATTTCATAATATTTTTCCAAGGAACTTTTAGGATCTTTACTAAACTTGAAGATTTAAGGGATTTTAAAAGGATTTTAACACAGTTTATAAGATATCATAGACATAGAACTTTAGATATCTTAAAGTATATTTTTAAAGGTTTTAAATGTTTAATAGATTTTAAGGGCTTTCAAAAGATTTCAACGCGTGACAATAGATTTAAAGAAATTTCCAAGGATTTTAAAGAGTGAAGGAATATTTCAAGGATTATAATCAGATTTTATCATATTTTAACGAAATTTTGAAAGAAATTATTCACAAGAATTGTGAGTTTTTAAAGCATTTCAAAGATTTGAAAAAGATTTTTCAATATTTTAAGGTATTTGTAAAGATTTAAACAAATTTAAAAGATTTTAAGATCTCTCAAAAGATTCCTAAATTCACAAATCATAAATTTCCCCAGACGATCAATAATAACATTTTATTCTTCTCATAAATTAAAAGACTCCAAGGAATTTGGGATTTCATAGCATTTTAAATATTTAACGAGATTTAGAATATTGTAAGGCATTTCCAAAGATAAATATTTGTTTACATAATAAAGAATTAAAATTTCTTAGAATATTTTTAAAGATTCCAAGGTATGTCAATATGTCTAAAAAAAGTTAAAGTATTTTAAAGATTTCACATATGGTTTCATGGGATTTTTCAATATTTTAATGAAATTCCAAATAACTTATTTAAAAGAATAAAGGAATTTTTAAGCAATTCAAATATTTCAAGGTATTTCCAAAGATTAAAATTGTTTCAAAACTTAAATAACTTCGAATATTTTAGGATATGTGAAAACATTTGAAGGTATGCGAATATATTTAGACTTTTATAGAAATTTCAAAAAAATTAAATATTTAACATTTTCAATAACTTTACATAATCTTAAGGAATTTCATGGAATATTATCAAATTTGATGTAAATTCAAGGGATTTTATCATATTTCACCAAAATTAACAAAAAAATTATTCACAAGAATTAAAGCATTTCAAACATTGAAAGAGATCTTTAATTTCCCAAGGAATTTCCAAGGATTTAAACAAATTTGAAAGATTTTAGGAGATTTCAAAAGACTCCAAAGAATTCCAATAGACTTTAACGAATTCTAAAGAGTTTAATTTAATTTAAAAGATTAGAAGGAATTAAAAAAAAACTATATAAAGTTTCAAAAAAAATGAAAGCATTGGAAAGATTTTAAGGGAATTTTAAATTTAAAGGATTGTAAGAAATTTTTAAGAGATTAAGAAAATGTCAAGGAATTTGATCAAATTTATCATGTCACTTCATGGGATTTTAAGAATTTGTATAATATTTTAATGAAATTTCAAAAAACTTCTTTACAAATATAAAGGGATTTCGAAGCATTCAGAGATTTCAAGAGATTTTCAATAGATTTCAAGGAATTTTCAAAAGCTTTGAAAATTTTCAAGAACTTTTTTTAAGCGTTTTAACAAATTTCAAGAAATTGCACAAGGTTTCCAGGTATTGGAAATATATAAAAATATATAAGGATTTCAAGAAAGTTTCAAGACATTTAAAAAATTTAAAGGAATATCATCAGATTTCTTAAGTTTACGGGATTTTGTAATATTTCAATGAAATTTCAATTAATTTATTCACAAGAATCAGGATGTTTCCAAAGATTAAAAATATTTGAGGATATTTTTTTAATATCCACCAAGACAAAGTTCTTTCACAATGCTTGAAATTACTCAAATGAAATTTTAATTACTAAAATGAGATTACTAAAATGCTTATACCATATCAAATTGGAGAGATGTGCCTTTTTAACCAAAAATATCATATTTTAGAAAAAGAGATAAATTTTAAAACCAAATAGATGAATGATTAACCAAATAGTGGAATTTTTCATCCAATAAAAATTTTTTGAGCAAGAAAGAACAAAAATTGCAATTAAATTGTCGAATTTTCAAGCCAAGAAGTTGATTTTTTGAAGAAAGCAGTTAAATTTTTAATGAAAAAGAATAACTTTTTAACAAAAAAGGTGAATTTTCAACCATTTTTACCAAGAAAAGATTTTTATTTTAAATCAGAAAAACTTGAATTGAGTTGCATTTTGAAACAAAAAATATCATCTTTATACTGAACTATAAATACAAAATATAAAAAACTAAATTTGTTGTTAATATTTTTCTGCTAGATGACAAAACTTTTTACCATTTCTAATTAGTCATTATTAAATGGTTTGGGTTTCTCGGGTAGTAAGTAACTAAATTATATTGAATAATATTTTCTGTAATATAAATACCAGGTGTATACATATGAAACCGGTATTGCCATTTAGCGGCCAGTAGGCACACTTGTAGGCACTGTCGGAACTTACCATTTGTGCTAATTGGC
>NC_046666.1:50324956-50378986 GCF_010883055.1 Belonocnema kinseyi | reverse complement strand
GCGAGGGCGCATACTTTGAATAAAATATTTGTTATCATTCTCTTGAAATAAATGTGTTTTTTTCTTGAAAAAATACCGGTTTCATATATATACACCTGGTACAAGTTATCCTAAATACTCTAACATGAAAAATTAATTTAAGCAAAATTCATAAACTTGTCAAACTATGACTGTATTAATTGGTGCTAATTTCATAAGAATTTTTCTTCCAAGCATCTCGAAGACGCGAACAATTTTCATCAAATATAATACTCTTATATTCCTAATTAAAAAAGTTTTCTTAACAAGAAAGTAAATAATTTTATTAGGAAATTAAAAAACGATATTGTTATTAGATTATGGTAGGTCATGGAAGATTCTTCAATTTGGGCAATCGATGCGTCTCGAAAACGCGAACAAATATGTCATATACATTACTATTATAATTCTAATATTTAAGAAAGTTTCCTTTTTTTAACAAGATAAACAATACATTTTTAAAATTTAGTGATCGGTTTTGCTAGATGATAAAAAGTTATAGAAGGTAGTATTCCTAATATGAACAAAATTTTTCTTATATAAACAGAGTACACTAATTTTTTGGAAACCATATATGGGTACTGGTGGGTCATAAAAGTTTGATCGATGCGTCTCGAAGACGCGATCAAATACTCATGTATACAGTATTTTTATATTTTTTATATTATTCCCTTCATTCACAAAATTTTTTTTTAAATGAAAAAAAGATCTTTATCTGATGCACTGCCCAACAAATATTTTATTGAATTAAATAAATGTTTGATTCAAACAAACATTTTTCTGAGTGTTAATTTGCATATCACTTTAATTCTCACTGGTCCAAATCCCAAATATAATTATTTGAAGCGAATTGCTGTATAAAAAATGCAACTTTATTTTGTAAGCTTCCTTTTGGAAAGATTGCGAAAGTCTCGAGGATAATTGAATTGGCAAGGAAAAACGCTACTCCGTATGCTGGACACGCCACACCTACTTAAGCCATCGTCATTTCTTTCTATCTTCTTTCCACTTCTCATCTTCTTTCCGACACCTTCAGTACTGTAAATTCATGAGGGAGTAAACTCCATTAAAGTGATAAGCGATTCACTTCTAAAATTCTGGAAAATTGTATTTTCTTTGCATAAAGTAAATTATAAACTCTTTCAATTAATTAAATTCAAAGTGACTCATTATTGGCCCAGAATTGCTGGCTGTCAAGGGGGAAACAATTTCTAAAAATGTCCTGGATTATCCTGGATTATCTCTATACATACATTCTCTGGATCACCGAAGATTACTCCAGATTGCATAGGGTTTCTCTAGATTGCATAAAATTATTGTGAAAAGGAAACGGCTTAATGGTATAAAAATAACATTATTTTAAAAATTGTTCGTTAGTCCACCTAAGCTAGATTTACGCGAATTTTAAACAAAAGAGGATTATTTTTTAACCAAATTTTTTTATTTTTAATAATATAAATGAATTTTCAACCAAGAAGAATAATTTTCTACTGAAAAATACGAATATTCAACAAAATACATGAATTTTCAACCAAAAACAGATACATTTTCAACCGTAGAGTTTAATTTTCTACTAAAAAATATCAATTTTTATCCGAAAATAGAATAGATAAATTTTCATTAAAAATTTGTATTTAACAAAAAAATTTTCAACGAAATAGTTAAATCTGCGAACAAGGAGATGAATTTTCAACTAAAATGAATCTTTTGGTATAATAATAATGATAATTGAATTGTTTGGTTCGAAATTCATGTACTTAGTGGAAAATTCGAATTTTTAGGTAGAAAATTAATATTCTCTGTTAAAATTTAATGTTTTTGGTTGAAAATTCAACTATAAGCTTAACAATTAATCTTCTTTGTCGAAAATTAAACAATTTTCTTCAAAGATATTCATTTTGGGTTTAAAATTTATTTTTCAGCATTAAAATTTAACTATTCCTGTTAAGGATTCATTTACATGAAATTTTAACAGAGAATATTAATTTTCTACCTATAAATTCGAATTTTCCACTAAGTACATGAATTTCGAACCAAATAGTTCAATTATATTTAACTTAAAATAAATAAATTTACAATCGAAAATGAACTATTAAAATTGTCATTTAAAAAAAACTAATTAAATTCTTCCCTAAAATAGGCTAATTTTCAACCAAAAGATAAATTTTCAAGCAAGAAGATTCAGTTTCTACCAAAAAGTGGAATTTCCACAAAGTAGGAATTTTTAACTAAGAAGGACAAATTTCACCAAAAATAAAATAGAAAAATTTTGAGTGGAAAATATTAATTAAAAAAAATTATTTTCAGAAAATTGTGCAATTTTCAAACAATATTCAAGAATCTTCAACTAGAAAACGGAATTTTTAACAAAGTACTCTTTTTTCAAAATTAGAAAAATTGGTTTGAAAATGATTTCTTTTTGGTTAAAAATTAATTCTGTTAATTGAAAATGGAATTATGCTATTTTCGGTTGGTTTGTCCTCTTTATTTAATATTTATCTGTTTGATTGAAAATGTAACTATTTAGTTAAAAATTTGTATTATTTGGTTGAAAATTCATATTTTTTACTGAAAATTTAACTTTAATATTTTTAGCTGTAAATTTATCTGTCTTAGATCAAAATTCAACTATTTTGCTGAAAATTCGTATTTTTTGGTTGAAAAATAATCTTTTTAGTTTATAAATTATCTTTTTGATTAAAAATTTATTTCTTTTGTTGAAAATTGAACTATTTTTATCTGCAATATTGATTTTTCTTGTTGAAAATTTTATTTTTATAACTGAAAATTTAATTATTCTATTGCTATATTTCAAGTTCAAAAATTAAAATTTAATTTCTTTAACTAAAAATTTAATTATTCTAGTTTCTTGTGATTTTTTTCATACAAATTTAATCTTCTTGCTTGAAAATTCATCTGTTTGGTTATTCTATTTCGCTGAAAAATAATTTATTTTTACTGAAAATTTAACTGTTTTTTGGTTAAAAATTTATTTCTTTCGCTCAATATTATTCTTTTTTAGTTTAAACTTCATTTTTCTAACTGAAAATTTAGCTATTATATTTGTGTTTGCAAATTTACCCTTTTAAGATTTAAGTTGCAAATTCATTTATTTTTTTGAAGATTTGTCATTTTTAATAGAAAACTCAACTTTTTTATTTAAATTTTAACTACTTTGTTTAAAAATTTATTTCTTTTTGTTCAAGGTTTATCATTTTAGTAAAAAGATCATTTCTTTAACAAGAAATTCGTCTGTTCGGCTTCAAAACTCAATTCTTAGATTAAGTTATTTTTTTAATATTCATAATTTTATTAAAAGTTTATTAATCAGGCTGAAAATTCGTTTTTTATTTGAGAATTAATTGTTAAACTAAAATATTAACTATTTCATTTTTGTTCAGAAATTTATTTATTCTTAATAGAAAGTTTGTATTTTTGTATTTAATTGAACTGTTTTTGATTGAATATTAAATAAAATTCATCACTTTTGTTGAAAATGTAAGAAATTGATAAAAAATCCCTTTTTTCGTTATAAATTAATTTTTTGAATTGAAAATTCAATTCTTCCATTTTCAGTTTAAAATTTATCCTTTCAAGTGGAAAACTCAACTTTTTGGTTGAGAATTAATGTATTTTCTATATTTCTTGTAATTTGTGGATAGCCCTTCATAAAATTCAGTATTTCTTCTAAAACGTAATTTTATACAATTTATATAATTAGAAATAATTTTTTTTGTATTGACATTGTTGATTAGGTGTTAGATTGTTTTACTACCTAAAAGAAAATTATATACCGGTAAAGGAAAATAAAAAATAGTCAGGAAAAGTCAAGGAATTTCAAAATAGTTATTTTATATCAACCCTCATAATCTTACTTTCTCAATATAAAATGAAAGCGGTGCTTAGTTTTTTCTTTATTATAAAAAAAGCTACATCTTATTCCACACACTCGTTCCATAAAAACCAACATATTTCTAAGATCCAACGTCCCGCCATGACTCAATAAAGTCCGACCACCTTCCATTCTCCTTCTTGACTCGACTCTCCCCCTATTGATTAATCTCGAGAATCCAAGAGGTCAAAAGGTTAAATAAAAGATGAAAAAATTAGATGCGTGATGTGCTTTGTGAAACACTGTTGCAGCACGTACGAGCATGTGTTTCCCAGCAAATCTTTCGAAATGGTTGACAGTCAGAAACGAAGGGAGAGACAGAATGGCGCGGCTGAGTTGTGAAAGAGGCAGCGAGGATTGTTTGCGGAGGGGGTGGGTGGGTGGGGGGGGGGAGTGATATGTGAAAGAGAGAAAAAAAATCAGATGGAAAAGGAGAGAGCAAGACATCGAGTTCGAACTCAGTTGCCGATCTAATCATGGAAGCTGGTCCAGAGCCAAGCAAAGCAAACGAAACGTAAAACGTAGTCGGCGGAATGTGGAGTTACAAAATGAACTAGGGAGAAACCGAGAAATCCAATCAAACGAAACCTAACTAAAAACCTGACGTCCCTTTTCCCCCAACTTAGTCAACTTTCTAACAAACCTTCCAGCCAATTAGGCTTTATGTAGAAAGGAATCATTCCGAAGTCGTTATCGCCTTTCAATCTAATCGACACCTAATTTATCCATTTACATTGGATATTTACTAATCAAACTTAATACCAATTTTACATGTGGGATTACATAGGATTATGTTACTCATAAAAGGTTAGAAGGGTAATCAATTATTACAAGATTACTGTATTAAAAAAAATAGAAATGTATCATATTACACGAAATGTTACAGGGATTTCATAGGATTAGATTACTTACAAAAATAATGTATAAATAGTTCATAGATTACACTAATTACAGGGATTAAAATAGATAAGTGAAGAAAAAATTACACAAGGATTACATTTGATTAATGTGGTTTAAGAAGAAAAAAAGGTACCATATTACAAAAATGATTACAGGAATTTCACGGGATTAGATTTCTTAAAAAAGGTTACAGTGGTAACCCATTAGATTGCTACAGAAAATAATTACACAGCGATTGCATAAATTACTGGGATTTAACAAAAAATAAATATTATACCATATTACACAAAATATTACCGGGATTTCAAGGGTTTACATTACTTGCAAAGGTTTACAGTGATAACCCATCAGACAAATTTGTAAGCGGTGAATAGATTTAGCAAGTTACGGGAGTTAATAAGGATTAGGAATACAATAGATGACCCAAGATAAGAATTACTCAATGATTACATAAGATTGCAGCGATTAAAAAAAATAAAAGGTGTCATATTCAACAAAAAATCAAAAGTATTTTAGAAAAAGATGATTTAAAATAGCGTAAACAGATAACCCATAAAAGAATTTATAAATAGTGCGTAGATTACACAAATTACAGGATGTAAAAAGGATTATATATGTAATAGATTAGCAAAGAAACAAATTTCACAATGATTGCATAAGATTACTCTGATTAAAAAATACAAACGTATCATATTACGCAAAATATTACAGAGACTTAAGACGGTCAGGCTACTTACAAAAAGGTATAGGGACAACCCATTATTTAAAGAATTTAAAACTGGTGCATTGATTACAAAATTACAGGGATTAAAAAAGATTGGGAAAAATATAGATTTGCAAAGAAAATAATTACACAACCATTACATAAGATCACTGTGATTTAAGAAAAACAAAGGATATACCATATTACACAAAAAATTACAGGGATTTCAGAGAATTAGATTACTTTCAAAAGGTCAGAGAGATAACCTATAAAAAGAATTTATAAATAGAGCATAAATTACACAAACTGCAGGGATTTAAAAGGATTAGAAATAAAATAGATTAGCAAAGAAAAGAATTACACAATGATTACACAAGATAACTTTGATTTTTTAAAAAGGAAGACATCATGTTACACAAAATATTACAGGGATTTCAGAGAGTTAAATTACTTACAAAAAGTTGTAGTGATAACCAATTAATAGAATTTATAAATGGTACCTAAATTGCAGAAATTACAGGGATTTGAAAAAATTAGAAATGATATAGATTAGTAACGAAAACATATTCACAATGATTACTTAGGATTACTGTGGTTTAAATAATTCAAAGGTATCATATTATGTGAAAAATTACAGGGATTTAAGAGTAATATATTATATAAAAAAAATTATAGAGATAATCCATGATTAGAAATAATTGTGAAAAAATATGAAGGTATAATATTACACAAAATATTACAAGGATTTCAGAGGGTTAGATTACTTACAAAAGGTTACAGGGATACCCCACGATTAGAAGAATTTATAAACAATGCATAGATGACACAAACTACAGGTAAAAACAAATTATACAACGATTACATAGGACTACTGTGGTTAAAAAAATGCAAAGGTATCATTTTACACAAAATATTACAGAGATCTTATTCTCGGTCATTTCCCGGCTTTCTCCCGATCAAATCTTCATTTTTCCCGGTGAATTTAAAACAGTTCAGAAGATTTGAATGATTTAACATGATTTTGAGTGCTTGTAAGATATTTCTAAACATTTCAAACGATTTAAAAGATTTTTTCTTTGGAACAGGGTATTTCAGATAACAATTTCAATACTCAGTTGGAAAATCAGATAATTTTTGGTCATAACAATTGCAATTCTGATGTGGAACAGAGGATTTTGTAAAAAAGTGATAAGATTAGGAATAAAATAGATTACTAGAGGTAAGAATTAGACAATGATTACATTAGATTACTATGATTTTAAAAGATACAAAGGTATCATATTACGCAAAATAATTCAGTGATCTGATTCTCGATAATTTCCCTATTTTCTCGCAGTCAATTGAAAACAGTTCAAAAGAGGTAGATGATATAAAATAATTTTTAATAATTTTAAGAGATTTCTAAACATTTCAAACGAGTTCCAAGATTTTTGATTTGGAACAGGGAATTTTAGAAAATAATTTCGATACTGAGTTGGAACATTAGATGATTTTCGGTCATAAAAATTACAATTGTGATGTGGAACAGAGGATTTTCTAACATACATTTATAAGAATTAGGAGCAAAATAGATTACTAAGGATAAGAATTACACAATGAATAGGTAAGATTAATGTGGTTTAAAAAATACAAAGGTATCATATTATACAAAATATTGCAGGGATTTCATTCTCGATAATTTCCCGAATTTCTCTCAATCAATTTAAAAGAGTTCAAAAGATTTGAATCAATTGAAATGATTTTCAATGATTCTAACATATTTCTAAACACTTCAGATGATTTCAAAGAGTTTTTATTTGAAATAGGGAATTTGAGAAATGAATTTCCATACAGATTTGGGACACCACATAATTTTTGGATATACAAATTATAATTCTAGTTTGGAAAAAAAATTTTGTAAGAGAATTATATTTCTGAATTTGAACAGGCATTTTTTATCAAGCTGCCTTGTTCTAAACCATAATTCAAATTATTTTCCATCGTTCCTTTCCCATATCAAAAAATCTTTGTTCCAACTAAAATAATAATTTTTGATGAAAATGCCCTGTTGCAAACTGAAAAAAAACACTTTTGAAGCCAAAAGTTTGATGAATCGGAGGAGCCATCAATGAACAATAATCAATTTAACTAGTTAAGAAATAATAATCTGTCAGCTGATAAAATTTTGTCGCATTTTCTAAAACAAATTTTCAATTTGGGAATTCAATAATAGCAAGTAAGTGGTAGAAAGAATGATAACAAAACTTGTTTTTAATGTTGCTACTCATACAAAAATACTACGAAACTTTTTCTTTAAATCCCGCAGTCACTTTTTCCAATTATTCAACTCATATTGTTACCTCGTACTATTTTCCCCTGGTTATAAAATGAAATCTTAAAATAATCTCTGAATCTATCTATCATAAAATATCCACGCCCAACAAAGTCGATTTTGTTTCTCCTTGAATTCAACAACCTCCAAAATACTTTCATACTTTCATATTTTAAAACCGACGATCCCGGTAAGAAAGGTTAACATCAAGTCGGTAAAAGGCCCTTTTTTAAATCCTTTTTTTTATCGTCCACGACTCCAGGAGGATCAGAGAATAAGTATTGTTTACGATACAGTCGCTGTCGAAAACAGCGACAGTGTCGCTTCACAGGGATATAATTTCCGCCCTGGCCCCGCCAGTAAATTGGATATACCAGGATCGTCGGAGAGTATTCGGTTGTAACAAATACGCACGTAAATCGAAGTCATCCTATCGAAATGTTTCCCGACCAACTCCCGGAGTTCTCAATTAACAGCGGTGCTTCGATCGCCTCCCCTTCCCATTTACCCTCCCCTCCTCATCCCACTTGTCCCCTCCCCTCCTATTTCCCCCACCCCTTCCCATTTCCCCTATCGCGAGTGGTCCCGTGCAAACATAAACACATGTGTTTACGCGTACTCTCTGTAAAAACTGGTTGTCATATTTCCTGCTGTTTATGTTTATGGAGATCCCTTTGTCGAGTCTGCTATGTAGGATAGGTTACACACAAATGCAAGTATGTATGCAGTTACCATTGTAGACTCACTATAGAAGCTGTGTTAAGTTGGTGATGACATTTTATTAACTCGTTGTGAAAATTACACTATTAGATATTCAACTACTCGAAATAAGGGGATCAGTCTGACCATCCATTCGGATTTCCCCGGAGATGTCCTCATTTTAGGGCGTGTGTGAGTTGTCCTACAGGATTTTTTACTTTGTCCGGATTTTTTAAATGAGGAATTTTTATTTATCAATCAACTTTTCGACCCTTTTTTGTACAAAATGTTATCATTCAGCGCCATTTAACGATTTCTTCGTCAATTCAGAAATTATAAAGTACTATTAACCTTTAGAGGACGGGAAAATTTCCGTTCAAATCGATTTTTTATTTGACCAAAAATTTATGCACAATTGCAACAGAAAACTCATTTTAAGTCCCCGACCTGACAGGTGGTCTATATATCGACCACCCCGTCCGCAACGTAAAGGCCAATAGAAAAAAAAAACTTTTAATGATATTTCAGCGTTATAGTTTGTTGGTATACCCATATTTTTTGATGCGCTGAGTAGAAAAAAATAGTGAAAGAAATCCTGAAGGCACCCTTGACCTTGAAAATCACATCTCAAGGTCAATTTTTTATATCTTGGCGTTATGGTTGGCATACCCATGTTTTTTGAGGCGCTGAGTAAGAAAAAAGTAGTGCAACAACCCTGAACGCAGACGTGACCTTGAAAAACGAGATTGCAAGGTACTGAGCGCATCTAGATAATAAAGCGAGTTTTTAATCCGAAAAAAATTTTTTTTGACCTTGGAATTACGATTATCAAGGTCAAAAAGTCTCCAGGATATTTCTAACTATTTTCCCCTTATTCAACGCACCAAATTTTGTCCGAAAACATCAAATAGTTAGTGTGCATTGGGTGGTCGATATTTCGACCACCCCCGTCCTCGAAAGGTTAAACATTCCTACTATACGAAAAATATATATGTATAATTTTGTGATATTCATTAGTATTCATCAGGGTTCAAAAATAAAAATATAAAATGTTGAACGTTGATAAAATTTAATAAAAAAGTTCATTTTTGAAAAACCTCTTTTTTATTTAATCCATTGTATTCTAGTATGTCCTGCTTTGTACTGTTTTCAACTATTTTGTTCTACTTTCTACTCTTTTTTCAACCATTTCTGTCCTACTTTGTCATATTTTTCAAACTTTTATATCCTACTTTTTCTTCTTTTTAAAATAAATTTATGTCTCACTTTGTCCTCATTTTTCAAAGTTTTTTTTTCATAATTTCCAAAAATCAATTATGGTCATCCTATATCAGTCAGTCAGGTTTTTATTTAAAATAACTGATTTCCTGTGATTTTTATTTTAAAATGCCAATTTTTTGTATAAAATCCAAACATAACCTAAAAATGTTAAAATTTATGGATCTTTTTTTAAATATTTCTTTATACTTAAAATGCCAATTCCTGACGAAAACTCCAGAATTGTTGAAAGATACAAAGTATTGTTCAAATTACTATAATTTGTGTTTTAAAATACCAATTCTTGGAGTAAAATGCTAACATAAACTAAAAAAATTCCAAAATTGTGAAGCTTTAAAATTAAATATTTATATTTAAAAAACGGTATAAAATGCTGAAAAAAATACATGGTTGAAAAATTTCTAATCTTTGAATCTGACACTTTCTGGTTAGAAATCCCTATTTCGGTATAAAACATTAAGATAACCTAAAATTGTAAACAAAATTAGGAATCTTGATGATTTTTGTTTAAAAATGCTTGGTAATTTCTAGTGAAAAAAACTAACACAGCCTAATATTTATAGAAATTTTCTAAAAAGTTGTCTTTTCCTTTTGATTCAATATTCGTTCTTTGGTTGAAAATTCTACTAGTTTCGTAGAAAATATACTTTTTGATTAAAATTCTTATTTTTGTGTTATTGAAAAGTCAACTGAAATATTTGTTTGTATAGTAATTTATCTTTTTTAGAAGAAATTGTATCTATTGGTGGCTAAAAATGCAACTATTTGGTTAAAAAACATTTAATGTAAAAAGTGATCCTTTTTGGTAAAAAATTCAACTGTGTTGTTGAACATTTGTCTTTTATGGTCGAAAATAACAAAATAGTTTAAATTGATTTCCAACCAAAGAGATGAATTTATAACTAACCTTTTGAATTGTCAACCAAAAGAATGCATTATTAAGAAATTAGTTCAACTTTAAAACCTAGTTGTTAAATTTTTAACCAAAAAGATTAATTTTTTACAGGAAAAAATCGCATTTGTAACAAAATTAAAGAATTATTAGCAAAAAAGTTAAATTTTCAACTATAATATCAATTTTTAAACAAAAAGAATAATTTTTTAATAAAAAGGACGAATTTTCAATAGAGTTAAAGAATTCTTAACGAAAAACTTGAGTTTTTAAGATATAAATAAAATATGTTTTAATTTTTAAGAAATTAGTTAAACTTTAAAACGTAAATTAAAAATTTTTAACCAAAAAATAAATTTGTAAACAACAAGATTACTTTTGTGCTAGAAGAAATGAATTTTTAACAAAATTAAGGGATTATAACAAAAAAAATAGAATTTTCAACTCTAATAGATCAATTTTGTACAGAAAGACCAGTTTCCCACTGAAAACATTTTTTTTTAAATTCATGAATCTTAACCAAAATGTTAAATTTTTAAGAAATATATAAATATTTTATAATTTTCAGGAAAGTATTTCAACTTTAAAATCTCTGTTGTTATATTTTTATCCAAAAGGTTGAATTTTTAAACAAAAAGAATAAGTTTCTACAAAGTAAACGAATTTTTAAACAAAAAGATTATGACGAATTTGACTAAAATTCAAGAATTCTCTAGCAAAAAATTGAATTTTTGAGAAACAAAGAAAAATGTTTTATAATTTTTAAGAAGGTAGTTCTCCAAAATTTCTTTCTTAAATTTTTAACCAAAAACATGAATTTAAAAAAAAAGATGAATTTTCAACAAAAAATATGAATTTTTAAAGAAAAATATTACTTTTCTACAGAAAAGACGCATTTTCAATGAAATTCAAGATTTCTCAAAGAAAAAGCTGAATTTTTGAGAAAGCAAGAAATCTTTTTTAATTTTCAAGAAGGTAGTTCAACTTTAAAATTGAGTTATTAAATTTTCAACCAAATTTAAGAAATCTTTAAAAAAAAGTTGAATTTCAACTAAAAAAGTTTACTCTTTAAACAAAAAGATTTATTTACTACCATAAAAAACGAATTTTTAGTAAAATTGAAGAATTCTAATCGGAAAGGTTGTATTTTTGGGAAAGGAAAATGATTTTTTTTTTAATTTTTAAGAAGTTAGTTCAACTTAAATATCTAGTTGTTAAATATTCAACCAAAAAGGTGAATTTAAAAAAAAATCATTCTGTTATCTTGTTTTTTTCTGAGAACTATTGGTATTTTAAATAAAAAAGATTAGATTTGAATTTAATTATTATTGTTTAAAATAATAAAATTTACAAGTTTGAACAATTTCGGATTGTCTTAGTCGCTTTCGACTGAAATTAAAATTTTTATTAGAAAGTCATTAGGCTTCAAAGAAGATGAATAAGTTTCGTACCATTTTAAATAACGTTGTTTTTTAATATCGAAAATTGTTATTTCCAACAACAGAAATTATTTCTATTTGGTAAACTCAATAAACTTTAAACAATTTTCGTTTACTTTAGGATTTTTTTCCCTCAACTTGGTATCTTTAAATTCAAAGATTTATATTTTTTTAATTTCGAAGAAAATTCACGTCTTTTAAAAAATTTCAGGTTATGTTGTTAGCCTAAACCCAAAATCGCTGTTTTTAGTAAAAAAATATTAAATTTCATCCATGATTAAAATGTCTTTTACAATATTGTAGAAGCTCACCATTTTCACCGAATATATCGACAAAGATTTCAAAGAGTATTTATAGAATATTTAAACAATAATAGGTCGTGCTAGCATTTTTTCCCGGAAATTTTTTATTTAAAAAAAAACATCATTCAATTTTAAAAAAGATTTACAATTTAGAACAAGATTTTGTTATGACATTTTAAATTTCAAAAATCATGAGTTTTTTCAGATTCTCATTATTATTAAGATTGTTATTATTCAGGTCATTACATTCGGAATTTTCGCACAATTTTTGGATTTCTACTAGGAATCGGTACTTTTAATACAAAATAATTAAAATTCAAAGAAGATACAGATTTAAACAATGTTAGGTTAGGCTGGTCTTTTTGATAGAGGATTTACAATTATAAATAATTTTTTTATGTTAGGTTGGTATTTTTTCTTAAAAAATTAAGCTACCAGTAAAAAAATCATTACATTTCGAAGAATATTCACCAGATTTATACAATAATAAATAAAACAATAACACATAAACTTTTGAAAAATACAGAACTTGTGCAACAAAATTGCACCAGAAGACTTAAGACTTATGTTCCTTAAAAAACTGGTTTTTAAACAACAAATACTGAAGAAATTAAAAAAAAATAATTTCAATAAAAGAATTAAAATAAGAGAAATGTTTTCAAACAACATTGTGAACCACTCATTAGAGCCAGATAAGAAATCATTCAATTTCAAAGATAACCATTTTTATACAAATCGTTATGTTATTTAAGGTTTTTTGTGTCTAAATTGCTATTGTCAATAAAAAATAATTAGATTTCAAATAACATTTGCAATATTTAAACAATTTTGAACAAGTTTTTGTTATGATTAGTGTTCTTCGCCGGAAATTGTTATTTTTTAATAAAAATGCAACAGTTTGATTGTCTATACAAAAATATTATATATTAATTCTCAAGTTAAGATATTAAGTTTCATGAATTATCGAAAATATTTTGCTTACTCTTCTTTTCTATTATTTTAAATAATAGATACTATGAAACACAAAAATGTTTTATTAATACTAATTTTATATTTTAATTTCAAAACTGTTGGAAACAAAAGAAAATAATGAAAGCATTTGTTTTCCAATTTAATAAAAAATTTTATCGTTTTTTCTGGTATTTTTTCAAGAAAAAAATGCCTGCTAAACTACTGCGACCTTTGGAAATATCTTCAGATTTCTTAAATTGAAACAGAAGCCTTTAAAGGTCAACCAATTTCAAAACTTCTGAATCAATTATTTTAATTCAATTTAAAACAATTTTTAATTGATTTGTATTCTAGTGAATATCTATTAATTGTGAATCTTAATTTAAATAAATGTCTACAAAATTTAATTACAATTGTCGGATCCTAAGAATCCTGAGAACGGAAATTTGACATCAATGGTATTTGACAAATTTAAAACTTAATCTGGTCAGATTAGTGTTTTAAATAGAATTCGTGGGACAGGCGGTCGTGTAGAAAATCTTAATTATCTTAACTTATATCGCCATATTTTGGGATCGTAAATTTCACAACCCGCGGAGACGACGAAACGCTACAAAATTTTCATAAATAATTCGTAACGCTTTGAGAGTTCGTAATTAGGGTGCCGTTTGACTGAAGTGGAACTCAATTACAATTTATAGCGGTTTTAAGAACATAAATTCTGTGCGTCCCAACCACTCCGTCCGTAATTGAGTTGCCGCTTACTCGATTAGCACTCGATATCGGAAATACAAATGTTTACTTATTTCCAAATATCTCAGCCTATTAAAGCGGCTCTGTGTTTGTCCATCCCATCTAAAAAAATGTTCTTTAACTCGAGTTAAACTCGAGAAATGGTTTCTTGCAGTTTTTCTCTACCCTGGCCAAACGTTCCGGCAAATTGGAGTACTTAGAATAAAGTCGGCCTAAATTAAAACTTTTTTCTTATTTAACAAATTATGGAAAATGTTATAATTTTTTTTATTTTTGAAGAAGACTTGATTTTTTCTACCAATTTGAAGTTGGTTTAGTTTTTTCATCGAAAATTAACATTTTTAAACAAAATCAGCATCAAGTTTATCCACACTTTTCAGCTAAAATATGAAAATAAATTAAAATCTACCGCAAAATTTTTGGAATCGAGGACTATTCAAATGAATCGAATATAATAGGTTTCTAGTTATGTGAATAAGCAATAAGTAATATCGGTAACCATCCATAAAGTATATCTTCGACGCATACATGCAAAAATTCTGAAACGCGACACTATTGCTCATTCATTAGGTTCACGAATTAAAATGCAAATTTAATATTTTTAAACAATTTTTTCTTCCTTAAAACGAATCAAAGAAATTTATTAAGAAAAATAGTTAAAGGATAGTTTTGTTTTCGATTTTATTTGCTGCACAAAAATTATACAAATATAATATTTTAACAGATTTCATAGATCAAAATGCTCTCCAAACTGAAAAAGTGTTATTTTTTACGAAAATAGGGGAATACATCCTTTAAAAAAATTAATGTAAAGTTTGTATTTTCAACGAGAAAGATGAGTTTTATACGAAATATTTTTCAAATTTTGTAACATAAAAGATTAAACCTAAAAAAAAACAATTGCATTTTTAACCAAATATTTGACCTTTCAAGAGAAAAAGAGCGATTTTTTCGAGGGCAGTTGAATTTTTAAATTGGAAAGTTGAATTTTCAATAAAAAACGACAAATTTTCTATTGAAAAACGCGAGTTTTAAAAAAGCAGTTAAATTTTTGAAGAAAAACATGACTTTTTAACAAAATTGTTGAATTTTCAAGTTAAAAAAAAAAACAAAAAACTTTCAACCCAATAGTTACATTTAAAAAATAATTAATTATCAGCAATACAATTGCATTTATAACCAACCAGTTACACTTTCCAAGCGAAAGGGACGAATTTTCTATCCAAAAATATGAATTTTCAACAAAACAGTAAAATTTTCGATTAAAAAAGATGATTTTTTAACAAAACATGTTGAATTTTTAACAACATATTTCAATTTTCGACGAAAGTGATGAATTCTCAACAAAAAATTAATTTTTAACTGAAAAATTCAATTTGGAACTAAGTAGTTAAATTTTCCATAAAAAAGATACATCCTTTAAAAAAATCTAATAATTGATATTGCAACAAATAAATACATTGTTTTAAATTAAAAACAGTTGAATTAGATGAATTTTCAAACATAAACTAATAAAATTAAATGTTAACAAAATATTTGAATTATCATCTAAAAACGACCAATTTTCTACTAAAAATGAAATACTTAAATTGCCAGTTAAAATATTAATTTTCAAACCAAAAAAGAAACGAATTTTTCAAAAAAAGGTTTACTTTTCACCCAAAGGGATAAATTTTCAATTAATATTTAAAAAATTAAAATTAAAAAAAGCATTTGAATTTTCATTGAAAAACGATCTATTTTTTCTACTAAAAATGGAATAGTTAAATTGTCAGTTAAAATATTACTTTTAAACCAAAAAAAAACGAATTTTCGAAAAAATTGTTCAATCTTAAACCAATAAAATGAATATTTAATCAAGGAGTTCAACCATACAAATTACAGTTGAATTTTTAACGAAGATGAATTTTCAATGAAAAATTAGATATTTTAATTTTCAACTAAAAACGAGTAACAAACTTCTTAAAACTTCAACCAAGTATTCAAATTGTAATCAAAAGAGATCATTCTGAACCAAAAATTTTAAAAATAAAAATAATATCACAGATGATACAGTTTCAAATAAAAATGATTATTTTTAATGAAACAAATTTTAAACTCACAATAAACATTCATTTAAAAAAATATATTTTTTACAAATGAATTTTCTCCTAATATCGATTCTTACCATTTAAAATAAATGGTTGAATTTGAAAATGGCTAATTTTTTCGAGTGAAACATTCTCTTCTACTGTTTCCAATTTTGAAATTAAATTTTTCCGTTTGCTGAAATCGTTAAACAATTTTTGCAAACGAAAATAATTTTTAAACAAATATCTATATTTAAAGAATATTTACTTATTTTGAAAGTGGGAAATAGTAGTAGGGTACCGTTTTGCCCCAAAAAGTGAGCCATAATGGATTAAAATCTAACGAGTTTTTAAAAATGGTTAAGAACTATTTTTAAAATAACTATTTTTCGTAAGTTTTGAACTTTCTGCCTAAAAAAAGTTTTTTTAATCTTATGAAGCTCATTTTTTTGTTAGGAAAGTATAGGAGGAGGCATGAAAATTGGAGGTATACTGCTCCGACACAGGTCGCTGAATAATCGTTCTAGCAATCATCCCATGTGAAGAGCTTCTCAAAGTCATAATATGTTATGCTTTACCCAAAAATATATTCGGTTTTACTGATTCAGTTTTCATTTATAAGCGAACCCCCGATAAAAAGGGTAAGTTTCTTGAAAAGAGGGAGAAAAAGAGGAGTTCTTTTAAAAAGGGGAAAAGAGGGTAATAGGGAAAATACTAATTAAAATTTATCAAGCATTTCAAAAAAGTTTTATTTACATTTATATTTACCATGTATGATGCCAAATTTTCCGGTATACCCTTCCCTTTTAAATGTGATGTCGTTTTTGAACGGCTCCTTAAAAAGTCAAAATAAATTCATAATACATTTTTACAAATAAATACGAGCAAAAAACAAGACACGTATTATCCGTTGAAACCTGTCGTGCAAATAGATTGAAATAAAACATTAAGATTCAGTAGAGAGACTTCGAAAGGAAATGGAGGAGAGTTTTTAGAATCTGGACGGACGTGGAAAGAAATCTTTTTGTACATTCAGAAAAGCAGACGAGAAATCTCCATGCGTCAGATTCGATGGCGACGCGACGTCGAAGTCTCATTAGACTGGGAAGAAGAAACTTACTATTCGGTAGAAAAGATATGAAAAGTTGGAGATTACTAAAATTTCAACGCCTTGGACCTGTAACTAGATTTAAGAAAAGAGGGAGTATATAGAAGAAGACATACTTTTTTATGTCGCATTCCAGTCTTCACAGTTTTTAGACTTTTAGGGAACAGTCCGGAAAACTTTATTTCGTAAAGTTACGATATTTAGAAATCTTTTTTAATTTATCTAACATTTTTTTTATGTTTGTAACGAAAAAAAACTTTTTAATTACATTCTGATCTCTGTCATATTTGAGAAAAGTGGATTCAAATTGATTGATGATTTAATAAACTACTTTGTAGATGGCATTTTTTTAAAGAGTAATCAGGATGGTCGTAGATCAGAAAATCCCTGGAAGTCTGGGATAAGTCAGGGTTTAAAAAAAATCTTGCAAAAGGCAGGGACTTTAAATAACTTTGAAGGATAATTAATTTAAATTTTTTAAATTAAAATGAAATTTTTTATGCCGTTTATAAAAGAATCTATGTTAAAAATGTGACTAGATTAATCTTCTTTACTAGCTGATGTTGATTGATGTCGACCAGGTGAGAAAATTAAATAAAGCATGTTAGAGTTGTACACTTGCTGAGAAGAAAATTTAATTGATCGATTTTTATTCAAAACACTAATTTTCAACAATTTATAAAATTAAATTTAAAAATGACCTCCTTCTCTTCACAGAACTTCTGATGGACAAAAAGACATTTTTAACACAACAGTTGAATTTTCGACCAAAAAATGGATTTTTAACAAAATTGTTGAATTCACTTCAAAGTAAATAAACTTTTCAACAGATATTTAAATTTTGAATATTAATTTTTGATCAAAAGGTGAATTTTAACCAAATCTGTGGATTACCAGAGCTTTTCCCAATCGTTAAGTTCGCATTCAAGCTAAAAATCGAGGAAAATGGGAAATTTCTTGAAAATGATGTTCAAAGTTGTTAAGTTCTTAAACTTATGTGAATTGATGTTTACCAGGCAGGAATTTAATTAGAAGATGTTGGAATATGCTGGTATATTAGTTGGACCACTATACCAACAAATTCCGTCCTCTAATTAAATTCTCATCTGGTGAACATCAATTAAAATTGGACTTGGACCAATACACTAAACAATATCCAACATCTTCTAAATAAATTTTTACCTGATGGTCAACATCAATTAGCATTGGACCAGTATACTAAAAAAATAAAGCATCAATTAATTAAGTTCTTACCTGGTCAACATGGATGAACATAAACAAGAATAACAACAAAATCGAACATCTTTTAATTAAATTCTTACTTAGACATCAAATTACACCAATCAAAAGCAAACATCTTCTAATTGAAATCTTACCGTTTCAACATTAATTTAGTGTTTCCAACCAGTGTCCAACATCTTCTAACTAAATTCTTATACCTGCTCGAAATCAAGTAAAATTGGATTAGTATACTGACAAAATACAGTATCTTCTGATTAATTTCTGGATTGGTCAACATGAATCAACATGGACCAGTATACCAACAAAATGCAAAATCTTTTTATTAAATTATTGCTTGCTGAACATCAAATTACACGGATCAGTCCAAACTGATCATCTTTTAATTAATGTATTACTTTGTCAACTCTTATTAACATTGGACCAGTATAGTAACAATATCCAACATCTTCTAATTAAATTGTTAGCTTATGGTGAACATAAATCAACATTGGACCATCATACTGACAAAATCGAATAAAACCCTCACCTGGTCAACATCAACTAACATTGGACCACTATAATAACAAAATCTAACATTTTCTAATTAAATTCTTACCTGATGGTCAACAGCAATTATTATTGGACCAGTATACTAACAAAATCCAGCATCTTCAAATTAAGTTCTTTTCTGGTCAACATGAATTAATATTGGATCAAGTATACCAAGAAAATACAACATCTTCTAATTAAATTCTTGCTCGAGGATCATCAAATTACACCAATAAAAATCTGACCTGTTCAACATCAAGTTAGTGTTTTCCACCAGTTTAGTAACATCGTCCAGTTAAATTCTTGTACCTGGTCGACATCAATTATCATTGTACCAATATACTAACAAAATGCAACATCTTCTAATTAAATTCTTGCCTTAGTAACATCAAATTATATGGACCACTCAAAATCGTACATCTAATTAAATTCTTACCTGATCAACAACAATTAACATTGGATCAGTGTACGCGTACTGAAAAAATGCAACATTTTCTGATTAAATTCTTCCTTGAGCAATATGAAATTAAACCAGTAAAAATCGAATATCTTCTAATTAAAATCTTACCTCTTCAACATCAATTTACATCAGCTAATCATAGATCACGGTTGGAAGAAGAATAGATCAGTATACCATTAGTGTTCAACATCTTCTAATAAAATTCTTATACCTATTCGACATTAATTAACATTGTACCAGTGTGCTAAGAAAATGCAGCATCTTCTAATTAATTTCTAACCTGGTCAACATGAATTAACACGGACCAATATACCAACAAAATCCAACATCTTCTAGTAAAATTCTTGCTTGGTCAACATCAAATAACTTGGATGAGTCAAAACTGAACATCTTCTATTTAAATTCTTAGCTGTTCAACGTCAATTAAAAGTGGATCTGTATAATAGGACTAACAAAATCCAACAATTTATGATTGAATTCTTACCTGATCAACACTAATTAACACTGGACCAGTATACCAACAAAATCCAGATCTTCTAATTAAGTTCTTACCTGGTCGACATGAATTAACATGGACAGTATAAAAACAAAATCTAACATCTGCTAATTAAATTCTTTCTTGGGCAACATCAAATTACACCATTAAAAAATCCACTATCTTCTAATTAAAATCTTACCTTTTCAACATGAATGTACATCAGCTAATTAGAGATCACGGTTGGAAGACCAATAGATCTGTATACCATTAGTGTTCAACATCTTCTAAATAAATTCTTATACTTACTCGAAATTAATTAACATTTTAGCAGTGTGCTAACAAAATGCAAAATCTTCTAATTAAGTTGTCACCTAGGCAACATGAATTAACACGGACCAATATACCAACAAAATCCAATATCTTTTAGTAAAATTCTTGCTTGATCAACATCAAATAACATGGATGAGTCAAAACTGAACATCTTCTAACTAAATTCTTAGCTGTTCAACATCAATTAAAAGTTCTTACCTGGTCGACATGAATGTACATGGACAGTATAAAAACAAAATCTAACATCTGCTAATTAAATCCTTGCTTGGACAACATCAAATTACACCAGTGTAAACCCACTATCTTCTAATTAAAATCTTACCTTTTCAACATCAATTTACATCAGCTAATTAAATATCACGGTTGGAAGACCAATAGATCTGTATACCATTAGTGTTCAACATCTTCTAAATAAATTCTTATATCTATTCGAAATTGATTAACATTGTTAGCAGCATGCTAACAAAATCTAACATCTTCTGATTAAGTTCTAACCTGGTCAACATGAATTAACACGGACCAATATACCAACAAAACCCAACATGTTCTAGTAAAATTCTTGCTTAGTCAACATCAAATAACATGAATGAGTCAAAACTGAACATCTTCTAATTAAATTCTTAACTGTTCAACGTAAATTAAAAGTTGATTTGTATGCGAGTACTAACAAAATCCAACATTTTATGATTAAATTCTTACCTGATCAACATTAATTAACATTGGACCAATATACTAGCAAAATCCAGAGCTGCTAATTAAGTTCTTACGTGGTCAACATGAATTAACATGTACAGTATAAAAACAAAATCCAACATCTTTTGATTAAATTATTGCCGGGCAACATCAAATTATAACAGCCAAAATCAAACATCTTCTAATTAAAGTCTGACCTGTTCATCATCAATTTATATCAGCTAATTATAGAGCACGGTTGGGAAATAATGGATCATTATACCACCAGTGGTCAACATCTTGTAATTAAATTCTTATACTTGTTCGACATCAATTAACATTGGACCAGTATACCAACAAAATCCAACACCTTCTAATTAAAATCTTGCCTTCCAAGCCTTTTCATTTTCCAAAATTGCTATTCATATAGACAAAATTGTATCATAAACTAAAGAAAAGCTCAACATTTGCGATGATTCAACTAGCTTAGCATAACATAACGGACGTTATGTCCTGCATGGACAATAACTAAAAATTTACGGTAGAATTTTCAGCACGTTTGGTTTTCAATGTGTTAAAATTCAGCTGGCTTATTTGTTTTTACACCATTGAACAAAATTTAACTCCAGGTCACTTACACTCTCACTCGTGTATATATGTATGCTGTTCTCCTTCGTTTTCTAAAGGAAGGGTTCGATGACAGTAGATTTAGCAATTTTCCAAGCTTGGGACGAGATGGTTGTAAAAGTTGGAAAGTGGTGAAGGGACCAATGTACGTACGGACATCTGAATACGTATCATCAGCAAACAAAACGCGTACCAATGCGCTCATTTCGGTCGCTACTCGGCAAAAAGCAATTCCTATTCGAACGACATTTCGTAAAAACGTCTCATATTACCAGACATTGTTAAATATATAATGCCAGCCTCCACAATTTCCACTTTTCTGGATTTCTGAACTGAGAGATTCCGCATAAATTAAGACCTTTGGCACCAAAATGTCCCAATTATAGTCTTGACACTTGCGAAATTTAAATTGATTACTAACAAAGTGGTTCAAGAATAATAAACACGTTTTCTGCAGCGAAAAATAGAGGATGGCCTCAAATAAATAATCTCGTAATTGATCAAGAATAGATTTGATCAACTCTGGTGTTACCAGATAAATGTGAATGGTTTTTGTATTGAATGCATACTCTGCAGTTTGAAGTATAATCAAATATTTAAGAAACTAAATGATTGTAAATAAAAAATAGGTTGATTAGATTTTCATTACGAGGGTGGTCAAAAAACTTCATTTTCATAATTGCATGATTTTTTTCTGACCATTAATATTCAAAGACCAACATTTTAATCTCGTAATATTTTTCACGTATGATCATTTAAAGTGGTATAAAACAATACGATTTTAGATTAAAATTATATTTTTATTTATTCATTTCAATTTTTCACAAAATAGTTGAACTTCTGACCAGTTTGCTAAATTTTCAACCTAAAAAGTTTAATTTCAATCAAGCGGTCTAATATTCAGTAATAAAATATTCAACTGTAACGAAAGCAAATTTTGTAGAAGATGGTTAAATTTTTAAACCGAAAGGTTGAATTTTCAACAAAGATGATTAATTGAATAAATTATGTTGCAATACTGGAACTAATTTATTAAAAATTAATTTTTTTATTTAAGGTTCATCTGTGGTGGAAAATTTAAAAATGTTGTTGATAATTTATTTGTTATTTGCTTAAAAATTAATTTTTTCAACTTGTGAAACTCTTTCATTTCTGGCTGAAAAGTTCATTTTATTATTTTGTTGTTATGATGTTGACCAGGTCTTTATAAGTCAAATAATATAAATTTTGTCTCTCTACATGGTCCTAAATTTATATTTAAAACAATTGATTTACAGAAAAAAATGAACGTCAATTATAATTATTTATTTGAATAATGAACTCTTCGGTTTAAAATTCATTTTTTGTCATTGCAGATTCATTATTTTAAAGTTCATCGCTTTGGTCGAAAATTGGACTATTTTGCTGAAAAATCGTATTTTTTAACTGTATTCAACAGCTTTTTATTTAAATTAAAATATTTCTTTGTTGAAATATAAAAATTGTATAAAATAAATTTTTTGTTGGTGATTCATCATTTTAGTTTAAAATTCCTCCAATCGGTTGAAAATTTATTCAATTAGCTGACAATTCAATTTGATTGGTTGAGTATTAATTTTTTAAATTAAAAAAATTAAAAAATTATATTTTCGCATTGAAAATTCAATGGTTTTGTACTAAATATATTTTTTTAAATCAACCTATTTTCTTAAATTTTGCCCTTTTTTTGGAAAAAAATGCAATTGTTTGGTTGGAGATTCTTATATTTTTTTGAAAATTTAACTGTTTTAAAGGAAATTCATATTATCTGATGAATATTCGTTTCCTTAGGTAGAAAATTCATCTTCTTTTTTGAAAATTCCTCTTTTTGCTTGAGCTTTCGACGATTCGTCTTTTTTGGTTTGATTTGATTGTTAGAAATTTTGTAATAAAAATGAAAAATGTAACTATTTTCTTTTTCGCTAAAAACTTAATCTTTTTAGTTGAAAATTCAACTCTTTTTTTGAAAATTCGTATTTTTGGTTGAAAATTCAACACTTCGGTAGAAAATTAGACTATCTAGTTGCAAATGAACTTTTTAATTAAATATTCATATTTTCGGAATGAAATCAGATTTTTTGTAGGAAATATATTTTTGTTGTTGAAAATTAATCTATTTTCGTACAAATTTAATCTTTTTGGTATAAAAATGCAACTGTTTCATTGAAAATTCTTGTGTCTTGTAGAAAATGAAGCTTTTTCGAATCAAATTTTTGTGATTTTATAAAAATTTGTCTTTTTAGGTAGAAAATTGATCTTGTTTATTGAAAATTCACCTTATTGGTTGAGGATTCAACGATTCGTATTTTTTGGTCCAATTTAACTGGTAAACATTTTTCTTAAATTAAATATTAATTTTTGAAACTGAGAATGTAACTATTTCATTTTTGGCTGAAAACTTATCTTTTCTAGTTGAAAATTCAACTCTTTTATCGAAAATTCGTCTTTTTGGCAGAAAATTGATCTTCTTAGTTGAAACTTTATCTTTGTATATTAAAAACTGAACTATTTGTTTAAAAATTCAACTTTTTCGTTGAAAATTTATCTTTTTTAATTAAAAGATAAACTCTTTTGTTGAAAATTCATCTTCTATAATAGAATATATTATCTTTCTTTCTTTTTGAGTTAAAATTAAAATCTTGTTTGGTTGCAATATCAAATTTATTGATTTAATTATTAAAATTCACTATATTAATATTATTATTTTTTATTATATAACAATAGACTATCTAATCCTAGTTTTTTATAAAATGTATTAAATTTTGTTAGAATGTGAACAAACTTAATCAATTTGCAGAAATTGTTATTTTATTCGTGGTTAAACGTCGTAAATGCAAATATATTAGAAGAAGTGGAAAAGAAATAGAGAAATCGAGGGGTCGATTTAACCCGGAAACGGGGAAATCACCGATAATTTATTCACAAGAAACCCCTGGATTTTTCTCAAGATTGTAGCGCAGATTATATGAGTACTCAATAAAATAGGAACCAATTTAATTTTCTTTTCATTCGACAGATTGGAAAATTATCTTATATTAAAGAAAAAAAATGATTATACAATAATTAAAATGTAGTCAAATTCCTTCAAAGTTTCATAAATAATAAAATCGAATCTGTTTTTATCACGTGACAAGTGGATCCAATGAGATTTCGTTTATCCCGATTTATCCAGAAGGGCGTGGTATCGGAGTGAGGAAAGAAAAAGGGACGGAAATCTCCATTTTTACATAAATCGAACTTCATTTACATTTAGTAAAATTTCCGAAGAATTTGTATTTTCTCTGATACGATTTTAATGATTAATTTATGAATGTTGAACTAAACGATACTTTTACTTTGAGTATTAAAAAAAAATACATGATGCATTCCGAAATGTGAATAATTATTTAAATTCAATTGCAGCAAGAGTATTGGAATGCAAAGAAGGTGATAATTTAAGAAAAACTTTTCTTTTTAATGATCTTTTTTGGATAAAATCATTTTGTTGAGAATTACATTTTGAGTACAAATGTATGTAAATTTCGAATAAATATGAAATCTAAAAACAATTTTGAAATCCTTTTAATATGAAATTTCCGGTTTTTTCAGGACAATTTGTGTCAGTTGAATGGGAATAATTTACAGCAAACAAGATCCGAAAAAGGAAATAAGAATCGTCTTTTGTGAAAGAGACAACATTGTGCTTATTCTGATTCGTAAACTTTTTTTTAGCGATTGATGCCGTTTTTTGCTTGACTTGTCTCTTATTTTCTTAAAACAAATTTTAATAAGAGAAATAACGCTGGAAAGTAATTTCTATGTTAAAATTTTTAATCTGTTTTAAAGTAAAAAAGGTGTATATTAGTGTAACGAAATTCTTAAGAATTGTAGAATTCTAGTGGTGAGTTTAATAGTAATTTGGTCGATTTATCAAACTGGTCCTTCGAGCCGGATTTTCTTGAGATAAATCACAAATAAAAAAATCGTTAAAAGGATCATTCTCTTAGATTCTCACGCGTCCATTTTTAGAGAAAAATGTGAATAAAAACGTTTGAATGAATAACATGTATTTCTTGGTAAAAGACAAATTTATTCTAAGGCCACAACTATAACCAAGGCTGATTAAAATCCACAAATTTAAATTCTTCCTCGAAACTGTACTTTGATCTTAAGTATAGACAACCGTTAGAAGGTTTGGGTACATAAGTATTTATAAAAAAATATTCCTATCTAATAAAAATCATAAATTTTAGTAAATTCATCTTTTTAAAATTTATAAAAATATGACATGGTTGCAGGTGTATTAAAAATGCAAAACAAGGTGAATTGTACGATTTAAATATTTTGCAATAAGTTGCAGAAATATAATGCGTTCATTTCAAATATAGTAAATTTTTGAAAAATACTAATGTATCGAAAAATTCTCCTGGAAATGTATTTCAATCTCTCCATCCCATCTTTTTTTCTAATCCCATTTTCTCCTTGAAATTTGAGAAATCCTCTAAAACACCTAAAACGGAGTATTTTGAATCAATTTTCCTCTTTTTTAAGAAGTTCTGAAACATTGAAAAAATTATAAACAGTTGATTGTTTAACGAAAAAAATGTTCAGTCAAGGAACAAAAAAAATGTCAACGAATTGTTAACAAAAAAAATTGTTCAATCGTGAAATTAAAAAAATTTCAAAGAAGTCATTGAATTTTCTACAAAACCGTTAAATTTGTAAACCGATCGGTTAACAAATGTTGTTAACAATTTATGATTTCGAATTATAAATTTTCAACCAAAAGGTCATTTTTAACAAAGAGATCAATTTTAAACTAAAATGATGAATCTTCAATAATAAACAATTATTTTTTTACAAATTGTAGCCAAGTAGCTTAGTTTTGAAATAAAAAAATGAATTCTCGACAAAAAAAAGCAATAGTTGATATTTTGAAGGAAAATATTTTTATTTTAAATAAAAAAAGTTGAATTCGTCCAAAAAGAATTACTTAACAAAAGAATTGTTCAATTTTTAAACAAAAAAGATCTTTCAATCAATAAAGAAAGTAAATTTTACCAACTTATTTAATTTGTAATAAAATAGTTGCATTTTTAACAAAAACAAATTCATTTTCCAACCAAAAAAGACTAATTTTCAACAAAGTAGTTGAATTTTCAACTAATAAAAATTGTTCAGACAGAAAAGAAAAAAAATGTAATAAAGTTGTTAAATTTTCTAAAAAACAGTGGAATTTTCAACAAAAGGGACGAATTATGAAACAAAATTAAGAACCTTCAACAATAAAAAATGAATTTTCGAGAATTTGTATCCAAGTGGATTAATTTTCTACCAACAAAAATTTTTCAATCAAGAAAGAAATAAAATTTGGCCCAAATTGTTGGTTTAATAAAATAGTTGTATTTTAAACTAAAAACAGTTTAATTTTCAACCAAAGAGTTGAATTTTTGACCAAAAAAACAATGAACTTTTACTAAAAGAGATGTATTTGAAAAAAATGTATTTTAAACAAAGTAGTTGAATTTTCAACTAATTAAAATTTGTGTAATTAAAAAAATCAAATTGTTGAATTTTCTACAACACAATTGAATTTTTAACAGAATAAATGTATTTTCAACTAAAATGATAAATCTTCAACAATAAAAAATGAATTTTGGACAACTTGAAGCCAAATATTTTAGTTTTCAACCAAAAAAGCTAATTTTTTAACGAAAAATGTAATGGTCCAAAACGAACGAAAGTTTCCCCCAAATTGCATAATTTTAAATAAAATAGTTAAATTTTCAACCAAAAATTTGTGTTTTAACCAACAAAACATTAAATTAGTACCAAAAGATATGGATCTTCAAACAAAAAAAAACGAGTTTTCAACAAAGTAGTTACATTTTTAGCTAATAAAAATGGTTCAATCAAGAAAGAAATTTTTTTAAATTAAATTGTTGATTTTTCTATAAAACATTTAATTTTTCAACAAAAAAGTGAATTTTTAACCAAAAATTGAATTTTCTACCAAAAATGATGACCTTATAACAAAATTATTTAATTTAAAATAAAATAATTATAGTGTCAGTCAAAAAGTAATTTTGCCAACAAAAAATAGTTGAATTCTAAACCCAAAATACAATAGTTGACTTTTAAACTAAAAAGAAATCATTTTCTAAAAAAAACATCTTAAAATTTTTTAAATGGAAAATATTATGCAAAAAAGTAGCGTATATTCGAACCCTCGAAAAAAAAAATGGTTTAGTTTCTTTTTTTGTACACGTTAAACTTTTTTCAACTGATAATAAACAATTTTTTTAAAATCTGAGCGCTTTTAACTGATAAAAATAGATTAGAAACAAATTTAAAAGTATAATTTGACAAAAAATCTATGTCTTTCAGATAGTCATTTTTGTGTTTATTTCAAAATTATGCTTCTTATATTTCTTAGGAAGAAAACTTTAAATTAACCTGGATTCTGAACTGAAAATAATATACTATAAAAAAATTGATGGAAATAATGCATCTAAATCTATTTACTGATAAAGACATTTTTTTAAAAGTTCAAACATGATAATTTTTCAATTTTTTTGCTTATTTTTTCAGTTTTCGATCTTCTTGAATGTGTTGCGAATATATATAATTCTTATAAAAAGTGCTGAAGTTTTCAACAGATTTTTCTGTGGTACCGCAATATTTGGTAAACAAAGAAATTACTAGAAAACTTGACAAAGAAAAGTACTCTCAGAGGGCATTTTCGTTAAATATTAACGACATATTAATATTATCAATAAAAAGTTTTAAACAATAAATAACATCCCCTTTTAATCCTCTTTTTCACCTCAAATTAAAACACTGACCCTCTATTATCCCTGCAATCTAGAAAATTGCAAAAAACCCATCTAATCAACTCTCTCCGATAAACTATAATCCACTTTAAAACATTCAGACCCAATGGTCAATCTCATCATGTAAAAATGCATTCTAGCCAATAGCAGTGCTCCCAACTGCACTTCCTTCCGCATATCTCCGATGCTATATCATATCATAAATGCGAAGGGGTTTTAAGACCCCAGAATGAACCTTCCAGAGGCTCATACTCTGCAAGATGAAGCCGGAAGGGAATAGTTTCTCCAATCGAAAGATCCACGGTGAATCGTGTCACGCATCGCGGACTTCTCCAGGTCTCCAGCTTTATGAAGTTCGCTACCTCGCGCTCACCTCTCTTGCTCTAGCCTACCTCGCGCTCGCCTCTCTCGCTCTAGCCTACCTCGCGCTCGCCCGTCTCGCTCTAGCCTGTCTCGTGCTCGCCTTCTCCGCGACTTTATGATGGTTTCTATTAGAGGCCAACGATCCACAAAATTGCAATGTCTCTCGTGTGCCTCTCTCAATCTCTGGCTCTCTTTCTCTATCCATCAGAGTCTCTGGATTCCAGGATCCTCGGCGTGATTGTCCAATCCCGGGGCGGACGTTTGTCCGGGCTCTTGGTCTCTTCCATAGCGGAGTGTATTAGATTGGCTCTGAGATACGTGACCTCGCTCGAGAATCAACCTCTTCCTCCGACCTCCATGCACGAGCTCGTCATTTCGAAGATCCACCTTCGCCCTTACCCCCGAACCCTAAATCCACCAACCAACCCACACTGATCTCTGAAGTCTAAACCTTCCAAGAAACTTGGATTCCCTCTTGCTGCAGTGATGCCGTCCTTGTCCTCCTCCTCCTTTCCTTTCATGGCGAGCATGACGGACTTTTTTTCCCAAGGCACAAGATGTTTGTAACAGCCGCCACCCTCGCTGGCTTTTTTCCCCCTTTGAGTGCAACGGAACTTTTCTGCTTCCAAAGAAAAAAGTATTCTCTTTACTTGGCCTTGGTCATAGTTTCAGTTATATTATTGAGGGAAGTTTAGGGTGTCTTTTTGAGAGGGAAATTAGGGAAATTGGGAAAATTGGGAATTTATTTAATGAATAGGATTTTTTGCAAATTTGGTTAAATCGGGACAAATTTAGTTAGGTCAACCATAGAATATGATTATTATATGAACAAGAAAATATTTGGTTGACCAAACTAAATCTTTCGGTTGTTTCAACCCTAAGTTTTGGTAGATTAAGTATTTGGTTGATTCAAGAAAAAAAAAAGAATTTTGTTATTTGATTCAACCAAATTTTCATGCATATCTAGAAAATTAGTTTTTTCAAGAAAATGACCATGAAGAATTATAATTTATACTTTGAAAAAGGGAATTTCGTACTCTCTAAATTTGACTCAGTCACAATAATTAATTATTTTAATGAGTAAGTGATTTCTAGATATCAATCACTTTATTTTTGCTGATAAATCACTGAACCTTACTTAATCAGTAAAATTAACTGATCTATAGCTATAATTGAGTCACTGATTAAAAATAAAGTAAAAATGTTAACTGATCCAAATTGAGAGTAACGAATTATAATTTTAACTTTAAAACAGAGAAATTTGTACTCTCTAAATTTGAATTAGTCACCATTTTTACTTGTTTCAATCAGTGACTGAATTGTAGCTGTATATCAGTTAATTTTTATTGATGAATCATTAAAGAATTATAATTTATCAGTAAAAGTAAAAAAGTAAAATGTTAACTGATTCAAATTAAATCAATGACTGAATTCTAGCTATAAATAATTTATTTTTTGTTGATGAATTAGTAAAAATTACTAATTTCATTGAAATACTAAGTCTACAGCTTGAATTCAGTCTCTGATTGAAACTAAAGTAAAAGTTTTAACTGATTTAAATTTAGAGAGTAAAGAAGGATAATTTTGACTTTCAAACATGGAATTTCGTACTCTAGAAATTTGTATCACCATTTTCACTTATTTCAATCAGTGACTAAATCCTAACTATAAATCTGATCATTTTTATGGATTAATCAGTAAAACTGGCTAATTAATAAATAAAAATAACTGATCTATCGCTAAAATTTAGTCATTGATTTAAAGAATAAGAAAAATGTTAACAGGCTCAATTTCAGAGAGTAAAGAATTATAATTTTAACTTTGAATCTGGAAATTTAGTCCTCTAATTTTTAGCCGAAATTTGGTAACTGATTGAAAATAAAGTAAAAGTTTTAACTGATTCAAATTTTGACTGCAAAGAATTTTTATCTTGACTTTCAAACATGAAATTTCATACTCTCAAAATTTGCATTAATCACCATTTTTAATGATGAATTATTATAAATTACTAATTCATCAGTAAAAATATTAAGTCCATATCTGCAATTAAAGCACTGATTGAAATTAGAAAAATTTTTAAATGGCTTTTCTCTCTCGAGGACAAACGAACTTTTCTTGTTCCAAAGAAAAAAATATTTTCTTTGCTTGGCCTTGGTCATAGATTTACTTCTATTGTTGAGGGAAGTTCATGGTCTCTCTCTGAGAGGGAAATCGGAAACAACGGGAATTTTTTCAATAAATAAAATTTTTTGCAAGATTGAAGGGCTTTCATATATTTTTCTTCTTAGTTGGGATAGGAAGGTTTAGTTCACACTCAGAAAACGAGTTATCTGGGTCAGGAAAAATTTGGTTTGTTGAACCATAGAACATGATTATTATATGAAGACCAAAATATTTAGTTGACCAAACTAAATTTTTCAGTTGCTCAAACCCCTCGTTTTGATAGATTAAGTATTTGGTTTATTAAACAAACCAAAGGATTTTCTGATTCGAGAATTATTATTTAAATTTTGTGACAGGGAATTTCAGTAAAGAAATATAATATAATCAATTGGAACAGGAAATGGCCATACAGAATTATAGTTTTTACTTTGAAACACAAAATATTTATTTATTTAAATAAGTATCTGAATTCTGTCTATAAATCACTTTATGTTTACTGATAAATCAGTAAACATTTCTAAATCAGTCAAAATTATTTATCTGTAGCTGGAATTGAGTGACTGATTAAAAATAAAGTCAAAATTTCAACTGATTCAAATTGAGAGTAAAGAATTATAATTTTAATAGTCACCATTTTCCTTATTTCAAGCAGCGCGTGAATGATAAATATAAATTAATTAATTTTTACTGATTAACCAGTAAAACTCTTAATTTGAATCAGTCACAATCTTTGTTTATTTCAATCAGTGACTGAATGCTAACTATAAATCAGTTTTTTTGTTACTGATGATTCAGTAAAAATTACTATTTCATCAGTAAAAATTTAAAGTCCAAAATTTTTGACATGCAACTGGAATTTTGGAAATAAATTTCAATTTTTTTACAAAAAGGAAATTTAAACAAAAATGTCTGTTTCAAGTAATTATAGGTTACAGGCTATATAGAAATTTGGGAAATGAATTGAATTGTGATTTTGTACAGGAAATTTTCTAAACGCATTATTATAATTCTGAATTCGGACGGAGAGTAAAAAAATTAAATGTAACAACAGATTTGTTTACAAATTTATTATTTTGACTTTGGGACAGAAAACTTCATACAGGATGATAATTTTCTCTTGGAACCGAACATTTTTTAAAAATAATTTTTATTTTGATATATAAAAAGAAAATTTATCAAAACAATATCTGTTCTAACTCAGAATTAATTTGAATTAACAAAATTATGGTAACAAAATTTGTTTTAACAAAACTTTTCGAGAATTTGAAACTTGTCTTTTTTAAAGTTTTTAATAAGCGAATTTTTTGAAATAAATATAATTCTGAATTAGAACAGAGAATTTTTGGAAATAAATGTAATTGTGGCTTTGATCAGGTAATTTTCGTAAAGAATTACAATTTTCTTTTTGAAACAGGAGATTTATGACAAGAATCATAATATATATTAAGAATTTTGGAGAACGAATTTTCGTAAAAAAATTATTTACTTCAAAGGGAGAATTTTTGTACAGAGGAAAGGAATTTTGACAAATAATTTTAATTCTTATAACAAAAAATTATCTGATGTTCCAACTCAGAGTTATCATTTTTTTTTCAAAATTCCCTAGGACAATTGATCGGACAACCCCGGTATATGACCTGGAATTTAAAATCATCCGTCGGGTGGACACCCTGAAGTAAACTTAATTAATTAATTTGAAGTTATTTCAGTTAATCGAGTCATTTTAATGTGTATTTTCACATTAATAGTATTAGATATCTTATGTAAAAAAAAGTTATTTGACGAACAAAAAAAGTGAGAATTATTTTCAACCTCAACAATTTTATTCTATAGCAGAAAAGCAGAAAAATAATCTTTTGGCAAAAATATAATCTGTATGAATAATTTAGAACCAAGTTCAAAACAGTAAAAATAGGAATGTTCTTTTGAACTGATGTTTGGGCTAAAAATGAATTTAACAAAAAATTCTGACTGCAGCAATAACAGACCTTCATTTTTTACATTTCGATGTTTCAAAAACTTAGTTTATAACTTGATTTATCAATCGATATTGCCCTCTCTTCAAATTTTAATTTTTTGTCATTTTAACTTTTTAGAATTTTGTAGCATGTCTCTTAATTAATTATTCAAAAATTTTAAGAGGTCGGTCTGCCAAAATTTGGTTTGAAAGTCGATAAAATAAATTGATTAAATAATACTCATTCCAAAATATTCAGCATGTTGAAAAAATTTAAAATTGTACAATCATATTACCAAAACATGGTATTAATTTATAAACTAAAAAAGAAACCACAAAAATTTCAATTTTCTTCTCTAAATTATAAAACATTATTACCAGTATTAGCCCTAAATAAAAAGATATCAGAAAAGAGAAATTTACATCTCACGACTTTTCAATTCTACTTTTCACATACAGACAGATATAATTAACAAACTAATCAACTATATATTAAAAAAACTAACAAACAGTGACACATGACATACTGTTCATATAAAATATAATTACACCCATTGCTATCCATACAATCCTACAAGAAATAATTACACCACTACTTTTTACAAATCAACATTGTCAGATCAATCTTAAATTATTAAACAAACCTTTAATTTATAAAATCTTCCATATCCAGTTTCCAAACAAAAAATGTCCAAGCACTCTACTTCCAAAGAGTCAACTCTAATTGCTCCCAGCTTCTGAAACACAAACATAATCAAAGTTAATCGGCAGAAGCAATTAGAATTATGTACGTGAGTCATGCGCACTGAAAGTAAAAAACTCATATTACACTAAATCGCCGCCAAAGGATTAAAATCGTCTGTTGTTAGAGAATAAGCTTCGAGAATTCGAAGAATGTTGTCTCCCTTTCGTGTTCCGACGGCGCCGCCATGATCGTTCTTTAGCTTTGGACGAGAATTCCATCTGCGCGCGACGCCATCCCGGTCGATAGGACCACCTTCCTCTCTTTAATATTGCTATCTTCATCGGGGATTCGTCCTCGTTTTGGGTCTCCATATTTTCTTTCATTATCTTAAAACGCGCGGTAGATTCACTTCTCACCGAACATTCAATAAAAATCAATTGCATGGCGATGCCCATTTCAGTATCCTACAGACAAACCCTTTCAAAACTCAAATAGAAGGTTTCTAAATATGTAAATAAGTTGTTTGGGTTCAATAGTTACTCTTGTCTTAAATCACCCGATAGATTGACTTCTCACCGAACATTCAATAAAAATCAATTGCACGGCCATGCCCATTTCAGTATCCTATATATAAACCCTTTCAAAATTCAAATAGAAGGTTTCTTAAAGCTGGAGGTAAGTCTTTCGGGTTCACTATTCCCTTTTATTATCTTAAAAAGTCCCACTAGATTTACTTCGGACCGAACATTCAATAAAAACAATTGTATGGCGATGCTTATTTCAGTATCCTGTATAAAAACCCATTCAAAACTCAAATGGAAGGATTTTAAAGATGTAAATAAGTCTTCTGGAATTCAATATTTCCTTTTGAAATATCTCCGTCAATTCACTTCTCCTTGACCATTCAATAAAAATACATTGCATGGCGATGCCCATTTCAGTAACCTATATATAAACCCTTTCTAAATTCAAATAGAAGGTTTCTTAAATCTGGAGAGAAGTCTTTCGGGTTCACTGTTCCCTTTTATTATCTTAAAACGTCCCACTAGATTTACTTCGGACCGAACATTCAATAAAAACAATTGCATGGCGATGCTTATTTCAGTATCCTGTGTAAAAACCCGTTCAAAACTCAAACGGAAGGTTTCTAAAGGTGTAAATAAGTCTTTTGGAATTCAATATTTCCTCTTGAAACGTCCACGTCAATTCACTTCTCCTTGACCATTCAATAAAAACCCATTGCATGGCGATGCCCATTTCAGTATCCTATATATAAACCCTTTCAAAATTCAAATAGAAGGTTTCTTAAAGCTGGAGATAAGTCTTTCGGGTTCACTATTCCCTTTTATTACCTTAAAACGTCCCACTAGATTTACTTCGGACCGAATATTCAATAAAAACAATTGCATGGCGATGCTTATTATGCAAATAGAAGGGTTATAAGACATGAAAATAGGTCGTTCGGTTTCAATATTTCCCTTTATTAACTTAAAACGTTCAGATTGATTCATTTCTCATCGAACATTCAATAAAAATCAATTACATGGCGATGCTCATTTCAGTATATATATACATGAAAATGAATATATAGACATGAAAATAGGTCGTTCGGTTTCAATATTTCCCTTTATTAACTTAAAACGTTCAGATTGATTCATTTCTCATCGAACATTCAATATAAATCAATTGCATGACGATGCTCATTTCAAAAAGCTACATACAAACCCTCTCAAAACTCAAGCAGATGGCAGAAGACTAATAAAACTTTTGAATAAGTCTTTTGAGTTCTATATTGCCTTTTATCTTAAAACACCTCGTAAATTCACTTCTCACTGGCCATTCAATAAAAATCAATTGCATAGCGATGCACATTTCAGTATCCTATATACAAACCGTTTCACCTCAAATAGAACGTTTCTAAAGGTGTAAATAAGACGTTTAGGTCCAATACTGCCTCTTTTCTTAAAACATCCGATCGATTTGTTTCTCCTCGACCTTTGAATAAAAATAAATTGCATGGCGATGCACATTGCATTGTCGCATACATAAAAAACCCTCTCAAAACTTAAGTAGAAGGTTTATAAAACTTGGAAACAAGTCTTTTGAGTTCTATATTTCCTTTTATCTTAAAACAACCCGTAAATTCACTTCTCCCTGACCATTCAATAAAAATCAATTGCATGGCGATGCACATTTCAGTATCCTGTATACGAACCCTTTCAACATTCAAATATAAAGTTTCTAAAGGTGTAAATAAGTCGTTTGGCTTCAATACTTCCTCTTAAAACATCCGATTGATTTCTTTCTCCACGACCATTCAATAAAAATCAATTGCATGGCGATGCACATTTCAGTATCATGTACATACAAACACTCTCAAAACTCAAATACAAGGTTTATAAAACTTGGAAATGAGTCGCTCGGGTTCAGTATTTCCTTTCATCTTAAAACACCTGATCGATTGGCCTTTCACCGGCCATTCAATAAAAATCAATTGCATGGCGATGCTCATTTTAGTATATTGCACATAGAAACCCTCTCAAAACTCAAATTGAAGGTTTCTAAAAACTGGAAATAATTTGTTGAGGTTCAATATTTTCTTTCATTCTCTTAAAACGTCCAATCGATTAATTCCTCACTTGAAATCCACTTAATTTAATTAATCTTTTTTGTATTCTCAATTTCTTCTATTCAGCTTGAAGAATTTCAAATTGAATTATGGATCTTATCACCTTCTTATCCACTAATTCTATTCACTCTCATTTATCTGTATTTAATATTTTAATGGATTTTTTTTTGTATTTCGAAATTATTGTTCTATTCACTTGAATTATTTTTAATTTATCTTTATGACGTATTAATTTCATCGAATTTTCTCAGATTCCCCTGAATTATTTTAAATATCTAAATGCAATCTAATTTTACTGAAATCAATGGAATGTTTTCGATTATAAAAATTCGTTAATCCAATTGAATTCATTTGGAATTCACCCTGGATACTTTTTAATTACTCCTAAATACTTTTAAATTTTCTGAAATTTGTTTAATTTAACCTGCATATTTTCAATTCACTCAAATTATTTTAAATTCACTTATTTCTACGCAATTCATTGCATTTCGTCAAATTCTTTTGAATTCTTTAAAATTTAGTCCAATCTTACTGGATTCCTTGAATTTCTTAGATATTTTTGAATTGTTTTTAATTCACTTGAAATTTGATCAATTTTATAAAATTCTTTTACTTTTCCTTAAATGTTTGTACATTCACTTGTATTTAATTCAATTCTGTTCACATCAGTTTTACTCACTTTCATGCAAATTTTTTTATTAAAAATTGTTTGTCAATTATATTCTTTCTAATTCTCATAAAATTCATTAGAGTTTCTTGAATCCCCTTGAATTCTTCTTAACTCATTGCAATCATACAAAGATCAGTGGAATATTTTATATTAAAAATTTTTTATGTCATTTAAATTAATTTAGAGTTCACCATGAATTCTTATCTATACTGACTTCTTAAAAAATTCATATATTTCCAGGAAATTCTCTTGATTTTTTTAACTCTGGCTGAATTCTTTTAAATTCACTTGAGTTCATCGGAGTTCAATTAAATTTTACGAAAATCAGTGAAATATTTTAGATTGATTGTTTTTCATCAAATTCACTTGAATTTTTTTAATTCACTTAAAAGTTTTTGTAAATTTTGCCAAATTCTTCTCATATCTCTAAAATTTTCTAAATTCACTCGAAATTTATTTAGCTCATAGTTTTATTATTTGAATTCATCCTGATTTTGAATAGTGAAAATTACAAAAATGTTGGTAAAAACAATCCAATTTATTGGTTGGAATAAATTGGAATAGAATAGAATGATTTTTATAGTTACTGTTCCTGAAAAAAAGATAATTAGTTACTAATTCTTTACTTAGTAACAAAACCAACTTCGTCATATATGTCGTTACCAAAAAAAGTTACTACATAGTTACTTCCTATTTCTGTAAATAAGTTTTTTGGGTTCAATATGTTTGAAACTCAAAAAACGATGATTTCATTCAAAGAAATTTTTTTGAATACAAAAAAAATATTCATTGGCTCTCAGTCAAAGAAAAGTTTTTCTTGAATCCAACGAAATTTCTGTTGATTTAAACAAACGGATTTTTCTACCAATTACAAATTTTCTTTGATTTAAAATGCTTTCCTTCATTCGGAAGATATTTTTAATTAAATTTTTTAAAAACGTAGGGCATAGAACGGTTTCTTTAAATTCAAGACAAATATTGTTTTGAGTGAAGGTTGACTGCTAATTTTTGGTGTCATATAGTTGGAATACTTCACAATAATTTTTCTAAGTTTGAAAGGAAAATACCTTCTCAGATAAGATGAAAAGGGGCAGGAAGTTTGCGTTTGCTGGATATAACTTTTCAACTAATTTTAGGCTTTGCCCTATTTTTACGATATAGCTTGTAATAACCCATCGGCAGCAGGAATGAATGGATCGAGATGGTAAAAAAGGAATGGGGAAGAAGATAGCCTCAGGAAAGTTTAGATAGGAAAGAATTGGATAGGATAGGATACAGGATGCGATAGGGTGGAGTCTGATGGATGGGTAGTTGTTCTAAATTAGAAGAGCCAAACCAGCTAGATGAGTCTAAGGATCTCGATTCTGGGGCGAGCCCGTTGTTGAAAAATACGCTCTCGAAGATCACGTCCAGAATCAACTGATCAAATTAGCCCCAAGAAAACTTTCCTTATTTCTATCAGCAAATATTAGCTTTATGACTGTGCCATAAATCGTAAGAAAATCACTGGAAAATTATTAAATTCCTGCTCACTTAGTCGTTTTATTATTTTTTGGAACTGATTAATTAGGGGTAGCTTTTAGGGGTTTGAGCGGGGTTTTGACCCACCTTAATTCTTCGCGGAATAAATAAGGTGAATTTTACAGGATAAAAAATTCTGAGTGTTTTGGTCAATTTTTTGGTTTTTGAAAAGTCTTTCATTACTAGGGGTGTGTTTTAGGGGTTTCCCGCAAATTGTCCTTTAGAGGATTATTTTGAGTCAATTTTCTAGATTTTAAAATGATCGTAAAATTATTAACTTCCTGTTCACTGGGTCCTTTCTTCAAATTTATGGAATTAAATCATTAGGGTTGATTTTTAGGGGTTCATTCGGGGTTTTTACTTTGAAAATTCTTTGGCGTATAAATAAAGTAAATTTTTCAAGATATAAAATCACCAAGAAAGTATTAACTTATGGGTTTTTTAGTCGATTTTCTGATTTTTGAAAAATCATTCATCATAAGGGGTTGTTCTTATGGGTTCGTGTGAGCTTTTTTGCTTCTACTTTTCTCTCCACGTTGATAATAGACCTTACAAGCCAAAATGAAACAAATAATTTAATTTTCACAAAAAAAAAAATTTTCAGCCAAGCAGATGAATTTTTACAAAAATAGCCATATTTTCCACAAAATACATGATTTTTCACTGAAAGAGATGATTTGTTAACTTCAAACAGTATAGTAAATTTTTCAATTGAAAAAAATCAATTTTCAAACAAAAATGTTCAACAAATTTTCAAAATAATAGTAAAACTATCACTCAAAATCGATTTTTAATCAAATAGTTGTATTTTTGACAAATTAAATTTCGGACAAAAAATATGAATCTTTAAACCAAAAAGACGAATTTTTAACCAAAATAGATCAATTTTCTAAAAAAAAAACACTAGAAAAGGGGAATTTCAGTTTAAAATTTAATAATAAACAAACAAATGATTTTTTAAATCAATAGTTACTTAAAGGAAGCATTTGAATTTAAGACCAAAAATTAATTTTCAACAAAAAATGTATTGATTGTATTTTTGACCAGAAAGATAAATTTTCAATAAAAAAAGAAGAAACTTTCAACACAATAGTTACAAAAATAAATTTTTCACAAAAATAATGAATTTTCAATCAAAAAAGTTATTTTTTAACAAAATAGTTCAACTTTAAACCAACTACTTCAATTTTATATTTAAAAAATCAAATTTTAACAAAAATTTGATTAGCTACCTTATTAACCGAAAATATTAATTTCTCGGCCAAAAAAGAAGGAATGTTCAACTAAAATTATGAATCTTTAACCAAAAAAATAGTTTTTAACCAAATAATTTGGCTTTGAATCAAGTAGTTAAATTTTCGACTAGAAAAATAAAGTTTGAACAAAAAATGGATTAGTTATATTTTTTACCAAAAAGATTATTTTTTCAATAAAAAATTAAGGAATGTTTCAGAAAATAGTTCCATTTCAAACAAAAGAGATAGATTTTCAACTGAAATTATGAATCTTTGATTAAAAAAATTCAATTTTTAACAATCTAGTAAAAAATGCAATTAAGTTGTTGAATTTTCAACTAAAAAAGATAAATTTTCAACAAAAAATGGAATAGTTTCACTTTCAACCGAAAACATTAATTAAAAAAATTTTTAACAATAAGAGAAGGAATCTTCAACATAATAGTTAAATTTACAACAAACGATATGAATTTTCAACTAAAATGATCTTTCTTCAACCAAAAAATCCATTTACAAAAAGAAAATATAATATTTGATATTGCTACCAAAAAAATTCAATTTGAAATAAAGGACAGGTCAATTTTCAACCAAGAAGTATTTTTCAGTCAAGAAGGAAACAAAATTTCAACCGAATTGTTGTTCTTACTACAACTTTGTACCTTCAACCAATAATTGATTTTTATAACAAAATAGTCCAATTTTCCACCCGAAAGACGAGTTTTCAACAAAATAGTTACATTTTCGAAGAAAAACGATTACTTTTAAATAATTTTTTTAATTTTCATTAAAGTAATTACACTTGCAACCAAGCAGTGACTTTCTAACAACAAAAAAAGTAAAATTTCTACCCAAAGAAATGTTTTTTAAACAAATAAGTTGAATTTTCAACCAAGAAGAATTTTTTAGTCAAGTAAGAAAAGATCAATTATCAACCAAAGTTTTGAATTTTCAACGAAAAATAATGATTTAATTAAATGATTGTATTTTCATCAAAATAATAAAATTTTCAACGATTTTTTTAAACCTGAATAGGCAAATTATCAACCAAAAATGTAATAGATTACTAGACGCAAAAAAGACTAAGCGGGAAAAAAACAATAGTTTATTTTCTTGTTGAGCTATATTAATTCAGTTCCCATTTAAATAGAAAAACATCAAAAAAAAGGGCGAACAGGGGAAAGAATGGGAACTCTGCGGTAAATGAATAAACTTTTTAATCATTTATAAACTGAAGAATAACAGTTTAAAACCCCATTTAAAAATAAGTTATAAACAAAGGAAAAAATGAAAGACAATTTATTACCAGGAAAAATCTTCTGGCACTGGCCCGGCTCAAACCAAACTGTCCGGTTTCCAGTTTTATGCTAACCAGATGGCCTGACCTGGTCCTGGCCAAAAGTGTAACGTTTTTTTGGCTAGCTCCAGGCCAGACCGCCTGGTCAGCCGCTAGTTATTGGCTGGTCAGACTCTAGTTAGAATCTGGTCAGCCGCTAACTTGACTCCATTCATTTTTTTAGTATCTTGGAAAGAGTCAGTGTCCTCAGCTGATCAGCATCAAACGTGGGTCAGAATAGACTGTCAAGATGATAAGAAAAAAGTTCTTGTTTTGGTAGAATGAATGTTTTATTTTCTATCATTTTAGACACCGAAAACTGGGCCAGACTAGATCTTCCAGGCCGAAATTAGAATTTTTGTTTTGATAAATTCGAGCAGTTTCAGTCCTAGGCCAGGCCAGGCCAGGCTTTCGAAACTAGCTAGTCTAGTTGAATTCAAACCTGGACAAGACTAGCGCCAGACCCGGGCCAGATCTGATCTTTCAGATCGCCATTAAATTTTCCACACGGGTTACTTAACTTGATAGACACATAACCATAATATCTTATACTGAAAAAGTTTTTGAATCAACATTTTAGCTTGACCTTAAAGTTGCAGAAGCATCCCATTTGATGAAAAATTTTCATACGTTGATGCCTTTTTATCCCCTACCGCCTACCCTTCGAGACACTTTAGAAACTTCCTTAGAAAGTTGGTTCCCATTTTTCTCGAAAATGGTTACGTCTTGAAGGTATTTACGTGCAATCGATCACGGTTTTCGTGATGCAAAAGCTCTAGGATTCCGGCACTCACTCGTCCAGTGAATTCCCCCCGGGTTAAGCCACCCGGATCTTGAGTGCCGTTCGCTCTCGGACAGAATCGGCGAGGAACGCCATCAATGCAAATGAAGATATTACCACCCCGCCTCCTCGTTCACCCTACGCCACTTCTCTCTAGCAACCTGCAGGCGCAAATCCTGAAAGGTACACTTCAGCGATTCTCAAATTCCGCCTTCCCAAGATTCTAAAACTTTCATGATGCCAGAGATCTTGAGAATTTCAAATTCAGGCAAAAAAAGACTTTATTAAGAGAGTCTTTTATTTTATGACCGATTTTGGGAGTTTCGGGATTAGAAGATGCATAATTTGGCTCGCAGAGTTCTGGGAGAATTGTTTCCAGCATTTTTTCTCCAGCTGTAATGAAGATGCCCTGAGTCAAATTAAGATAATATGTTAACTATTATCAACCTTTAAACTCTAGGTTTTATCAATTTCATTTGGAAGTTTAAGTTTTTTGTTCAAAATTGAGAGGAAGGATGTAATAATCAGTTGTATTTTTTGATATACAAGTTTTATGCAACTTCATGAAGAATGAATGAAATAGAATGGCTTCTGAAAATTCAATAGACGCTCAGAAAAATGTTTGTTTGATTTAAACAATCATTTGTGTGACCCTACTATATTAAAAATAGAATTTGTTCGATTCAATTTAAATTTCTTAAGGTTAAACATTGTTGTATTTAAATAATATAATTTTTTTAATCAAACACATTTTTTGTTTATATCCATCAAAAATTTGTTTGATCCTATATCAAGGAAAAAATTTCATTCAAACAAATAATTTTCTGAGAAGAAATGACACTAAAAACACCATTTTTTCTTACGATTGCCCAATAATTTTATCTACATTAGAACCTCGATTATCCGGCCTTCGATTATCCCAGGCTCCGCGTTATCCGAAGCAACGGAACTCGTCCAAGCACTCCACATTAACCGAGGTGTATGCTCGGAAAATACGGAGAATCAGTGATAAAACAGATGAAGCTGCTACGCCTGATTTTGAATACGGGCAGTAGTTTGCAATTATTATTAAATTAATAAATTATTAAATTAATAAATTAATCAAGATAAATCAACATTCGTAAGTTGTTTACTTTCATTTGCTAACTGTTTATATTTATTTTTCTACTTAAAATATACCAAAAATAGATAACTCTTCCGAATTTTGTACTTCTTCCGTATTATCCGAGTTTTCGCTTATCCGAAGTATCTCCTCCCCACATTACCTCGGATAATCGAGGTTCTACTGTACTATTTCTTTATTCTTCCTTTAAAAATATCTTATGTCATTTTTTTCGACGAAATATTTTTCGCAAATTTATTTGGGGGTCAGCCGAAAATAATGTTAGATTCGCCTATAGGGGGGGGGGGGATCTGACTGTTTCTTATGAATTAACCAAGTAGATCAACTTTTAACAAAGAAGTTAAATTTTCAACGATAAAAGATGAATTCTCGACACAAAATTTAAGAGTTGATATTTTAACTATGAAAAGATTTTCATTTTAAATAACAATTACTTGAATTAAAAAAAGGATGAATTTCCAAAGAAAAAGTTGAATCCCCAAAAAACCTGGATTAATTTTCAACCAAATAGTTTTATTTTTAACTAAAAGGATGAGCTTTCTATAAAAACCTACCAATTTTCTTTGAAAACCTAACAATTTTTTACGAAAAAAGTGATGAATGACTACAAAAAATTCAAGACAAATTCAATAGAATTCATACGCACTAGACAATTTTTTTTAATCGATAAAATCCATTTATTACAGTCAAGGTAATTAAAAACAATTCAAAAATATGAAAAAGTCATTCAAATAAATAAGTTTGAAATAAGTTTAGAAAAATTAAAGAGAATTTATAAGAATTTTATGAAATGCCTTAGAGTTTAAGATAAGTTTAAAAGACTTCAAGAAAATTAAACAAAAACTTTGTCTAATTCCACTGAATTTATAAGAATTATGAATAAATTATTAAGAATTCAGAGCGAATACCAAGTTAATTGCAAAAAATAAAAAAAATAATGGCGAATTGAAAAAAATCAAGGGAATTGAATATAATTAAAAAATATGAACAAATTAATTTAATTCAGTAAGTTTAAAATAAGTAAATTAAACAGGAATATAAAAAAATTGAATTAAAGAGAATCGAGTGAGTTTGGAAGAGTTTAAGTGAATTAAAAAAAGAGAATTGCAAAAAATTTTAAAGAATTTAGGATAAATTAATAAGAATGCTGGGTGAATTCAAATAAATTGCCAAAATATTTGAAAATCTCTTCAAATCTTTAAGAACTTATGAAACTCCTCACTTCTTGTGAATAAATTCTTTGAAATCTATTAAAATATGATAAAATCTCATGGAATTACATGGAATTTGATGATACTTCCTGAAATCATGTACAGTTTATTAAAATACTTTGAGAGCTCCTAAAATCCCATAAAATCATGGTAAACAATGAAAATAAAAAATTCTTTAAAACTGTATGCAAAAAATCCCTTCAAATTAGTCAAACCTTTGAAAATCCCTTGGAATTGTTAAAATCTCGTGAAAATGCCTTGAAATTATTTTAAATGCCCTAAAATATTTCAAAGTCTTTGAAATCTCTTTATAAACTTTTAAAATAAATAAAAAGAGTTCTGGGAACCCTTTGAAATTTCCTAAAATATTTCGAATCTTTGGATATCTTTTGAAATCTTTTAAAACTTTTAAAACCTATTGAAAATGCCTGGGAATTTTTCAAAATACCATCAAATATTTAAAATCCTTATAAATTCCATTAAATTACTAATAAATAACTAAATAACCTAAAAAATTTTAAATCCTTTTAAATCTTTTAAAGTGTTTTTAATATTTTGAAAAAATTTAAGAAATCGATTGATTTAAGTAGAGTTGACTAAAAGTAGAAGGATTCAAGTGAATTAAAAAATTTAAAAGAATTCCAAAGAACAAAGGATAAACTAAAGAGAATTCAGAGTGAATTATACAAAATAATTTAAAATTTGTTTAAATCATATAAAATGCCTTAAAATCCCGTTAAATTATATTATAGTTTTATTATGAAAGAAAATTTAAATAAAAATTTGCATTCTTAATATTTTATTTTGCAATATAAATATAACTACTACTTTTTATTTTTCGGATAGTTAATCCAATTTAATATTAGCATCATTATGTATCATACAATTATTTTTCTGAATAAGAGCACTCAAACATTTTTAAGATGGCTTTTTCACTTTCTTACCGTTTTTTTTCGAAACAATTCGTTTAAAACTTTAAGAAATGTAAAAAAATAATTTATCAGTATTCTTGGCAATGCAGTTCTATAATTTGAAATGGTTTTGAGCAATCTCAATATTTCGATAGTAAAATTTCATCAATGTCTCTTCAGGATTCAAATCTCACAGTCAATGAAATTTTTCTTTTTTAGAGTTTTATAATATGTTTGAAAATATTCGCATGAACGTACGAAATTGTTTTAAATTTATTTCACAATAAAATATAATAAATTCGAATAAAGTACTACAAATGAAAAATGTTCTTTTTTAATTTGCAATTAATTTTAAGTTTTGAAAAAGTGTGTTAATAACAGCTAAAAATTGAATTTCTAAACAGATTTTATTTCACTGTTTAGAAAAAGCGTCTGATTCAGTTTACATAAACTTACTTCTAGCAATCGTGTTTACTGAAGATTCGGTAACTTTTTGATTTGAAAATTCATCTTTTTCTCTAGAAAGCTCAACTTTTCAAAATTAAAAATACAATTTTCTGGTTAAAAATTGATCTGTCATAATTGAAAATTCAGTTCCGAAAATTCAACGAATTTTCAGTAACATTAAGTATTTATTTAAAAATTTGTGTGTTTTGCTGAAAAATGCATCTTTTTGTAGAATATATATTTTTTTAAATTAAAAATGACACGATTAAGTTGGAAATTAATCTGGTTTAGTTAAGGATTTAAATATTTTGTTGGAAATTTGTTTTTGTTGATTAAATCCAACTGGTTTATATTTTAAATTATATATTTTTTATTGAAATATCAATTATTACCATTTTTATTAATTTTATCGAATTCTTCTCGTTTCCATAAAATTTCTCTAAATTAACTCAAATCTTACTAAAGTAAATGGAATTTTTCAATTAAAAAAAAAATGTTCTAGGTCAAATGAATTCTTTTGAATTCTACTTAAATTGTTTTGTATTCATTGGTAGAGTTTCAAAGATTGGAAGATATTTAAAATTATTTTTTTCAATTTACTCTTATTAATTTAACCTGATTTCTTTTTAATTCTTTGGAATTATCTTAAACTTTTTTAATTCACTCGTATTCTTCTAAATTTACTCTATTCTGCTTAATTCAATGGATTGTTTTGAATTTTCAAAACTTTTTATTTAATTGATCCTGAAGTCTTTTAACCCCATCTTCAATTCCTATGCATTTAATCAAATTCTTTTGAATTCTCTTGAATTTTTCTAAGCTCATTTCAAAAGTAGAGAAGTCAATGCTGATTTTTAATACGTATTTTTGAATTGTTTATAATTCACTTGATTTCTTTTTAATTTAGCTTGAATTAAAAAAAATAATTTATTCATCGAATTATTCTCGCTTACCTTCCAACTTTGCGGAATCCAATAGGATTTTTCTGATTTAAAAAAATTGTTCAATACAATTGAATTCCTTAGAATTTAACTTGATTTGTTTTAGAGTCTTATGAATTTATCATAAATGTTACATTTTCTGTTGAAAATTATTATTTTTCTAGTTCAAAACTGAACTATTTTATTGAGTATTTGTCTTCTTTAATTAAAAATGTAAGTGTTTCGTTACAAGTTCCTGTATTATTTTTTACATCGTATTTTTTAATCAAAAATTAATCTTTTTCTTAAAAAAATTAGGCTTATTGTTTAAAAATTTATCTTTTTGGTCGAAAATTAAAGTATTCCAGTTAAATATTTATAATTTTAGTTGAAAATTCATCCGGTAGGTTTAAAATTGATTTTTTAAACTTAAAATGTAACTATTCCATTCTCCGACAGGGAGTTTATTTAAGAAGCTTCACCTGACATCTTAAATCTTAGGAGCGTTTGTCACTCGCTGAAGGTTAGACTAGACGGCTCGGGTGTCTGAGAAAATGTTGCCGAGAGATAAATGGCTGAGGGCAATGTTTTCAGAGTTAATCGAGAGTAATGACACTTTAATTCACAAAGTGTCCGCTATGGTCCGCGCAGGCATTCCTTTACATTCGGCAGCGGACGCTGATTGGATTTACGATGTCAATGTCACTAAACTTCTCTCTACATTGTATCACACATATAAAATTTATTCTTGTCCGGAAATTTAATAACCAATAAAAACATTTAATAATAAGTAACGTTTTATTCAAACCCAACCGTAAGGAGGACCAGTATATACCAACGAAATCCAACATCTTCTAATCAAATTCTTATCCTGTCAAGATCAATTAACATGAGCTAATTGTAAAAAGTCTCGAATGACTTGATATTTTAATAGTTGCTACTGCTATTTTATTAGTTGAGACAACAATTCCATTAGTCGCAATGACTATTCAATTAGTACTTCAGGTTGGCGATTCGCCGGACGATTTCAAATTCTCGGACATTTCCCGGTTTTCTCCGATCAAGTTTTTCAATTTTCCCGGGAAAATAAAAGTAACTTATTCATATTCACCGTAAAACGCAAACATTTATTTTATTTCATGACGTTTATTTTAAACATCCTTTAACATTTTAACATTTTCAACGAAAAATATGAATTTTTAAACAATAAGCTTAATTTTCAAACAAAAAGATTAAGTTTCCATGAAAAAATATGATTACAAAAAATACAGGAATTTTGAATGAAATACTTTACGATTAATTTCCAAACAAAAAGATTAATTTTCTATTTAAAAAAAAACTACAATTTTTCAACAAATTACAGGATTTTCAAACTAAATACTTGAATTTTCAATTAAAGTATACAAATATTTAACGAAATAGTACAATTTTCATCAATAAAAAAAGAATTTTTAAACAGGAGATGGAATAGGTACATCTTAAGTTTAAAAAATCAATTTTAAACCTACCTGACGAATTTTCAACTAAAATGATGAATATTTAACTGGAATACTGTAATTTTCAACGAAAAATATATATTTTAAACAATAAGCTTATTTTTATTAAGAAAAAGAATAATTTTCGATTAAAAATACGATGTAAAAAATAAGACAGGAATTTTTAATTAAAGAAGACAAATACTCAATCAAATAATTGAATTTTGAACTCAGAAAATAATCATTTTTAACAGAAAATAGAATAGTTACATTTTCAATTTAAAAAAAGTAATTTTCAACCAAAAAGATGAATTTTTAAACAAGAAGCTTAATTTTTTTAATAAAAAAATTAATTTTCTTTAAAAAAATACGAATTAAAAAATAATACAGGAATTCTTAACGAAATACTAGATTTTTCCATTGAAAAAGACAAATATAATTTTTAACAAAAAATATGAATTTTTAAATAATAAGATTATATTTCAAGCAAAAAGATTAATTTCCTGTTAAAAAATATAATTTTTTAAGTTGAAAAAATCAATGTTCAACAAAAAAGATGAATTTTCAAAAGAAATGAATTTTCGATTAAAATAATTAATCTTCAAACAAAAAAACTTATTCTTTAAAAAAATATTTTAATTTGCAACAAAGTGATTTTGTTTCCAACCTTAAAGATGAATTTTCAACTAAAATTATAATTATATAACGTAAATATTAGCAATTGTAATCGAAAAAAAGAATTTGCAAAGAAGAGAATAGCTTTCAAAGAAAAAGATCATTTTCTACAAAAAAATCGAATTTTTAACAAAATATGCGAATTTACAACAAAATAGTTGAATTTCGAATTAAAAAAGATAAATTTTCAACTAGAAAAGATCAAATTTTAACAAAAAATGTAACAATTAAAATTTCAGTTGGAGAAATTAATTTTTAACCTAACTGGTGAATTTTCTACTTTAACCAAATAGTTGAACTTCCATCCAAAAAAGATACATTTTCAAGCAAAAATATAATAGATGAATTTTCGTGAAGAATCTAATTCTAATAATAATTTAAAAAAAAAACGATTTTTCAGCAAAATAGTTAAATTGTAAGACAAAATTACATTTTCAAAAAGAGATAAATCTTGAAACAAAAAAATTAGTTTAAACTAATATTACGTTTCTAAATTGACAAAAATTATTAAAATAATGAAACCTTGAATTTTGCTGCAATAAGAAGTAAATTCCCAGTCATTTCCCGGTCATTTTCCGGTTTCCCGGTCAAGTCCCCAATAAACTAGCTATACCATATCTCACAAACTAAATAGTTGGTCCAACTAAGCATTTGTTTCATTGTACAGAAGATATAATATACTTCCTGAATTATTTATTAAGAAAGGAGATAAAATTATTCCTAATTAATTAGGGGGTGTCTACATTAAAGTACACAATGTAATAACCGAATCTTGCCCAGAAATAAAAGTTAAGTAGACTCAATCTTAAGTTATATTGAGACATTACTTGTCATAAAAACATTTTGATTCGCATATTCTTTAGATCTGCCCCTTTCTTTTTTTCCTCATTTTCGCGTCTTTCGCTGGATCGTATACTTTGTAAAAAAAAAAGGCGGATATTCTTAGTATCAAATGACTGGTCGAAATATAAAAGACGTCTGGATTGAGCGCTGGGGATCAGAGGCGTATCGTTGCAATTTTTTAATCATGCATATTTTTACATTTTAAGCGATGGCACTACCGTCTATTGCCACCAACGTCGTAAAACCAGAAAGTTGAGTTGGTCGATGAAAATATTTGCCAGGTTACATCAACGACAAGGGAGGACTTACGAAATGGCACTATATCTATTCTACGGTCGAATTAGGAAGATGCCCAAAGAGAATATTTCGTGGAAGTTTAACAGAGATGGGGGATGTCCTGTGCAAACTCTCGAATTTATAAGCTTGTAAGACGCATTATGTGTTCGACTCAGATGTCAACGACGTAAAAACTCAGTCGCGCGAATGCTATGGCGTTGTTAACAATTCCGGGCTCGGTGCAATCATTGTCAAAATGGTGAGTGTCACGCGCACCCCTGGCATTCAAGCAGAGTTAATGAAATGCTAGAAGTTCTTAAAAGTCTAGTCAATTTGAGGATCGTCACTTTTTTCTGATCAGTCGGCCATTTTGTATAATGGAGAGGTATTTTTGACTACAAAGACAAAACTAGGGTTTTAAGTTGATTTCGGATCATTTTCTTATAGACAATCAATTTGAACTTTACATTGTTAAAAATGTTTGGAATTCTACGACACTTCTGCAAGACTTCTGCAGCACAAGCGTAAGGTAAAATTGCGAACATGGTATTGTACTGGCGAAATTGCAATACATGTATTGTAAGTGTTGTAAATCGTGAAGTAACCGTCCAGCATTCCAATCCATGTATTAGAGCAATTGGAAGATAAAAATTGCGCACAAGAAAATCTCGGAATTAATGTAATTCAGGGAATTAATGAAATTCACGAAATTCAAGGAATCAATTGAATCACACAATTCACTGGATTTGCAGAATTCATGGAATTCTTTGAATTTATAGAATTCACAGAATTCATGGAATACAAGAAATTAATGGAAATCACGTAATTCATGGAAATGAAGAAATTCACAAAATTTATGGAATTTTTGGAATTCATAGAATTCAAGAGATTCACGAAATCCATGGAATTGACGACATTTGCGGTATTCATAAAATTCACAGAATTCAAGGAATTTGCGGAATTCATGGCATTCACGGAAAACGCGGAATTTATAGAAATGAAGGAATTGAGTTCATGAAATTTACGGAATTCAAAGAATTCATGAAATTTTCGGAATTTGCGGAATTCCTGGAATTCACAAATTTATCGAATTCAAGGAATTCGTGGAAATGCATGAATTCCATATATTCCGAGAAGTGATATCATTGAATTTCATGAACTCATTGAATTTCATGAATTCCGTGAAATCCGTGATTTACATGAATTCCGTGATTTCCAGGAATTTGGGGAATTTCATCATTGCCGTAAATTCCATGAATTCCGTAAATATCTTGAATTTCCTGAATTGCTTGAGTTCCACAAATTCTAAAAATTTCATGAATTCCGTAAATTCTGTAAATTTCGAGAGTTCCATGCATTCTTTGAATCTCTTGCATTCATTGTATTCTGTGCTTACAGTGAATTCCTTGAATTGCGCGAATTTCTTAAATTCCAACAATTCTGTGTATTCCGAGAATTCTGCGAATTCCATGAGTTCAATGAATTCTGCTAATTCCATGAAATGCTTGAATTCCGGGGGTTATATGAAAACCGTGAATTCCTTGAATTCTGCGAATTCCACGAATTCCTTGAAATCCATGAATTCCTTGAATTATATAGATATTTTAAAAAGTTTTAGCTCTCTCAGGAAACTTTTTTTCCAGGAACAAAATGATTAACATTTTTTTAATGGCTACTAGGTTTGTATTATAAAATTCCAATACACTTGAGATATCATACCTTTGCCAGCATTTGGGAAACTACAATATTGTGTATTGTAGCGTTACCTTATATTCCGGAAGTAAACTTCCAATACATGTTGTGGAAGTTTCTGACAGAAATTTTTAACAGTGTGGTTATCAGGGTGGCCGCTGTATAGTGGTGAAAAAGTAAATTTTTTGGTTTAAAATACGATTCCAACTGAACCTGTGGACCGATTTGGATGTTTTTTTAAAGCTGATAAAATTTCAAAGAAAGTTGTCGAGCCTGATTTTTAATTTAGTTTTACAATTTTTTTTGTAAATAAATAAATATAACAAAAAAAATGACCATCATTTCTATTTGACGTTCCCGGTGCTCGTTAATAATGGGGAAATTGTTATAATCGCCGGCGTTTAATAGATTTACATTATACAAAGATATTTCACCATTATACAATAAACAAACAAAAATTTATAAACAAATTATTTGTTGAAAATGTGTTTTCTATCATTCTTATAATTTAACGTTTTTTTAAGTTATATTGTAAGAAATTTTGATGAAAACAATATTTTAATGAAAAAAAATTCTCTTGAGACTATTCTTGTTAATATTATAAACAAATTTAATAAACAAATGCATTATTCAGGTATTTGTCGTCAGAAAAATTCGTTTTTTTCTATGTCAATTTTTAAAAATTAAAAACCTCATGATAATTTTAGGAAATTCAACATTTGTTGAATTTCGCAGCATACATCAATATTTGATAATTATTTTTATTTTTTCTTCATTTGATGAACCATTTTTAATTTTAAAATCATGCTTAAATAATATATTTATAATTGAAGGCGTTTATTAAATTTCAGTCTAAAATCTTCCATTTTCAAGCCACGTAATTTAACTTTTTTGAATTTAAAAAAATAACAATTACTTAATATTTAGAAATATCTGATTATAAATAATATAAATATAAATATAAAATATTTATAAATATAAATATCTGATTATAAATAAAAATACTCAAAACCAAAAAATAACTTTGAACATACTAATTATAATTGTTATATTTAAAAGAATTTAATTTGTAAGTCAAGTTGTTAAATTTTTATGTAGGAATTACAATTGAACACCTATTATTCTTAGAAAAAAATCGAATAAGTTGAAGAAATATTTTGAAGTTTCAAACAAATTCAAAATTAATTAAAAATGTGAAATTATTTCAAATAATTTCAACAAAGTATCTCCGTGTACTAAAAAATTGAAAATGAATTCTTTTTTTGAAAAATTATTTGAAAATGAATTCTTTTTATGAAAAATTATTTGAATTTTGGAATAATTTAAAAATATTTTTAGAAGTTGTGAAAAACTTTTAACAATATTTTTAAATTAGAAAACATTTGAATAATAACAGAATAATAACCGGGAATTTTGAAATTTTAACAAATTCCGAGCTATTACTGAAAATTCAAATTCTTATTTGAAACGAAAAATTTTTCGAAAATTCCAGATTTGAATGAGGAATTTTCAATTTTTAACCAATTCTTATTTGGAACTGGAATTTATCCAGAAGAATAACAATTCTCAATGGATCATTGAATTTTCCAAGAAAATTATTGTTCTGTTTTGAAACGAGGTATTTTCGAATAAAATGAAATTATAAATTGGAACAGGGAATGTTACAAAAAACGTTAATTCTTACAATTAGTTGAAATGGAAAATTTTCAAAAAGAATTGAAATTCTGGATTTAAACAGGGATTTTTTCGAAAAGAATAAAAATTCCCGATTTAAATAGGGAATTTTCCAATTTTACCCAATTCTGAGCTAGAATTAGAATTTAAAATTGCTTAAAATGGTATAATTTTGAAAAATTTTTAATTCGTTGAAATTAAACTATCTAAATTTGATACATCAGTAAATCAATAATTTAAGTAATTTTAAATTATTAGAATTTCAGATTTATGAATTTTCATGATGAACGCTATACTTTTTATTTTTTCCCTTTCATAGGTTTAGCGCTCCAACTGAGAAATGATGCAATTCAACTCTTCTTTCTAATTAAATAGTCGAAAATCGTTTGTAGATATTTTTTTATTTCAGACGCTTGTAATTCGAAGTTATTAATTAATTATTATTGGTTCAATAATATTTAAAATATTATTTTAGAGAATTGGTTTAGTAATGGATTTTTTAATTTGCATATTTTCATGACCCGGGCCCTAATGTAGATAATTATATCTTTCACCTTGAAAATCCAAAAGAAATATTTTTTTAGTTTTTAACAAATTGGGTTGTGACGGCCAAAGATTTGTGCATTTTTACCAATGAATTTGTTTGCTGGTACCAAAGGTGTAAGCGCGCATGCGCATGCGCCCTAAGTCCCAGTTTTCAAAATGGCTGATGTCAGCTGGTCGGCCAGAAAAAACAAGATATTGTCGCGTTGATCTGTGAGTTTAAGAAAAAACCAGTTTTGAATCAAATCAAGTTTTATTGCACGTGACAAGTATCAGGTATTCTGAAATGATATAACAATTTTGTGAATGAAGAATTTTGTTGTTTAGAGCTAGATTTCTATAAAATGTGACTGTGATGATAGTGATTTTCCTCGATTTGACTTTAGAATTTAGGATTATGAACATACCTTTTTTATTTTGT
>NC_046666.1:50299412-50324856 GCF_010883055.1 Belonocnema kinseyi | reverse complement strand
TGTTTCGTTTTTAAAGGAAAAGATAGAAGATAAATTCTTTGATTAAGTAAAGTGAATTTAATTTGAGAAGTCTTGCGGTGAATCACTGTCTATAATCCTAGATCATCTTCATATAATTTAAATGTAATTAATTAAGCAAATTGTTCACTTTTTACAAAAATGTGGTTAATTATACAAAATATATATACTGTTGTTCGTATTTTTAAAAATTCCAAGGAATTTCAAGAGCTATAAAAAGTTTCAAGGGGTTTTAAAAGTTTCCAAAGGATTTCATTGTTTTTGGTTTATTTCAGATTCCAAGGAATTTTAAATATATTTAAATAATTTGAAGGGAATGTAAAGAATTTTTAAGAACTTTCAAAAGTTTCAAAGGATTTCGAAAATTTTTCAAGGTGATGAAATATTCAAGGTCATTAAAAAAAATTCCAATGTATGTTTAACAAATTTCATTAATTTGATGGTATTCTAAAATATTTTAATTTTTACATATATAATGGTATTTTGAAAATTTCCAAGGAATTTTAATGATCTTTAATAAATGTTAAGGGATTTTACATAAATTGAAATATTTTAAGGTATTTTAAAAGATTCCAAGGCAGTTTCAAACCTTTCGAGGGATTTCAAAAGATTTCAAAGGATTTTAAATATTGTAGAGAATTTTAAACGATTCAGAGATATTTTAAATAGATTTTAAATGATTTTTATGATTTTAGGGTATTTACACAAATTCCAAGAAATTTTCAAGGTCTTTCAAATTGTTTTAAAAAGTTTCAAAGGATTTTAAATATTTTCGGGAATTTTAAACGATTGAAAGAAATTTTTAATGGATTTTAAATGATTTTTAAGATTTCGGGGTATTTACAAAAATTCCAAGGAGTTTTCAGGAGCTTTAAAAAGTTTTAAGGGATTCTAAATGATTTTAAATTTTTCAGGGTATTTTAAAAGATGCTCAGGTATTTTCAAGCCCTTTTAACAGTTTCAAGGGATTTTTAATAGTTTTGAATATTTTAAGAAATTGTGAAAGATTTCAAGGAATTTTCAATAGATTTCAATAAATTGAAAGGATTCTAATGAATTTTCAAAACTTTTCAAATTTTTTGAAAACATTGTAAAGGATTTTAAATATTTTAGGGAATTTAAAACGATTCCAAGACGTTTTTAATAGATTTTAAATGATTTGAAAGATTTCGGTGTATTTACAAAAATTCCAAGGAATTTTCAAGAGCTTTAAAACATTTTAAGGGATTTTAAAAGATTTTAAATGTTTCAAGTTATTTTAAAAGACTCCAAGGAATTTTCAAGTCCTTTTAAGAGTTTCAAGGGATTAAAAAAAGTGTTGTATATTTGAAGATATTGGGAAAGATTCAAAGACATTTTTAATAGATTTCATTAACTTGAAAGGATGCTAAGGAATTTTCAAGACCTTTCAAAATGTTTGAAATAATTTTAAAGGATTTTAAATATTTTAGGGAATTTTAAACGATTTCAAGAAATTATAAATCAATTTTAAAGATTTCAGGGCATTTACAAAAGTTTCAAGGAATTTAAAGACCTTTAAAAAGTTTTAAGGGATTTCAAAATAATTTGAAAGATTTTAAATGTGTTAAAGTATTCTAAAAGATTACAAGGAATTTTCTATAGATTTCAGTAACTTAAAAGGATTGAAAGAAATTTTTAAAGGCTTTCAAAACTTCCAAGAAATTCTGAAAAATAGCCAAGGTTTTAAAATATTTTAATGTATTTTAAAAGATTTCAATAATTTGAAGGACTCTAAAGATTTTGTCGCATTTTAAAATCTTCCAAGGAATTTTCCTCGGAATTATCAAGAGCTTTTAACGGTTTCAAGAGATTTTAAAGAGTTTGGAATATTTGAGGGATTTTAAAAGATTCCAATGAATTTTCAAAAGCTTTAAAAAGTTTCAAGGGATTTTGAAAATTTTCAAAGGATTTTTAATTTCTTAAGGAATTTAAAAAGATTCCAAGGAATTTTGTATTGTTTTCAATCATTTTAAAGGATTTCAATGATTTCACAGAATTCGAAAAAATGTTCATACGTTTTAAAAGAATTTAATAGAATTTTGAAAGATATGGAACGATTTTACAGAGCGTATAAATTTAAAAATTCAAACGGTTTCTATGAGATTTTATGGTTTTTTAAAATTTCTAGTTAATTTTAAAAAGCTTTAAACAGCTTTAAGGGATTTCAATTTTTTTTAAAATATTTTCCTCGATTCGACTTCAGAATTTAAGGAAAAAGATAGAAGAAAAAATATTTTGATTAAGAAAAATGCATTTAATTTAAGAAGTCGGTCACTCACTATTTCGTCTATAATCTAATTTAAATTTAATTAATTAAGCAAATTGATTGCTTAATTTTGTAGAATCAATTCATTTTTTTCACTTTACCGTTTTCTCGCGTAAATAAAGCAAATAATTGTATTGCTTTTACAAAAATGTGTTTAATTCTACAAAATATGTCTGTTCAATAAAAAATGTTTTGTTTTAACCACAAAACAATTTTGTTGAGCGTACTAATAAAATAATTTGTTTGGTCCAAGCCAACGGTTTTATTCTTTCTATAAAAAACGCAAAATTTGGTTGGAACCAAACTTTTGCTTATCCAACATTTTTGGTAGATTATTTTGATTAATTTCACAAAATATTATTTTGACTGAGCCGAATGTTCTGTCGCTTTAACCAAACTTTTTGATTGAATCCACGAAATTGTTGATATTTAGTTGAACACAATAAGAATACTTTTGGCGACTAATGATATATTTATTTCTAATGTCAAATATAATTTATAAATAAGAAATATAATTTTACATCTATTTTTTTCATAAAACAATTGAGTGACACTATGCCAAAAAAGATTAATCTAACATTTTAACTCATTGCTTATATTTGAATTAATTACGTTGTAATTGTTGGAATGAACATTTCCTTCTGCCATAAATAACAAGAGATTTTAAAAATAAAGTTAGAAATCTTGACGTAGGTTGGATTGTAAATTATTCTTGCTCATTTCTTAAACAAAGTTTCGCTTTGCATGTTTATTAATATGCATAATTTTCTTAGAGGGAAGTTGACATTTTGATTAAATTAAATGACTCGTGCGTTACAAGCTTTTAAATTTTTAAATAAGATTAGGGAATCATGCAAGGAGCAACTAAAAAATACTTAAAATGTTAGTAAGAAAGAGATTTATTACTTCATTAACGTATGATTTTACATTTGATATGCCCCTGTATTTAAAAGCCATGTTCTCGATTTATGTCAATTATTTCTTGATGATATTTTCAAAAGTTTAAAGACCCCTACATTATCTTGAAGTTTCATTTCGCTCAAGAATATTGCCACGTTTTCCAGTTTTAAATATTTCTACAAATGTTTTGATGTACGGTTGCATTAAAATGATATTTTAGAATTTACTTTCCAGTCTTGTATAGGTTTGATTAGAGAAATATTTTATTGCATTGACTTTTATTTTTATAATGATTGGACGTTTGTCAAATTGATTGAAATGAAACAATTCTATCTGACACGCAGTTGCTTAATTTATTTTTACACATAAATTAGTATCTAAGATAAAAAATAAAAACATACGTAATTATTAGAAATTTCACTCTTAATTCTTATAGAGTGATATAAATAATATAAAATCACAGTTCGGATTGATTGAAATTAATTTAATTTAATGGGAAATTTCTATGAATCTAAATTTTAGTTTTGAAATACTATTACTATATTTTGTTACATATAGTTTAGATTTTAGCATAAAATATATAATAAAATTATATTTTTTAATTGAACTTTAAAGAATTGTTTTCGAAGAGTGAGAAGTGGTAACGAGAAGTGGGTTGCCGTCGCTTCGGAAATCTTTCCTGTAGCCTCCAAAATAAAAATAATCTTTCAGGAATACCTTTTTTATTTATCTATTAATTTAAATTGTTTTATTTTATTAAATTTTCATTTGTTACGAATTTATGAAAAATATTTGTTTATAATTGCTTTCTTTCGATTATAATTGGATAAATAATTAAATTTCAGGACATTCAAAAGAATTCTAAGTATTCTCAATGGTATTCTTTGAATTTCGATTTTAAAAATTTGGAACTTCTGATTCTTTGCATATTGAGAATTAAAAAATTTAAGTATTTTCACATTTAAACATTTAAGTTTTGAAAACTAACATCTCAAGATTCTAAAACTAAAATTAAAAAAATTGTTTGAAAAATTGATAGGTTTTAATTTTCAAGTACATAAAGTCATACCTTTTATTCGCTCAGATTTAAGTTTTGTTTACATAAAATATTAAGGAATATTAAACCATTTGAAATAGTCTTTTCTGGATTTTGGTTATTAAATAAAATTAGTAGAATACTATTTTTTTATTTTAATTTAGGGTGTGAAATTTTATTTTTCATTTTATAAAATAAAAAAATATTTAATCAGCACTGAATAAAAGCTGCACCAGAACGAAATTAGGTCATCGCCATTCATCTTGTTGCCTTCATATTCCGCAGTTTCCCGCGCTTTTTATTGACTCATTTTGTTCTTTACGCAACTCTCGCTGAGATAACACCAATTACGGCGTTGCACTTCATAAAAAGTGTTGAATCACTTTCCAGATTCCAACCTGTCTATTTTAAAATTAATGCCGAGAATAACTTTCGGATTAGTCAGGAACTCTCAAGATCAAATATTCCAGATTTAAGAATTCTTTAAGAATTCTTTAGAAATATTTTAAGGTATTTTAAAATATTTGGAAAAGTGGTCAAGGTTTTGAAATATTTTAGGATACTTTAGCGATTATTATAATCTACGTTTAATATATTTCATTTATTTAATGGAATTCCAAAGTATTTTATTTTTTATAGATTTTATGGTATTCTTAAAACTTCCAAGGGATTTTAAAGGATTTGAAATATTTTAGGGTATTTTAAAAGATTCCAAGAAACTTTTTACAGATTTTAAGGTATTTTTAGAAATTCCATGGAATTTTTAAGAGCTTTAAAAAATTTTCAGGGATTTCGAAAGATTGCAAAGGATTTGAAATGTTTAGAGTTATTTTAAAGATTTCTACGAATTTTTAATAGATTTCAGTAATTTGAAATTTGGTCTTTTCAAAGCTTCCAAGGAATTTTTAAGATCCTCTAAAAATTTCAAGGGATTTCAAAGTATTTAAAATATTTTAGGATATTTAAAAAAATTCCATACCTTTTTTAAAAGCTTCGAGGGATTTCAAAAGATTTCCAATGATTTTAAATATTTTAGGGTATTGTAAAAGTTTCCAAGGAATTTTCAATAGATTTCAATAGGTTGAGAGGATTTTAAGGAATTTTTAAGACATTTCCATATGTTTCAAATGCTTTAAAACAATTTTCAAAGGATTTTTTATATTTTAGGAAATTTTTAAATATTTCATGCAGTTTTTAATTGATTTTAAAGGATTTCAGATATTTTACGGTATTTTAAAAACTTCCAAGGAATTTTAAAGATACTTTAAAAAATTCAAGGAATTTCAAAGGATTGAAAATATTTTTGGGTATTTTAAAAGATTCCAAGGCTTTTTTAAAGCTTTGAGGGATTTCCAAAGATTTCAAAGGATTCTAAATATTTTAGAGTATTGCAAAATATTTCAAAAAATTTTCAATAGGCTTCAATATTTGGAAAGGATTCGAAGAAATTTTCAAGACATTTTCATATTTTTTAAATGCCTTCAAAAAATTTCAAAGGATTTTAAATATTTTAGGGAATTTAAAAAGATTTAATGAAGTTTCAAATTGATTTTAAAATATTTGTAATATTTTAGGGTATTTTAAAAGATTCCAAGGCTTTTGTAAAAGCTTTGAGGGATTTCAAAAGATTTCAAAAGATTTTAAATATTTTAGGGTATTGTAAAAGATTCCAAGGAATTTTCAATCGATTTAAATAAATTGAATGGATTCTAAGGAATTTTCAAGACATTTCCATGTTTCAAATGCCTTCGAAAAATTGCAACGGTTTTTAAATATTTTAGGGAATTTAAAAAGATATCAAAGAATTTTTAATTGATTTTAAATATTTTAGGGTATTTTCAAAACTTTCAAGGAATTTTAAAGATCTTTAAAAACTTTCAAGATATTTCGAAGCATTGGAAATATTTTAGGGTATTTAAAAAGATTCCAAGGCTTTTTTAAAAGCTTCTAGGGTTTTCAAAAGATTTGAAAGGATTTAAAATATTTTAGGTTAGTGTAAAAGATTCCAAGGAATTTTCTATAGATGTAGATAAATCTAAGGGATTCTAAGAAAATTTCAAGATTTTTCATTTGTTTCAAATTATTTTAAAAAATTTCAAAGTATTTTTAACATTTTAGGGAATTTAAAAATATTTCAAGATATTTTAAATAGCTTTTAAAGGATTTTAAAGGTTTCGGGGTATTCTCATAAATTCCCAGGAATTTTTAAAAGCTTTAAAAAGTTTTAAGGTATTTCTCGGGTATTTTCAAGATCGTTACAAAGTTTCAAGAGATTTTAAAAGATTTTAAATGATTTTAAACCTTTTAGGAAATTTTAGGAAATTAAAAAAAATTCCAAAGAATTTTTCATTTATTTCAATAATTTAAAGAGATTTATAAATATTTAAAGGATTTTAATAATTTTAAAGGATTTGAAAAAATCTTGATTTAGTTGTAAAGAATTTTTGAAGATATCGAACAATTTTATAGTGCCTATAAATATAAAAGATTCTACAAAATGTTATCAGATTCCCGAGGATTTTATTAATTTTGACGGATTTTAAAACATCTCAAGATATTTTAATCAATTTTTCAGGATTTCAGGAGATATCATATTTCATAGTATTTCACGGGTTTTTATAAACTTAAATGGATTTCAATGAATTCATTCATTTGAAGTGAGGGATTTTGAAAGGCTTTTAAGATTTGAAGAGATTTTTAAATATTTTTAAAAAATTCATTTAAATTAATTCGGAATTCACCCTGAATTCTTATCTTTGTAGTATTTTTTAAATTCATTTTAAGTTATTGCATTTTTTATTATTCTTAAGTACCTCTAAACTAATTTCATTATAACAAAAAGCAATGGATTTTTTTTAGTTTTTATCAATTCATTTGAATTTCTTTGAATTTATATGAATTTCAAAGAATTCTTTTACATATAAATTTTTGTTCACTATCGTACTTTTTAAAAGTATATTAGAATTTTATTCTTTAAATTTCATTGGCTAGTAGGGCACTCAATAGGAAATAGTTCTTATCTTTTTAAAACGCAAGGTTAAAATTTTATTTATTTTAAAAAAAAATCCCGTATTTTTTCTAGATTAAAAAAAAAATATGTAGAAATTGCTACGATTTTTTTTGTCCAGAAAATGATGTGATCAACTTTTCAATTTTTTCACTATTAACTATAATAAAAAATCTTTCTTTTATCTGAAATTAGGTTAATTATATCGAAAAATGAGCCCTAGATTACAAAAAAAAATGTAATTGATGTCCAGTATTGACCTTAGTACACAAAAATATATGATTTAACCAATATGAAAGTGCCTATATTCTCCCATAAAATTTAAGTAATTTGAGGTAATAAAATAATTTTTATTTATTGTAATTAGGAGAAAAAAAAATGCTAAAAGTTATTTAGATCAATTTGTATGCAAAAAAAGTTACGACCACTAAGTCTTTTTTTAATAAGAAAAAGACAATTATTTTTTCATAAAAATAAATTAAATTTTACCCTCGCATTTTAAAAAATTTTAAATTTAATTTTATTTTGGGCAACCTAATAGTCAGGGAAAAGAAAAATTAGGGAAACTTTGATAGCAGAACGCGTACCTTTTCTTTACACCAGGATGTCTTCACGCTCAGCATTCTATATTTGCTCCAGGATATCTTCTAGCACACCTTTCTATCTTAACTGAAATTTAACCCATTTTTGCCAAAATTATTGCACCTCGCAAAATTTTATAAAAAATTCAAAATGAGTCTAACAATCCGTATTTCAAACTTTAAACACCACGCACAGCAAAGTAGTTTATTTCAATTGTTTCATGAAGAGTCCTATACTTTTCCACTCGACAAACACCCAAAATTAAGTCTTTTCTTGACACGTGAAACGCGAAAACGAAAATGAACATTCTTTTAAATAAAAATGCAATAATCAAAAACAAAATATAAAAAAATCCAAAAAGCGGATTCCACATCTCTTGAGTGAACATCGACGTGACTTTCCGCCAGCCCGAAGGGAAATGAACTGCTGAAAAGGACATTTTACATTCGCGTAATGGCGCAATAACGGTGTCCGCAACCCTTCCGACCTTGAGCTCTTCCAGCGAAGGCTTAACCCTTTTTTTTCTGCAAGAGACCATAAAGCAGTCCTTCAGGATGACGAACGTCGCGGAAGTTCCGGTGTTTCTGGTACCTAACGGTACCGCTTCTCGCCTCTTCTGATGGTTGCTTCTTGCTCGTTTTGTTCCGCTACGTGCAGGGAAGGCAAGGCCAAGTAATGGCCAAAAGGCTTTGTTGGAAAAGCATGCAAAAAAAACCTAGGCAACGGATGTAAGTCTTTCCATCGTCAATAGTTTCGTACTCAAAGTCGATTCTACAAGGTCGTCTTCAAGGATCCGAAAGGTCGTGATGGTAGTCGAGGTTGACCCTCTTTGGTCGAAAGACCACGGCGATCCTCTAACGAGGAGTCGGATCGTGTCGGTAATTGAATACGTGATGATTGATTCATTGATGACTGATAAAAAATTTTCATGGCAAGACCGTCTCGGCCTTGGAAGATGTGAAGCAAGCGGCTGCATCAAGTTTTAAAGAAATGATGGTGTGTATATTGTAAGGTTTGGTTGGTGAACCGTGTGGGTTTTTTTAAATATGCAGTATTCACTTTTATTTTTTTGGGGATTTTATTGTACTGAAGAAAAGAATTTGATTTGAGAAAGTGTTTTCGCTGAGAAGGCGTGATATAAATTTTTGTTTGATCCAATTTAATTTTGGCTTAATTTAGTAGAATATTTTATTGTTTCAATCAAATTACAAATTTTTGATTGAATTACATTTAATAAATTCAACCAAGAAGTTAAAATTAACTAAAATTTGATTGAATGAACAAAATCTTTAATTTTTTAAAAATGTTTCTGAGAAAAGATCTACTCACTTCGCTCCACTGGGAAACGAAGCACAGAAGTTTCGATTTCCGTTTGGGTATTTTTTACAATTAAGCTATTAGAGAGATTGAGAAAAAAATAATTTTTCAGAAATATATGCTATTTTAAGCGAGATTTTACATTTATGATACGAATAATTTAAAGAAATCTGTATTTACATCAGATGTAGTTACCGTCGTTCAGTGTAGATGTTATTCCATAATCTGTGAAATTACAAATCAAAACTATCGATTATGTTAACTCTTCAAATGACAGAAAATACTTAATGCCATTTCTGACTAGATAGAAAGTAAATTAGAACCAATTTTCTGAAAAAATATCTACTCACTCCCAGTGGAGCGAAAGTGAGTAGATCTTTTTTTTTTAGAAAAATTAATTAAATTTCATAAAATTTATTTTCTATCTCGTCAGAAATGACGTAAAGTATTTTCTGTTATTTTACGAGTTAACTGGATCTACAGTTTTGATTTCTAATTTCACGGATTGTGGAATGACGTCTACACTGATCGATAGTAACAACCTCAGATGAAATTACAGTTGCCTTTAATTAACTCGTATTATAAATGTAAACACCTGGCTTGAGCCAGACAAATTTAAAGATTTTGTTCATTTAATCAAATTTTTGCTCATTTTAACTTTTTTTATTGAATTCATCAAATATAATTCAATCCAAAATTTGTAATTTGGTTGAAGCAATGGAATATTTGATTAAACTAAGTCAAAATTGAATTTGATCAACAAAAAATTTATTTTCCCTTATAATAATCCAGAATGGCCACTGCCTGGGAAAAAAATTTGGTTGAAGATTCATCTTTGTACGTTGAAAATTAAATTATTTTGTAAAAAATTTATATTCGTTGTTGAAAATGCATTTCTTTTGCTTGAAAGTTCAACTATTTAATTTTAAATTCAACTGTTTGGTTGAGAAATAATTTTTTAGTTCAAAATTCAACTATTTGTTGAAAATTAACTTCTTTGTTAAAAATTCTTTTCACGTTTCAAAATAGAATATTTTCTAAAACATTTGACTTTTTAGCTATAAAACTCAACTATTTTGTTGAAAATTTGCCTTTTTGGGTTGAAAATTCATCTTTTTTGGTAAAAAAGGTCACTATTTTGTTAAAAATAAAATAAAATTCTTTTCGAATTTAATATAATAAAGAAATTCGTACTAGATAATAATGATTATAAAAACATTTTAAATTAAACTGTAAAAAATGTAATTTTTATCCAAGAAAATCGAAAAATGGCCTAGACTTTTTTTTAAGTTCGAAAGGCCACTATTTACTATTGAATATGAAATATAAAACTTACCAGAACAGGAAAAAAGCTTTTTTATTGCAATTTTATCACAAGAGATAAATTAAAGTCGACTATTTTTAACTTTTATTTCTATTCGAGGAGTTCCATTTTTTACTATAATCTTCAAACACAAGTAATAAATGCTAAAAATAAAAGTGGTAATTGAAAATTATATTTCTCTTTTAGATTAAGAAAAAAATTATAGTCTCAGATTCTCAGAATTATAAGTTGATATTGCATTTTTATAAAAATTAACAAAAAACCAATTTGTGAATATAAAAAAAAAGAATGGTATTTAATTGCTATTACTTAATTAATTATTAATTCCGTAGAGAAAAATTAATTCTGAAACTAAACAAAATATTTCTTAAATATATTAAAATTTAATAAAAGCGAAGTATGACATGATCGTACATGTTTATGAAATAAAAAAAATATGATTTATAAAATCGGATCTACTATGATCGAAAAATTATTTTAAAAAGCGCAAGAATGTAAAACCATTTTTACAGGAACTTGCAAATAAATTTAATACACAAGCATCAAAATTACAAGAAAGTACATTCGTGTATTATTCGAACGAACGAATTTATAAAATTAAAATTGATTATCAAACTGTTATCGTGATATTTAATATTTAATGTTTATCATAAAAATAATTTAAAGTCATCGAATTACGACATTCTAAATATTTTTTATCCTAGGCCGAAAAAGAACAACTTTTTGGCTGCAAAAACTGAACTTTTTTAAAAATTATTTAAAGAAATTGAAATTACAATAAAATACAACAGTACCCAAAAAAGTTCAAAATTCGTTCGAATAATAGACATAAGTCATACTTTCTTGTAAATTTTGTTTTAATTTATTATGTTTATTTGTAGTTTCCTGTAAAAATGGGTTTAGTTTTTTGTACTTTATTGAAATAATTTGAAGAAACGAAATTGAATAAAATAATAAATGTAAAATACTGTCGTTCTCTGTAGAGTGTTGTAGGGTTTTACAACAAAGTATCAAACATTATTACTAAAAAGTTAAACAAATTTTGCACATGTAGAGATTTGTAGTTTATTGTTTTATTTTACTTTTCTACAATTAAATACAAGAAAACTCAAAGAAAATTATCTATTTTTATTTAATTGTATTTGTTGTTAATTTTTGTAAAAGTTTTAACAAAAATTTACAGCTAATTTACACCGTTATCATGATTAGTAATAAATTAATCTTTTATTTAAGTAGTTCGATATAATTTTTTAGTTAGTGACGTTCGACTCGAGACAATCTAGCTCACGCGTAGGAGCAACTTGGATAATTATTAGAAATTGCATCAGCAAGATTCCTGACCGCTTCTAATCAACTAATGATCATTTTATTTTTTGCACAATAATGAAGAAATTGCAACATTTATCGAATATTTTAAAAGTTTATTTTCAAATTCTAATGTTTCACGCAAAAATGTTTGTATATTGCTTATCATGTTTTAAAATATACTTTTGACTAAAAATTTCTTTTTTTTTTACAGACGATCCTTAAAATGTTTCGGAAACACAGAAAAATTCAGATTACAAAATTAATTTTGAACACTAGAACTTTTAAAGGGAATCCCAGGTATCGCTGGTGATCAGGAATCCCGGACTGACTTTGCTTCGCTTCTAAGGTAAGTGGCTTATTATTTCTATTATGTAACTATTAGTAATAATTATTATATAAATCAAGTTACGTTATGAACTTATGTAACATTTAGTACGTTTCCTGGTGATAAATTTTAACGAATTAAAATTTTAAAAATTTACACCATAAAATGCTCCTATTGTAGTTTAAAAATAGATCCTCCTTAAACAATGCCTAAAAAAATCTCTGAACAAAAATAAAAAAGAGGAAAGAAAAATTAGAAGGCAACCAACCAAATCCCCTTCATTCTCTCATTTTATTTTTATTATTATCGAATCACAATAAAAGAACATTTATAAATAATATTCACCAACGTTTCGGTAATCATTTTTCTTTCCTCACTTTTATTTTTCCCAGACATTTTTTAAGGATTTTTTAAAAGGAGGATTTTTTAAAAATTACAATAGGAATATTTAATGTTGCTTTTCCGAATTTGGTTTTTGGATTATTGGTTTTATTTTCAGGAGTTCTGTAAATTATGGTAATGAATTCTTGTTTCTCTGTTTCTAAGAAACTTATTCTTATTTTTTTGCTTGAATGCGAACTAAATTTATCGAATCCAACATGAAAAGTAAACTACTTTTCCTTGAAAAGTTTTTTCTTATATTTTCGGTTCGGAAGTAAGTCATTTGATTAAAAATTCTAATTTTTGGTTAGAAATTGTATTATTTTGTTAAAAATTTAACTATTTGGTCAAAAAGTCATCCTTTTTGGTCAGAAATTCAGCTGCTTGGTTGATGGTTAAACTATTTTGTTAATTTTTTGTAGAATCATCTCCTTGGTTGGAAACTTAACTATTCAATTTTCAGAAAATTAATATTCTGGGTTAAAAAAATTATCTTTTGAGTTAAAATTTTTGGTTGAAAATTCCTTTTCTTAAGAATCATCATTTTATTTAAAAATTCATTTATTTTTCTGAATATTTAAATATTGCATTAAAAATTCCTTCTTTTTTAGTGATTGAAAATTTATTTTAGTCTTTTTGTAACAATTTAACTATTCTATTAAAAATACGTTCTCTTTCGTTGAAAAATCACCTGCTTAGTTCAAAGTTGAACTAATTTGTCAAAAACTATTGTTTATTTTTTTGAATTTCTTTCTTGGCTGAGAATAAATTCCTATAACGAGCAATACCACTAGTCTATTTTGGTTAAAAATGGATATTTTCTATTTCACGCTCATCTTTTCATGTTGAAAATTGACATATTTTGTCAAAAATCGTCTTAGTGGTCGAAAATTATTCTTATTGGTTGAAAATTCATCCTTTTTTTAAAATTAAAACCGTCACTATTTGAGTCTAAATTATTCTGGTTTGTATGAGGATTAAATAGAACATTAAACTATTTGGTTGAAAATTAACTATTTTGTTAAAAATTTAATTTATTGGTTAAAAATTCATCTTTTTGAATTGAAAGTTGAACTTGTTTGTTAAAAATTTATATTTTTTTAAGATTCACCTCTTCATTTTTTTAAAGATTCATAATTTTAGTTGAACATTCATCTCTTTTCTTGAATTATTTTTTTTTACTAGAAATGTAACCATTTGAATTTTCCTTGAAAATTTATTATTTTAATTAGAAATTGATATTTTATAGTTGGAAATTCATTTATTTTATTAAAAATTTGTCTTTTTTTGACGAAAAAAAAAATACTTTTGGTTTAAAATCTATTACTTTTTATTAAAAATGCAACTTTTTTCTACTAAGTTAATCTGTTTTGGCTGAAGATTCAATAATTTCGTAGAAAATTATACTGTTCGATTGCAAATTAAACTATTGAATTGAAAATTATCCTATAAAAAGTTTATATTTTTGTAAGATTCACCTCTGGTTGAAAATTTAACTATCCTATTAAAAAAATTAATTTTCCAGAATTAAAAAAAAAAACATCTATTGGGTTGAAATCTATATTTGAAAATTCATTTTTTTAAGATTCATAATTTTAGTTGAAAATGTAAATATGTACAACAATGTAAATATTCGATTTTTTATGAAAAATTTATATTTTTTATTAATCTTTTATTCAAAATTCGTTCAAATTTCTTTTTGGACGAATGTTATTCTGTACAGTTGAAAAGGTATTGCTTCTTATAAAAGAATGCAACTATTTTGCTCGAAATTAATCTGGCTTACTAGAAAATCAAACTACTCACTTGAAAATGAACTATTTTGTTTAAAATTAATACTTTTGTTCAAATGCATCTATTTGGTTAAAAATTAAACTAGACTTTATGCAAATTTAACTTTTTGACCGAAAATTAACTTTTTTAAATATAATATTTTTAGATTACAAATAAACCATTTTGTAGATAATTCGCCCTTTTGATTTTAAAGTTCAACAATTCTGTTGAAAATGGACTAGTTAGCTAAAAATGCATATTTTTTAAAGATTCACCTCTTTGGTCTAAAATAAAAAAATTTTGTTGAAAATATGTGTTTTTTGTTTCTTAAAAATTATTTTTTTAATCCGAAAATTACACTATTCCATTTTTTATTGGAAATTTATCCCTTATAAGTTGAAAATTCATCGATTAGGTAGAAAATTAACGTATCTTGTTGAAAATTTATCCTACTGGTTAAAAAATTAATATTTTTTGGGAAAAATTAAATACATATTTCAAGTTGAAGTCTTAGAAATTGTAAAGCTTACACTGTTTATTATAAAAATATTAATATTATATAAAATATAAATACTATAAAAATAGCACGTAGGTTGTGAAATAATGTACACCAAATTAAAACAGAAATATTAATTTTAAACCAATATCTTTTACATGCGTATCGATTAAATCAACAGTATTTATGAAAGTAATTCCACTACCAATTTACAAGAAAAAAGTTAAATAAATTTGTAACTTGTTTGATTTAATCGGCCTTCATTACGAGTTTATATAAAAAAGGATGTCAAAAATTAATAATTAAATGATATCAGGATTGAAAGATTCACCTAATCAGCAACCATCTTGATTAGGAGCAAAAATAAGTTGTTTCTAGAATCTAGTTGGATCTCATTTTCACGGTTGAACGCCTACAGGAGCATAATTCATGGGATTTTCAAATAAAGTGTAATGAGAAGATTATCGTTATTTCGCCATGATATTAGCCTCTAACAAGGAGATTCTTAAACGATACACTTAAAAAGTTACTTACCAGGTTCTCAAGTACTTGTTCCTGTAAGAAAGTTGAACAACCCTTGAGTCAGAATTTTTCAATTTATTTTGGTTCATTCCACAATTTTTAACACCATAGTTCATTTTTATTTATATTTCATGCCACCTTAAATTCAGTTAAGCCACGTTTGTCTCAAAACACTTTTTAGTCATTTTTTAAAATGAAAATATAAAATTCGTCAATTTTCTTTAAATAAATTAACTAATGTTTTATTTACTATTCATGTCTATACCTATTTCTAAATTGTCTTCAATTCTTTTGAAATATTTGAGGATATTTTTAAAGAGACCAAGACATTTTAATATATTTAAATAATTTGACGGAATTATTAAGTTTTAAAAGTATTTCTAAAATTTCTAAGGCATTTCAAAAGCATTTATTTTGAAATATTTTAAGGAATTAATAATTTCATTAATTTGAAGAGATTTTAAAGCGTTTGAAATATTTATTAATTTGAAGATATGGAACGATTTTACAGGATCAATAAGGATTTAAGACATTTTAAAATATTTTACAGGATTTATAAGATTTCTGAGGATTTCAATAATTTTAAGAGATTTTCAAGCTCTCACTTTATTTTAGTACATTTACTAGGATTTCATAAAATATCATCATAGAATTCCACTATTAGAAATATAATTTCAATTTGAAAAATAAAATTTCAATTTGAAAAATAAAATTTCAATTTTATAAACAAAAAACTTTAAAATTAAGAAAATCAGTTTGAGTTAAAGAAAAATGTTGATTGGAACAAAAAAACATTTTCTTTGAATCATGGAAACTTCTTTTTGACTGACAGTCAATATATATTTTTCTTTGATTCAAAGAAATTTTTTTCAACCAAAGAGTTTTATCTGTGCGCGTATCCTGATATTTTTCTAACATTAAAATACTCACAATTTAAAAATTTATTACTAAACCAATTTTTTAATTTTAATTTTACAAACTTTTGAGAGCATAATTAATATTTAATAAATTCTAATTGAATGCTTTTAAAGTAATATCAAAATTTAAACAATTTTTAATTTAAAATGTTCCAAATTGAAGAGTTTAACAATAGTCAAAATTTTGAAAAAGGACTATATATCGAATATGGAATTAAAAAGAATTTAACTTTTATTATTTTTTAATAAAAGCGTTTTACTTTTAATAATTTAGGATTTAAACTTTAGATTAAAATTTTTTTAAATCGACAATAACATTAGAACCAAATGATTCAAAATTGTATTATTTTTAAAAGCCAATAAAAATGGAATTTAAAAAAATCATAAACCTATAAAATTGAATTTTTATTTTAAAAAAACGTTCATAATGTAGTTATTTTAAATCAGAAACAGTGAAAATGAAAAAAAAAATTTAATACGAAAAATTGAATGTTAAACACGTACACATAGAAACATTTTAATTTTGACAGGAAAATAATAACTTATGAAAGGGAAAAAGTGAAAATGTAGCGTTCAACGCTTCATTTGTAATTTTTTTTTATTCTTGAAATCTTCAAACCAAACATTTGTTAATACTATGATTTCAATTTTGGATATTTCACAATTTTGAGCCTTTTGATTCGAAATTATTTTTACTTTTAAATTGAATTTAAAATATTCAATATTTTTTAAACTTTTAAAATAAGAAATAATTCAATTTTCAACGCCTGATTCAAAAATCTAATAATTTTTAAGGCTAGAATTTGAAAAGGGATTTCCAATTTATCAGTGAATTCATTAAATTGATTAATTGGATCAAATTTGACCAATAATATCGGAAAAATCACAACTGCCGTAATAAATGTGACTTTCGAAGAAAAAAAATGAAGAAAATTAATTCTGCTTTGAATAGTGAATTAGTTAAATCAGTAAATAATGAATTCCTGACTAAGGCAAATAAAGGATAAAAAATAAAGTATAATGGTATAATGGTATAATTATTAGTAATTTCTATTAATTTAGAATTCAAAACCTAAAATTAAAAAACTTTTAAAACACTAGTTTGGAAGAAATTACAAAATATTTTATCAACTTCCGAAAATCTTTCAAAGTTTGAAAATATTTTTTATTTCTTCAAACCTTCTAAAATTCCTAAATATCTTTTAGTCTTACTCGGATTATTCTTAAAATTGTAAAAAATATTAAAAAATTTTAATAAATGCCATAAAATATTCCACATTTTTTGGCATTTTTAGATATCTTTTAAACTATTTTACCATTTTTTTAAATTTCCTTTAAAAATTAACAAAAAAAGAATATTAAAAATTTGCGCACAAATTTTAAAAAATGTTTGTTATTTTCTTGAAAACTTTGAAAATTCCCAAAAAACTTCGAAATTTTGTTTTGAAATCTTAAAATTAATTTTTTTTTAATAAATATCGTTTTACCAGGAATCTTAAAGAAAAATTTTATTATCTTATAACCTTTCAAAACCTTCTAAAACCTACATTTTGTTAAAAAAAAAATGTATCTCTTTTTCAAATTATAAATTAGGTTTCAAATTTCTTTGAAACTTCCTAATATAATATCTTTTAAGCTAATTCTAATTTTTCTTCTGAATTTTTTTAATTTTGAACAATTAAAAAAATTGTCCTAAGTCTTTTAATGTCTTTAAGTTTTTTTTCAAACATTTTATAAATCTTTTCAAAAGTAAAAAAAGTTTTAAACAGACTTTTAAAATTAATTTTAAAAAATAAAAAATAGTTTCTCAAAATACTTCTAAATTTGTTGTTCGAAATCTTCAAGAATCTAGATTTTGCTATACATTTTTATAAGTTCTTCAAGTTTGAAATTATTTTTTACTCTTTCTAAAAAGTAATTATTTTTCACATTGATCTATAATTCTATACTTTGGGTATAAAAAATTGAACAATAATTGATTTGACAAAATATTCTAAATCCGATCAAAATTTGAGATTTTTCAGATTGTAACTGTTTCAATTCGAAAGTGTTAATAAGAATTGAAAGTAATATAATATCATTTATTCCGATCATTTTATTTTTAAATACTAATTTTAATGATTCATCAATAAAATATTTTTATTTCGAAGTTTTAGCTCTTCCTTTATATTACTTTTAATATTAAATTTAATAAAAAAGTTTATGGATACATTATTTTTATTAATTTTTTTTAGCCATTAAAAAATGCAAACGAGCGGTTGAAACGTTACAAATTATTCTCGACTCAAAAATTATTCCTTAATAATATAGTCGTAATTAAAGGCCTTTATTAAATTAAAAATATTGTTTAAGCCTCAATTATTCAATTTTTAACCCATTTAATTTTACATTTTTTAATTTAGAAAAATAATAAGTATTAAATATTTATTAAAATTTCACTGTTCATTTAAGACGAGTAAATTTAAACCAAATATTTAAAAGTAAACAATTTGAAACTACATTGTTTTACATAGAAAGTTTTGAATTTCTAGAATTTCGAAGAACTTTTAAACTTTTAACGTTATCTCTCAAAATCTTTTTAAATTCTCTGTTACAATAATGGTTCAAAATGAATTTAAAATTTTCCTAGGAATCTTAAGAAATTTTTTTTATTACTTTGATACCTTTCAAGATTCTTAAAATAATTTTAAATTTTTTGTTGGAAATCTTCAAAAATCTAAATTTTGTTTTAAATTCGGCTTTGGGCGTTGGTACCAAAATTTCGGTATGCATATCCGATTTTTGTCGGTACACGGTTTAAATCTTTAAATGATTTCAAATCATTTTAAGTTCTAAATTTAATTTTAATCATTTTAAAACTTTAATATATCTCTTAAAATTACTCTAATTTTTGCTACAACTAATACGTGTTCTATTGTTATTTATTAATTCAAACTTTGAAGATTTTTTTTAATTTGTAGGATTTTCTAAAAGTTGTAGAAAAAATGCAATTCATTTTTAAATATATTTAAAAGTTCGTCTTGATTTCTCAAAGTTTTTAAATAAATTTTGAGAGCTTTTCAAGGGTGCTAAAACTATTTTAAATGAATATAATTTACCTGCTAAATTAAGAACTGTTAAGATAAAAAAAAAAATATTTTCAAACTTCTAATGTCTCTAGCTTTAAATTACTGAAAATAATATAATTTAAGAAAAATTTAAAGTGCATTGCTTGATTCTTTTATTTAAAGTATTGAAAATGTTAACTTGGATTTATATTTTTGGAACTTAATTTCAATCTTTGAACTCTATAATTTATAAACGTTATAAATTTGGTAGTTTATCTGCAATTCATTTAAAATTGTTCACTTAAAAATTATTAATTTATTTATTAAATTTTATTTAAATTTATTTATTAAATTATTATTTAATTAATTTTATACGTGTAAATTATTGAGCATATACTTTATTTTTTAATTGAAAAACTTTTAAACTTCAATTTAAAAAGTTTAAAACTCAAGAGTTCCACTTTGAATGTTTTAATTTGTTGTTTATCGTTTATTACTTTAAATTAAAAAATTTTTAGAATAGAGCTGGATTTTAAAAATTCCATTGATCGTGAAAAATGTTTGCAAACCGGGAAATGACCGGGAATTTGTTTTTGGATTAAAACGGTCACCCTGAAATGACGTATGAAGCTTTGATGGAATTAAAATTTGACAATTCGTCTAACAGATTCTGATTTCTCATGTGCAGACCATGCATTATACTTTAAAGACCGATTGACATGCATACGTCAAATATAACGGCGAATCTGACGCATGTTAAACGATCGACGTAAACGTGGTTCGAACCGACGTTTATAGCAATACATAGCACCGGCTGTGCTGGTGGTATTTGCGCGGGATGTTGGGAGTTTAGGGCATAATCGCTGACTCATAAAAGTGTATGATGCGTTTTTAAGGGTGCTTCTGTTAAGCAGTAAACGGAAACCGAGGTCTCGGTTCACAGTTCTTTTGTACAACCACAAACTCTTTTATCTCTACCAAAACTTTTACATTTTTCTTACAATATGAATTTAAAGCTCTTTTTATTTAAAATTGAATTTTTTTCTGAAAAAAGATCTACTCACTTCGCTCCGGGTTTGAAAAAAAATTTCCCGGTCTCTGGTCACCCTGGATTATTATACAGGAAAATAGATTTTTTGTTGATCAAATTCAATTTTGGCTTAATTTAATTAAATATTCCATTGCTTCGACCCAATTACTAATTTTAGTGGATTGAATTACATTTTTAAAATTCAACCAAGAAATTGAATGGGCTAAAATTTGATTGAATGAACAAAATCCTCAAATTTAAAAAATTAAATTTTTCGGAAAAAAGATCGACTCACTTTGCTCCACTGGGAATCGAACCACAGAACTTCCGATTACGGTCGGGTGCTTTTCCAATTAAGCTATTAGAGAGATCGAAAGAAGAATCCTTTTTCATAAATATTCAATATCTCAAGCCAGGAGTTACATTTATGATAAGGAAATCTGTATTATCATCAGAGGTAGTTACCATCGATCAGTGTAAATATTATACCTTAATCCGTGGAAATCGAAATCAATACTATCGATCAAGTTAAATATTCAAATAACAAAAAATACTGTCATTACTGACTTACTGACTAGGTGAAAAATGATTTTTTAAATTATAAAAATAAATTTTTTCCTTTAAAAGATCTACTCACTCAATAGAACCGCAAAATTACAAATTTTTACTCGAAGTTTTCAACTAATTTAAATTCTAACACTCTATATTTATAAGTCAGGACATATCTTATTGTTATTATTATATCTGCAATCATTCAAAAATTCCAGAAATGGTCGAAGCTTGAGACAAGTGGGCACAGGAAATTAAAAAAAGAAACTTAGAGGGTTTTGAATGGATTTTAGACTTGTTAGACAGACCACCGTCGTCGAGCTCTTCAAAAATGACAGATTTGAAAGAGTCCATGCATTTTCTCTTCTCTTTTTTTTTAAATTGGACATGCTGCTTTATAAGAGGATCCTCTCTGCTAAAACGTCTCCGAAACCATTTTGTAGATCTAAAATTTTCTTTATTTTAGATAAAAAAAATTACGTCTTCAGAAAAAAAGAATTTAAAATCGAGTAATAGTTTAAGTTAAAATAAATCAATAAATTAATTCCCTTCAATTTACGTATAAATGGAAATAAAATTGTTCAATTTTAACTACTTTAAACTCTTGGCCCATCAAGCAAAAACATTACACCTTTAACAAGACAGACAAAAAACGAATCTCCATCCAAAAAAGAAATAGATCTTGAAATCTTTAATATTCTCTAAATTCTAAATCTTCTAAAAAATGTTACAGTTTTAAAAAATCATAAAAATTGCAAAATTCTTTAAAAATTCCTTTCAAGGTTCTATAATCCTACAAAATTCTTGGAAATTTCACTAAATTCCTCTGAATTGTTGAATTTATCTGTACTATTTTCATTGAAATCCTTTGAAAATGTCAAAATATCTTAAATCTTGCGAAATCGCTAGAAATCATTAAAATTCTAATAACATCTTGAAATCCTTAATATCCATTAAAAAGACTGAAAGAATGGTATAATTTTTCTTATATAGTTAAAACGTCGAAATGTTTTAAAATTCCTCAAAAATCAGTCGAAATATTTTATAAATCTAAACAATTATTTGAAATCTCATGTGAAATCTCTAGAAATCCTTAAAATTCCTAAAAAAATGTTAGATTTTTTTTATTCATTGGAAAAGTTAAAATCTTTTTAAAATCCCTTAAAGTTTTGTATAATCCTATTTTTTTTAAATCTCACTAGTTTCCTTAGAATTTTTCAAAATTCACTATATTATTTATAATTCTTTAAAATTTGTTAAATCTCGTAAATCTGTTGGAATCCTTAGAAATCCTTGAAATCCCTTTAACACCTGGAAATCTTTAAAATCCACTAAAATTCGTTAAAGAATTTTTTTAAATTAATTGAAAACGTAAAAATGATTTAAAACTACTAAAAAAAACGTGAATTTTTTTATAATTCTACAAGATTCTTTGAAATGTCACTAAATTCCTCGGAATTTTCCTAAATAAAATATATTCTTTAAAATCCTTGCAAAAAGTAAAAATCTCGTGAATGTTGTGAAATACCTAGAAATCCTTGAAATTTTGTCTAACTTCTTGAAATCATTAATATCCTTTAAAATTCCTGGAAAATGTTAAAGAAAAAAAAAATGGAAATCTTAAAAATCCTGTAAAATTAATTAAAAATCCCTTAAACGTTTTTATAATCCTGCCAAATTCTTTAAAATCTCAAAAAATTCCTTGGAATTTTCAAAAATACACTATATTCTTTAGAATCCTTTGGAAATGTAAAAATGTCATCAATCTTGTAGAATCCCTAGCCATCCTTGAAATTCCTTTAACATCTTGAAATCGTTAAAATCCTGTAACATTCGTTAAAGAAAGTTTATTTAAATATTTGAAAACGCCCAAATGCTTGAAAAATTTTTTAAAACTTGAAATGCTTTATAATCCTATAAAATTCTTTGAAATCTCACTAAATTCATCGGAATTTTCGAAAATAAAATATATTCTTTATATTAGTTAAATCCTTTAAAAATGTGAAAATTTTGTAAAATTCCTCATAACTTCTTGAAATCCTTAATATTATCTCAAGTTCCTAAAAAAATTTTAGAGAATTAAAAAAAGATAGAAATCGCAGAAATCCTTTAAAATTTATTCAAAATCTCTGAAAATTTTTTATAATTCTACAAGATTCCTCGAAAATTTCAAAAATAAGATATATTCTGTAAAATCCTTTGAAAATGTCAAAATTTTTTAAATCTTGTAAAATCCCCAGAAATCCTTGAAATTTCGTATAACATCTTGAAATATTTTACATCCTTCAAAATGCCACAAAGAATGTTAGTATTTTTTTCTAATAAATGAAAACGTCAAAATCTTTGAAAATTCCTAAAGTATCCCTAGAAATCTTTTAAATCCCGAGAAATCCCTAAAAATCTTTTGAAATCCCGCATAAAATTTTGAAACTCTTAAATTCTCTAAAATCGTATAAATCATATAAAATTCCTTAAATATCCCTTGAAAACTTCTATACTCTTACATTTTTTTCTAAATCTCACTAAATTCTTTGGAATTTAAAAAAATATACTTTATTCTTTAAAATCCTTTCAAAATGTCAAAACCCCTGAAATCTTGTGAAATTCATCGAAATTCTTGAAATTCCCTATAAAATCCTGAAAATATCTCTTCAAACTCTTGTAATACTTTTAAAGTAACTTAAAATATTTTAAATTCTTTGAATTTTTTTTAAGTCTTTCATATACATTAAAATTGTTGAAATCCCTAGAAATGCCCCTTAAAATAAAATTTAATTTGTTTTTAAAGTAAAAATCATGTGAAATTCCTCGAATATAAATTAAATTAAACTTGTTTATTAATTTTTCTTCAAAATTTTAAAATCTTAAAAAAATTGAAATCCTTCAAATCTTTTAAACTTTCATTTAATTTATTTTCTAACGTTATTTAGAAATCCCTTCAAGTATTTGAAAATCCTTAAGATTCTTTGAGATCCCTTGGAATTTTTTAAATTTGTAATTTTAAATCAATTTTGAATTTGTAATTTCTAAAAATTCTTGCAAATGTTTGAAAATCTTTAAAATAATCTAAAATCCCTTGATATTTCGAAATTCTTCGAAATTTGTATAAATGTTTTTGAATATCTTGAAACCGATTAATTAAAAACTAATTAAAAGTGTGTTCATCGATTTTATTACTATAATTCTGAGCTGGAATAAGAAATTTTAGAAAAAAAATCATAATTCTTATTTAGAATAGGAAATTTTCCAAAATAATTACAATTCAAGTTGCGATATGGAATTTCAGTAAAAAAATATAATTTTCATTTTAGTTTCGCTTTAGAACAGGAAATTTATTTAAGGAATATAATCAGAAATCTTTTAGATCCTTTAAATCGGTTAGAAATATTTTTAAATACTTAAAAATCAGTTGAAATCATCAAAGTTTTTTAACTCTTAAATTGAAAAAATTCATCATCAAAATGTTGTTTTCCGTTGTAAGTTGTACATTGGAAAAGCAAGCGACACCTACTCAAGAATAAGTGAACAAAGATAACTGTTTCTCCATTGCGCAATGTTTTACATTTTTTTCCCCTTTTTAATCATTTTAATAATTTAATATGCGTAAATTATAAGCTAAAGTAAAGTAAAGCGTTATGAGTAAACTTAAAAAATGTGATGAGTGAGTTAAAAAGCGGTCAGGGCTAAACACTTGGAAAGGAAGAAAAATTTGAATTGCTAACTGTTGGTAATACCAGTAGCTGCCGTAGCGATAAAATAAATTTATATTAATATTGGATTTCTTGACAACTTATTCATTATTCCATAAAATACATAAAAAAATTCACTTATCCATGAGGAAAAAATTTAAAAAAAAAAATAGATTTTAGAGACTACTTTTTGACACTCGATGTATTAACAGGCTGGTCGCTGGATCAGGAAACCGGGAAATGACCGGAAATTTTCTGAGGCCGAGGAAAACCGGGGATTTATTTCTTAACCGGTAATTTTACAAATTTTCAGGAGAAAAATCTGTCCAAGTTCGATTTCAACAATTTTTTGAATAATTAGTTGAATTGAAAACTTTTTCAGTTATAATATCATTCAGTTTCCATTGCGTTATTCAAAAATCTTTTCCTTTAAAAATTGTTGATTTTAGATTTTTATTTTTAAACGTATATTTTTTATTTAAAGAATTTTAAGTGCAGTCTTGAAGACTTACACAATTAAAAATTAAGAGCGTTTGAAGTTGAAAAATTTTGATTAAAAATAGTTTTATTTTATCATCTATAAATATAAATAAATAAATAATTTTAAAAATGGATATGTGCATTAATTATTATAAAATGAACAATAATTTTTTTGATAAAGCGATTCTAAATTCGTTAAAATTTTAAGAATTTCCAGATTTTTACTTTATTGCGAGACATGGACTTATCAAAAAAAAGATAAGAGTAAAATTAACGCAATTGACATGAGATTCATGCGCATAATAAGCGGGAAATCCCTAATGGACAAAGTAAGTAGCGAGATAATTCTAAAATAATGTGGTGCAGAAGAGACGCTAGTAGACACATGGGAAAGAAATCGGTTAAGAGGGTTCGGACATGTTGAGAGAATGCCAAATGAACGACTAACGAAACAAG
>NC_046666.1:50279840-50299312 GCF_010883055.1 Belonocnema kinseyi | reverse complement strand
GAAAAATCTCTATCCCGTCCACACACTACTCCTTTCCCCTGCCGAGTGAGTCACGCCTACCCCGAAAGGGAAATGGCTTAATGGTGTAATAATAATAATAATTCGAAAGTCTTAGTCATTAAAAAATGTAAAGGTGCGATTGAAACTTTATAAACTATTTTCAATTTAAAAATAACTTAATATTAATATATTCCTAATTAATGGCTTTTAATAAATTAAAAACATTTGTTCAGTCTAAATGATTCACTTTTTAAACCATTTAATTCGAATTTTTTAATTAAGAAAAAGAATAATTATTTAATATTTAGCAATATTTTACTGTTAATTTATTACGAGTAAATTGAAGCCAAATATTTGAAAGTAAACAATTTATAACCTAACGGTTTGACATAGAAAGCTTTAAATTGGTAAAATTTCGAAAAGCTTTTAAACTTCCTGGGTTGAAATGTGTATTGTTCTATTATTATTGTTATTTATTATGTATTATTCTATAGCGAAATTGTTGAATTTTTATGTAGAAATAATAATTGAACGCTTATTATTTGTACAAAAAATTGACTAATTTTAAGAGATATTTAGAAGTTTAAAAAATATTCAAAATTAATTAAAAACTTAATATGTCAAGTAATTTGAACGAAGTGTGTGAGCTTTTTCCAGAATTTCTAAACATATTTTAAAATGAATAAAATATTTCCTAAAATTTTTAGAAAATCCTGCAAAGATTTTTTTTAAATCTTTAAAATCGTCCAGGTTCTTTTTTTGTAATTCTGGATATCTCTGAAAATCTTTTAAAATATTCTGTTAAAATAATTTTTCAAAACATCAAGTCGTTTTTAATTATCTTAGGAATATTAAGAAAATGTTTGTATTCTTTCGGAGCCTTTCAAAATTCTTAAAAAGCTTCTAAATTTTTTGTTTGAAATCTGAAAAATCTTCATTTTGTTTCAAATTAGGTTGTGGGTATTTGCACCGAAATTTCGGTATGGTTACGCACACGTCGTTAAAATTATTTAATGCCATTTCAATTTTTTAATTAATTTTAAATCTTCTTAAAACTTCTTAATATGTCTTAATATTACTCCAATCTAGATTTTGTAGGACAAATACAATTAATTTTAAAAGTCATGCAGAAATTCTGAAGAAATTTCAAAAATAGTTTTAAATTTGAAAAATTTAAAACAACTTCTAGATTTGTCAAAATTTTTAAATAAAATGTTAAAGCTTTTCAAGTATGCTTAAACTATTTAAAATGACAATAATTTATGTTCTAATTTAAGAACTCTCAGGTTAAAAAAATTTAAATTTTAAACTTTTTCATGTTTTTATCCTAAATAACTTAATAATATAATTTTGAAATTTTTTAAGGTTTATTGATTGATTTGTTAATTTAGAATATTGAAAATTTTAACGTGGATTTATATTTTTGAAACTTGATCTAAAGTTTTGAACTCTATAATTTATTAATGTTCAAAATTCTGAATTCTGCAATTTATCTGCAAAACTGTTTAATTGAAAAGGGTTAGTACTTTCCAGTTTATAGTGTAAGTTATTGAGCATTTGCATACAAAATTTTTGAATTGAAAAACTTTTAAACTTCAATTTTAAAAGTTTAAAATTCAAGAGTTCCAATTCGAATGCTTTAATTTATTGTTTATTGCTTTAAATAGAAAAATGTTTAGATTAGAGTTCGATTTTTTCAATTGTATTGACCGGAAAAAATGTTTGCGAGCCAGGAAAAAACCGGGAAATGACCGGCAATTTTTTCTTCGATTTAAACGGTCAGCCTGACTAAACTCAGCTGCATCAAAATAAATGTCATTTATTACTGCACAAGAATTCCATCTCTTTAGAATTATATTCAATTTTTTAACGCTAATAAGGTTTTTACGTTACTTAAAAATTTTCATCATCAAAATCTTCCTTTTAAAATTCTTCAAATTAAAACTGTAGTGACAAGAATATTTACAACACCTCAGACAATTATCGTATCTTGGGTCCTAAGGGTCAGTTTGAGACAAGCAAGGACTGCATTTCCTTCTAATGACAATTTATCTCTCTTTGATTTTTTTTTCTACTTTATTTTTCCCGTTACTCCTCTCTTGTGAATGGGGGGTCGAACTCGAAAGTACATTCGCTTTTTCTCATCGAACGATAAGTGTTCCGTTACCAATAAGATAAAAATTTCAAGAACATTGCGTTCTTTGGTTTGTCGTGTTATTTTTAGAAATATGTGTGGAGGGATCAGTTGATTGTACTCTTTATAGGTGTTTCGTCGAGAACCACAAATCCCTGTAAAATCTGCCTAAAGTGCTCAACTGAAACCAATACAGCAAAATTTAAACTACTTATTAAAAGGAATAATAAAAAATTCTGCTAAAATCACAGGTTTTTTAGTTAAAATCAGAAAAGTGTAGCTTTTCTGTAAATATTACCGAATCTACTTCAGAGTTTAGAACATTTTCAGCAATTTAATAAATTTACGGATATTTTTTGAAACAATTACTGCCAAACTGTAAATTTTATTTAAAAAGTCTGTATATTTTACAGAAAGTATCTTTACATTTTTTTAATTTAGTAAAAAATCTGTAAGCTTTACAGAAAAGCTTTGCTGTGCCTATTTTAACTGAAACTACTGTAAGTTTAGCAGAATTTATCTGCCTGAAACCTTTTTTCTTTGAAGCCTTTTTTTAAGTCTCTTTTCTTTGAAGATTTTTTTTCTCTGAAGCCTTTTTTCTCGATTTTTTAGTGGAATCTTGACACCTTTTGTATTCTACTTACTGGATCAGTCATAAGTTACTGATTCAAAATAAATTTTAACTGATTAAAAAAATGCGGACTCAAAGACTGAAAAAATGAGTCAAAAGTGATTTTTTTTTAAATCAGCTAATTGGACTCACTAATGAATCAATCATCTAAAGTTTTCAAATCTGTTGCATTTTCGTTTTGAAAAGTCAGTTTTTAACTAAAAATGGAATAGTTAAATTTTCAATAAACTAAATTAATTTTCAAGACAAGGAAAAATAATTTTCAACAAAGTAGTTAAATTGTCAACCAAAAAGGTTGAATTTTTAACTTAAAAAAAATTTGTAGGAAAATATGATTTGTGCACAAAATATTTAAGTTTGTAAGCAAGCGTATACATTTTTTATTAAAATGTTAAATAATTAAAAACAAGAATGAATTTCTTGTTAACGATCTTTTTCTTTAAAAAGTGATTTTCTTCTGAAAAATCGATCTTAAAGAAACTTTAAAAATTTTGAATATTTCTAAAATGGAATACATTAGGAAAGAAATCTATTTTCTTAAAGCAGACAACATTGATTTTGTTATGATTTTTTTACATTATGTATGTTTTCTAAAGATTACAAAATTGTAACAGAATTTCCCTAAAACTACCTTAAAGAACTAAAATTTGTTGCAATTTTTTTTTCTACGTCACGGCATAAAACTTCCGTTACTCGAAACGTAAAACTTCTTTGTTACAAGTATCAGAATTTCCAGATACACTGTATCAAAAAATTCCGCAATTTTTAACTGAAAACTACGAAGTTTGTAACTAAATTTGACTAAATTTAGCTTAAATTTAAGAAAATTTTTAATTTCCCAAATTTATCAATATGTTCCAATATTCATCATTGGGATGCCATTTTTCCGAAAATGTCAAATTTCCGAAATTACATCATTTTTTAAATTACTAAAGTTCAAATTGCCGAAACCAGCACATTCCAAATATTTTAAATATATTTATGGAATAACATTTTTTTGGGGAATTTTAAATGTAGGTAATCAGAAATTTACTAATTTCATGAATTTAAATTTCTGAATTTCTCTAGTTGCATTGACTTTTACTTTCAGAATATTTCAATTTCGTTCCTAAATATTTTCGGTATTTTTGTAATTATGTTTATCATTTTACTACAAATATAAAAAAATACTACAAAAATTACGGAAATATTTTTGAGAAAATTTACTCTTTATTATTGCTTGTTTCTAAAAATGAACGCCATTTTAGTAATTTAAAAAAATTTCCATTTTTTGTGGGACTTAAAATAGTCTAGATTGTACTTGAAGCTACCAAAAGAATTTTGTAAACATTTTTTCCGAAGATTTTGACTATTTAAAGAAAATGGCGTTATTTTTTTCATAATTTACTTAAATATTTAAGTAGTCCTGAGTTCAAGAATTTTTTTGTGGGTAATAAACAAAAAAAAACATGTTTCATGTTCTGCTTCGGAAAATTCCATAAATTTCGATTTGGTAATATTAATAATATTAAAAGTACTATTAAAATTAATTTAATATCAAATCTGTCAAGTGCAATTTTTAAGTAATATTCAGAAGTTAATATTTAATAGTGAAGAGTAATTAATTTAATTAATTAATTCTTTCCTTTTTCATAATACACTTAAATATTCAACTAGCCCTAATTCAATGAAATTTTTTTTTATAAATAACCAAAAATGCGTATCTCATATTTTTTCAGAAAACAATATATTACAGCTTCAAAGTTAGGCTTGTAATATTAATAATTTATTAATTCATAATTCACATGAAATCGGTTAATTGCCATTTTTAAATATTTAGTTACATTAATTTTTAAGTACTTTAAAGTAGTTTCTTCTTTCAATAATAATAGTTGCGTTCGAAGTAGAATAAATTTAATTGCAAAGTCTTCCTAACTTAAAAAAAAATAATAACTTCATTATTTAATTATTTAATTATTTTTCGTTTCTGAAATTTTTTCTAATAATTCGGCGTGTCCGAAATGTGTTACTTTGGAACATTGATGTAAATTGTAACACGAGACCAACCCTCCAGTGATGCAAAAATAATAAATTCTTCACACTTCTGGAAGGCACGAATGTCGAGAACAGGCCATCGTCTTCTTGGGTGTTATTCCCCCAGGGCAGAATTAGGGGGAAAAAATGGAATCGGGTCAGCTGGGCCAGGGAAAGAAATACACAAGAAATTCACTATCTTAGTTCATTCTAGGAAAAGGGTCTGAAAAATTCGAGTTCTGTTCTTACACTATATGGGAAGAAATTGTTAGCACTTGATAGAAAAGACGTGAGAAAAATATACTTAATTTTGGTTCAAAATTCATGTTTGAGGAGAGGGGGGGGGGGGTGATAATTCATCTTTTGTTTAATAACCTTTTTTTTTCAAAATTTAACTGTGTTGAAGAAAATTAATTTTTAAACTGGAAATTAAAATATTCCATGTTCGATTGAAAAAATTTCTACTTTATTGAAAATTCATCTGTTCGGTTGAAAATTCAACTATTCTGTTGAAAATGTGTCTTTTTTTGTTGGAAATTAATCTTTTGGGTTGCAAATTGAACTATTTGGTTAAATTTACTTTTTTTATTAAAGGTTCCTCATTTTAGTTAAAAACACATTTTTTCAACTGAAAATACAGCTATTCCATTTTGTGTGAAAAAATTTATATTTTTGAGAAAAATTTAATCTTCTTGGTTGAAAATTCATCTGTTTACTCAAACATTTATTTTATTTGGTTGTGCATTTTCTTTCTTAAAATTTAACTCTTCTATTTTTGTTTTAAAATTCGTTTCTTCGGTTGAATATTCGTTTTTTTGGACTAAAAATTCATCTTTTTGGGTTAAATTGATCTTTTTGTAAAAATTTCGTATTTATTAGTTAATAATCACAACGGTTTGATGAAAATTAACCCGTTTCTATTGCAATTTCAACTATTTTGTTGAAAATAAGTATTTTTTGGTTTAAAATTAAAATATTTTAAGTTTTAATAATTTTTAGTTGAAATGTCAACTTATTATTATTTTTTGTTTGAGAATCCATATTTTTTAGTTGAGAAGTCAATTAACTACTTAGTTGTAAATGGTACTGCTTTATTCAAAATGAACTTTTTTTCTTGATCATTCACCATTTTAGTTTGAAACCCTGTTTTTTGTGAAAATTTAAGTCTTTTTTTGCAGAAGATGATTATTATTTTGTAAATTAATTTTTATAACCGAAAATTGAACTATTTCATTTACGATTGAAAAATTTTCATCGTTAAAAATATAGCTGCTTCATTGAAAATTTAACCATTTTGTTTATAATTTATTTTGTTTACTTGAAATTTATTTTTTATACTGTTGTTTTTGATCGAAAATTCAACTATTTGGTTAAAAGTGCATTTTTTTGATAGACTCATCATTTTCGTCAAAAATTAATTTCTTTAACTGAAAATGTAAATAATATATTTTGTGTGAAAAATTGATTGATCTTTATTGATAGAAATGTAATCTTGTTGATTGAAAATTCATTTGTTTGTTTAAAAAGGAACTATTTCGTTTCAAATTTATTTTATTTATTAGAAAATTTATTTCATATGCTTAAAAATTAACTTTTACTGAAAATGGAAATGTTCTAATTTTGGTTAAAAATTCGTTTCTTTGGTTGACCTATGGTTTTTTTGTTTCTTTGTTTTTTTTATTTTTGAAAATTGATCTTTTAGGTTTGAAAATTCATCTATTTTTGGAGAAATATTAAATTTTTTAATTAAAAAACCACAACAGGAGTAAAAAATAAAAATGCACCATTTCGTTGAGAACTTATTCTATTTGGTTCTAAATTAATTTTTCATGCTGAAAACCTAACTATTTTATTTTAAGTTAAAATTTTTTTGTTTTATGTGATAATCCAATAATTCCGTTGAAAATTTGTCTTTTTGGTAGAAAATTAATGTTTTGGGTTGCAAATTCTATTATTTGGTTAAATTTTTTTTTGGTTGAAGATTCAAAATTTTAGTTAAAAAAACTTTACTGAACTGAAAATTTACCTATTCTTGATTGAAAATTCATCTGCTTCGTTGAAAAATTAAGTATTTCGTTGAAAATTTATTTTATTTCTTTGAAAATTCTTTTTTTCATGAAAATTTAACTGTTGTATTTTTGAATCAAAATTAATTTCTTTAGTTGAATAATTGTTTTTTTTTTTTGTTTTTTAAATTGATCTATTTTTGTAGAAATGTTATTTTTTGGTTATAAATTACAAATGTTTTATTACAAATTTATCTGTTTTTGTAGAAAATTACTTTATATTTATAAAAATTAATTTTTTTAAACTAAAAATTGAAACATTCTGTTTTCGGCTCAAAATTAATCTTCTTTGTTGAAAAATTATTGGGCTGGTGGAAAATTAAACTATTTTTTTGAAAATTTATTTGATTTGATTGTTCCTTAATTTTTTGTACTGAAAATTTAAGTAATATATTTTAATTTGTTAATTTATTTATTTTAGATGAAAATTCATTCATTTTGCCTGTCCATCAACTCAATTAAAAATATTTTTTTTATGGAAATGTGTATATTATATGTTGTATGGAAATGTATCGTCTTTAAGAGAAAATTAATTTAGTTCGCTAAAAATTCTTATTTTTTCGTTTTAATTCAACTGCTTCAGATTGAAAATAATTTGTTGTGTGTGCAAATATCAAAATTCTCGTTTTTCTTTCTTGAAGATTCGTCACGTTTGTTGAAAATTTAATTATTTTGTTTAACAGTCCTTTTTTTCATATTTGAAAATTAATTTTTTAAACTGAAAAATAAACTCCTCAATTTCTGTGAAAAATCCTCTATAAAATTATTTATAACTGTGGCACTAAAAGTTTTTAAAATAAATTTTTAGAAAATTTTCTGCATTAACATTTTTGATTTCGTAAAACCTAGAATCTAAATGCAAATGTTGTTTTTTTTTTACCTAAAAGAGCAATTTAGAACGGTCAGAGAAAATTAAAATGTCGAAATTGTGATTTTGTAGCAACCCTGGTTGGCTTAAACTGCAAAGAGGTACTCTGAATAAAAAGGGGTTTAGATGAAAATGGTCTGCTTTAGAAAAAAGTACAAAACTCGTAAAGAATATGGAACAAATAAAATTTTTACAGTTTCCTGAGAGCGTAGAAGCTTTTTCCATTTTTCGAGATTCGTTTGCTTTAGTTACATCATGAGAATTTGCTGAGCGAGACCCATTTGTCGAAAGTTCAGCCCTGCCACGTTCCGCTCCACCCTTGTTTCTGAAACCCCACCCTCAGAATTTCGGTTCACATTCTTTCCCTCGGAGTTTCCATCATGAATGCGCGCACGCACTCGGACTTCTCCGGGGATAAATACGCACCCAAAGAAAAAAAGGGACACACAAATAAAGGCATTTCATATATATGTATATATGTATAATGTACTTAGCAAATGTTGGTTTCCGTCTAGCAGCTTCCAAATTCACTTGTCACAGTCGTCCATAAAGTACGTTACCAATTTTATTCCATTTTTTCCCCGAATTTTAAGTAATAAAAAAATTCATTTTTAACCGAAAAGTTGTCATAACAAAAATTTTATACCAATTAGTTGAATTTTCAATTAAAATAGATTTTTTTCTACCAAAAAGATAACTTTCCAAATTTTTAGTCAAAAATTAATTTTAACCTAAAACGAATATTTAACCGGTTGCATTCAACCAAAAGAGACGAATTTTTAACAAAATTGTTTAATTTTCTATAAAATAGTTAATTTTTAAGACAAAATGACACATTTTTAATAATTACATTATTACCTGATTCCCAGCTGAAGTAAAATTTTTTTAACAAAATAGTTGAATTTTTAACTAAAATATATTTTTTCTGGTACCGAAAATGGATTTTTCAGAATTTTTAGTTCATAAAACTAATTTCAACATAAAACGAATTTTCAACTGGTTGAATTCAACCAAAAAAATTATTAGACTATTAAACCAAAAAATATTCATTTTTCCCCAAATAGTTTTATTTACCTACCAAATTGTTGCATTTTTAAATCCAAAAAGACCAATTTTCAACAACAAGATTAATTTTCAACCAAACTGTTGCAATAATAACAATTTTAAACCAAGCAGTTGACTTTACAATTAAACAAGATTTTTTCGAACCAAAAATGGATTTTTCCAAATTTTATTCAAAAAAATTAATTATTTATAATATAAAATTGTAATAAAAAAAATTAACCAAATAGTTGAATTTTAACTCAAATAAATTTTCTTGTACCGAAAATGGAATTTTCAGAATTTTGAGTTTACAAAACTAACTTTAACATAAAAAAAATTTTCAACAGGTTGAATTTAACAAAAAAATTATTAGACTGTTGAACAAAAAAAGATTTATTTTTACCTAAATAGTTTATATTAATATATTTCAAAAAATTAATTATAACATAAAACCAATTTTCAGCCTGTTGAATTAAACCACAAAGAAAGTATTAAACTATTAAACCAGAAAAGATACATTTTGCCCCAATAGTTTAATTATTTACCAAAATTGTTGAATTTTTAAACCAAAAAGGACGAATTTTGAATAATAAAAAAATAATTGTTAGCTAGACAGTTGCAACAATATTAATTTGAAACCAAATAGTTACATTTTCAACTAAAAAAACTTTTTGAATAAAAAATGGAATTTTAAAAATTTTCTGTTCAAAAGATTATTTTTAGCATAAAACAATTTTTCCATCGGTTGAATTAAACCAAACAAGGCGAATTTTTAACTAAACACTTTAATTTTGCACCAATTAGTTCATTTTTTTAATTCAAAAAGATGCATTTTCAACGACAAAATTAATTTTGACCAAACATTTTCAATTACAACAATCTTATGCCAAATTAGCTAAATATTCAACTACAAAAGATTTTTCTGCATCAAAAGTGCATTTTTTTAAGTTTATAATTTTAAAAAATTAATTTTAACATAAAACTAGTTTTCAACCGGTTGAATTAAACCAAGAAAAGACGAATTTTAAAGCAAATTCTTCAGTTTTCTACCAAGTACTTGATTTTTTATTTTAAAAAATATGAATTTTAAATAACGACGAAATTGATTTTTTACCAAACATTTGCATTTACAAGAATCTTTAGCCAAATAGATAAATTTTCTACTAAAAAAGATTTTTTTGAATCAAAAATGTATTTTTTTTATTTTCAGTTTAAAAAATTAATTTTAACATAGAACGAGTTTTCAAACCGGTTGAAGTAAACCAAAAAATAATAATTCTGAACAATAAGTAAATTGATTTTTAATCAAACAGTTGTAATAACAATATTAAACCAAAGAGTAATTTAATTTTCATTGAAAAAAATGATTTCAATCGAAAATGGAATTTTTTTAATTTTCTGTTTAAAAGATTAATTTGAGCATAAATCAATTTTTCCACCGGTTGAATTAAACCAAAAAAGACGAATTTTTAACCTAATACTTTAATTTTGCACCAATTAGTTCATTTTTTCAATTCAAAAAGATGAATTTTCAACAACGACAAAATTAATTATTTACCAAACATTTTCAATTACAACAATCTTAAGCCAAATTAGCTGAATTTTCAACTAAAAAAATATTTTTCTGAATCAATAATGGATTTTTTTAAGTTTTCAGTTAAAAAAATAATTGAACATAAAACTAGTTTTCAACCGGTTGAATTAAACCAAGAAAAAAACGAATTTTGAACCAAATAGTTGTGTTTTTAAACCCAAAAAGACGCGAATTTTCAACAATAACTAAATTAATTTTTAACCAAAAAGTTATAACAACAATATTAAACCAAATAGTATAACACGAATTATCAACCAGTTGAATTAAACAAAACAAAATACGAATTTTTAAAGAAATAGCTTTAATTTTCTGCCAAATTGTTGAATTTTCAAGCCAAACAAGCGAATTTTCTATTCAAAACAGGTTCCACAGTTGTAGCAATTCAAAAAAAAATTTAAACATGAAACCAAGTAGTTTAGTTTCCAGTAGAAAATTTTTTTTAATAGAATAGTTGAATTTCCAACCTAAAAAAGTTCATTTTGAATCAACTTGTCGCAATTTTCAAACAAAAAAGATTAAAATTCAACCAATAATAGTTGATTTTTCATGCAAAAATTACGAAATTCTTAGAAAGCAGACGAATTTTTAACTCGAAATGTTAAATCTTTAGGAAAAAAATTCATTTTCAACCCAGAGAGATGATTTTTCTCCTAAAAATGATAAATTTTCGAAGAAACGACAAATTTTAACAAGCTAGTTGAATTCTCAACAAAATAGATGAAGTTTTAATCAAGAAATTTTAATTTGAAAACAAATACTTTAATTTTGAACAAAAAAAGATTTTTTTGAAACAAAAATGGAATTTTCAAAATTGTCAGTTCAAGAAGTTAACTTTATCTTTCATACAAAAAATATGAATTTTTAACTCAATAGTTTAATTCTCATCCAAAAAAACATATTAATTTTTAACCACACAGATGAATTTTTAACCAAACAGTTGCATGTGTATCCAAGAAAGATGCTATTTTTACTTCAATAGATGATTTTTTGAATAAAAATAAAAAATATCAACAAAAAAATAGTTGAATATTCATTCAAAAAAGATTTAATTTTGACTTTAACATCAGAATATAAATTTTTAATCAGAAATACCATTTTTTCAAAGATGCTTGAGTTTTCAACACCAATAGAACGAATTTTCAACAAAACAGTTAAATTTTTAACAAAAAATGATGACTTTTTAATAAAATGATTAAATTTGAACCCAACAATTGAGTTTGCATCCAGAAAAAATGAAATTTCTACTAAAATAAATAAATTTTTTAATTAAAAAGAAAAATGTTCAAAGAAATAGTAGCATTTTCGTAACTGCAAAAAGAAATATAAATACAAGGCAAGTAAATTACTGACAAGAATATATCACCGTTGGTTGGATTCCAAGTAGAGCTAAGATTTTTTTCGGAAAAAGTTTAATTTAAAAAAAATGTAGTTCGCTCCATCTGGTGTGAAAAAACATAAAGAATTTCTGTTATTTTCCGTTGATAATGCAGATTTCTTAAAAAATTTGAACACGTAACACCTGGTAAAATAATGCGAAAAATGATTCTTTGTTCGATCTCTCTCGACCAGCAATCGCAAGTTGTGTGGTTCGAAGATCTATTTTCAGATAAAATTTATTAAAAATTTTTGTTTATTGATAGCCCTATCTAGTCTGAAAAGACGTTAGAATTTTTTTTATTCTCTGTTGATAACACAGATTCCTTGAAATAAAATAATTGCAAATTAAAAGTGAAAATTTTAAAATTATCCGGCTTCACAGTTATTTAGAGTTATAGAAATTCCCCAACTTTTACAATATTTTGTGTCCAATTCCCTGAAATTTTTTTACCAATAAAATTGATGTTGGCTGGGTCCGTTTTTCTCCTACCAGATTTCTTTAGCGCGTAAAGTCAAATTCATATTAAAAAGTACAATTACTGCAAGTTATTTATTTATTTTTTTGCGAATTTCAAAAAAGTTGGTAAGTCAATGAAGACCCCCCCCCCCATACCGTAACAAATCGTAAGAAAATCACACCCCTCCACTCTCTCTTGAGCTGTTACGGAATTTAAGTACGGTCCTTTACTTCAAATTGGTAACATAGTTTATGGACGCACCCTAAATTACGAGCATATCACAGGACATTGAAAGCTAAAAAAAAATCATCTGAAAAAACATGTGTCGTGAATGGACTACTTTGTAGAAATGGAGAATGTAGGAAATTACTTTCTCGGTTGGACTGCATTATTATTTACGACTTGTGTCACTCACGCAGAAAGTTAGCTGGTATCAGGTAACCAAAAAGTGAATTTGCCGACCCCATAAATTTTGTCTAAGCAGTTTCCCTGATCTTAATAGAATTCTCGAGAGTCAAGACGTGGGTGTGAATTGTGGTTAGGCTTTGCTGCCAGGTCTCATATTCTCATATTCTCGTAATCTTCGTATGTGAAGGAGATTTATTTTCAAGATCTTAAGATGTGTGAAGAGGGCGGTTAAAATGGCCGCTTTTATGGACAAAAAGATGATTGTATTTTGAGAGTGGTTCTTTTGTGTTGGCTCATTTGTATCATTTATATTTATTATTTGAGGATTCCATTTTTTGGAACGAAGTTTAAAACTTTATGAAGTAGAGTTGCATTTCTTACCAAATAGATGAACTTTCTACGAAAAGAGATAAATTTTCAAATCTAATTTTTAACCACGATGGAGTCTTTAGACATTAAAAACAAATTTTGTAGAAATTGTTGATGTGAGTTTTCCTAATGCAATTTCATTTGAAATAGAACATTTTTTTTACAGGCATATTCTAATAAACACAATAAACTAGGTACATTTTAATTTAAAATTGAGTACTTGCAAACAAAAATATTACTGCTTTATAAATATTTTCATCAAGGAAAAAAATGAATTTTTTTAGAACATTAAAATAACTATTTAACTGAAAATTTTGTTTAACCCTTGAAGGGCACACCTCCGTACAATTGCATAAAAGTCATACTGGGTCTTACGTACCCAAGGGTATTCAAACATGTGCTGTGCCGACGGCATTAGATGGTTTTTTACAAGAAAATCAATTAATGATGTGATCTATCTAGTTTAAAGAGAAAAAGGTTTCATAACAGTTCTTGAAATTTAAAGTAGTTTTAAAAAATCCTTTTTGGAAAAAAAAGAGAAATTACTTTTTTCACTTTAAAATTCATAACTTTTTGAGTTTTTGATATTTTTACTTAAAATTTTACTTGAATACTTCCGAGTTACGGCGCTTCAAAAATAAAATTAGTGTTATAGTGTTCGCTCTAAAGAAGGTATTTATTCTAAAAAATAAAAGCTTCAATTCAATGAAAAATGCAACACCGTACTTTGTGTGATTAATCGATTTTATTGATCTTAAACTGCGTATAAAAATGATAAAAATGATAAAACTCAAAATTATGAGAAAATGACATAGAAAAATAGGTTTTCATGTCATTTGTTAATCTGGCGCCTTATGTTCCATTTTCTGGAATTAAGTACGTTTTGTTAAAGCGCAAATAAGTCGTTGGGTGTTATACACCCAGTATGACCTATAAGAGTTAATACTCTCAGATTTTTACATATTTTCACGATTTTTTTAGATACCATTTTTTAATTTAAAAGCATAATCATATAATTATGTTACTACAATTTTTCTTTGGAAATTTCATTTTTCACCACAATGTGATTATTGAAATGATTCTACTTTCACATATATAAAATTCAATAGTAACAGAAAATTCAGCACATTTCAATTTAAAAAAATTTTATTAAAAAATATTTTGTTTGAAAAATTACAAGAAATCAAGGGAAAAAATTGTTTAAATGCAATATTTCTGGACAATTATTGGTATTCTTACTGTTACCTTAAATAAATTGTTATCACTTTTTTGTCAATAAGGAAAGAAAAATTTGTTTAAAGTATATTTGAATAATTGTTTAACTATACAAATATTATTGTGATATTTTCGAGGGAACACAAATTCAATTTCACAGACATAATTCGTCATGAGAACAGAAAAATCCATTACTTAACATTATTTTTCTCGTACAAAAAATTTCGTGTATGATTATTGTTCATACAAACAGCTTGTTTAAAAAATAAATAAAATAATGATAAATTTTTTAATGAAATATACATGACTGAAAAAAAAATTTAAAAAGATTTTTTCGATTGCAATGTTTTCTGATAACTTTTAAATAAATTAGTCTTAAATTGGTGAAAAATTTTTGTCTACTACATTGTCATTGTTTTTTCATCAATTGTACTTAGTTAAAATAAAATGTTTTAAGAATACCGCAAGATTGATTAATAGTTACTAATAAAATAAAATAAAAATTAAACATTTTTTATAAATTCACAACTGAGATATTAACGAAAGAATAATATTAACAATTTCGATAAAATTTATTTTTGGAGGTCAAAACAATCCACCAAAAATTATTTAAAAACAATTTTCTTACAAAATGTTTTTAAGCCAAAAATATGAGTTTCAATACATTGAATTTTCAACGAAATAGTTAGATTTTTTCACAAAAACATGATTTTTCAAATACAAAGATTAATTCTCTACCAAAAAAGATAAATTCTCAACAAAATACACATTTTCAAAGTACTTATTTTATACATATTTTCATACAATTTTCAACAAATTACATTTCTCAAATAAATAGTTTGAACCATGATATGATGTTAATATAAATTATATTTGATTAATTTTCTGTTAAATTTTTTTCGTTTATAAAAATATTCACCTGTGTAGTTCAGTTTTTAAAGTAAAAAATGTCAATGTTCAACAAAAAATGAAGTCAAAATTTCAACTAAAAAAATTAATGTTAAACGATAACTTAAGTAGATGAATTTTCAGCGAGGAATGTTGAGTAAATGACTAAATTCTTGAATTTTCGAGAATTTAGAGCCGAAAATGCGAATTTTCTATTAAACAGTTCAATTTTTAAATATAAACTTCAAATTTGGTAGTGAACTTTAAACAGAGAAGAATGAACTTTTGATCTAAAATAGTTGGATTTTCTTATCAGGTTCTATTAATTCGCTTCGTTTTTTTAATTTTAAATTAAAATAATTGGCCATCAATGATATAAAGATATGAAATTCCTGATTTTAGGCTTTTATAAACTATATACTAAAATTTTAAATAAAGATTGAAGTTCATTTACAATACATGGAAAATTTTATGACACTATTTTTGAATCAAATAAATTTATGCATTGCTGCATACAATCTGTTTTTAAATAAGAACTGTTTTCATATACTCGATCATCCAACAATTTATTTAAATTAAAGGATACTTTCTTTGTCTTAATGATTCATTTAGTTAGCAACAAAATTATCATTCACAATTCAATTTATTTCTCGAGGTATATGATGGTTAAACAAAAAGCGTTAAAATAGCATTAAATTAGTAAAATTTCTATAATCATTGATTAAATTTCAATCATTTAGATTAAAGATTGGATTAAAAACTTTTATTTAATTTAAAGAAAAAAATGTCTTCGTTTAAAATAAAAAGATCAAATTAATTATTCCGTGACTTTTAGGTAGCACTATATTTGCGTGAAACTTTTTTTTAATTAAAAAAGTAATATAAAACAAATCATTTCTTTAATTGGATGAAGGAAAAACTTCATTAGCTAAATTAAAACAAATTTTGATTTTTGTAAAGGATCCTTTGTTTTTCATGTTGAATTTTATGTTTATGTTGAATAAAATAATCGAATTTAAAGAAACAATTTGTTTAATTCAAAGAAAACTTTCCACTGGGTGGAATTTCATTGGGTAAAGTTATTATTTTATTTTTTATTTTTATTGCAAAAGTTTTTTTAGAAATTATAAATAATATAATTCTCTTACTTGAACTGACTTTTTTATGCGATCCATTAAACAGAAAAAAACAATATTGTTGAATAAAGGAATTTTTATTTTGTGTAAATGGTTCTAAAACAATTGAAATATATAGAATAAGGTGAACCATTGTGTTTCAATTGTATTAATAAAAATTAATAAAAAATCTGAAAGTTGATTTCTTCCAGTTTTAAAAACTCGAAAAATTTTTTTAAATCCAGGTACTAAACAAAGAAACTTTGGACCCCGTCCGAATTAAAGAAAAATCTATTTCGCTCTACCCGAACTTACATGTAATTGAAAATGTAATCATTTTTCTTGATAACCAAATCTGTTCTACTAAATATTCAATAATTGAAATTTAAAATACGATAATAATTAAATAAAACTGCACATATATAATCTAATTAAACACGAGGAAAATAATTTTTTTTCTTAATTAAAATTAAAATTGAATACAACATTTAAAAGGTCATTTAACAAATATACAAAAAATTTAATTTTGCATGAGAAAACTTGATTCCATATTGTATGGAGCAGTCGAATTTAAACTGTCTCTCAAAATAATCAAAAAATATCTGAAATCTTTACACGTTTGAGTTTTCCAAAAAATCGAAAAACCTCACTTTTTCATGGTCTTTTGATTCTTTTAGTTAAAAAATGAAATTTAGAAAAAAAAATCTAAAAGTTTTTTAAGAATCGTGAAAGGTTTCAAAAGAATAAAAAAGTTTCATAAGATTCGTGGGAAACTTGCAAATAAATTTTTACCTTGAAAAATTAACTTAAAGGGAATATTTTACAAAATTGCGAAAGATTTCAAAATTTCCAGTAAAGAATCTGGAAGATTACAAAGTAGTTTTTTAAAATATTTTTGCAGAATTTTACAAATATTTTTGGGAAAATTCTAATCATAATTTGAACAAGATTTAGAATCTTTTAACAATTTTAACAGATTTCCCAAATTGTCAAAAAATCATCTGGAAGTTGCCAATGCAATTTTTTAAATTTTATAGGATCTTAATAAATATTTTAGGATCGATTCCAATTATTTAAAAAAAAATTTTAACTTTAAAAAGATTTCAGAAACTTTAAAACAAAATTTAGATTTTTTGAAACTTTGAAATACAATGTTGAAAATTTTTTAAAGGATTTTGAAAGATTTTAAGATATTAAAATAAAATCCTTAATATTCCTGGGAAAATTTCAAAACATTTCAAAATAAAAACAAAGTTTTTTGTTTAAATTAAAATTGAACCATTCTAGCTTAAAAATTCATTTAAAAAATGTCTTAATCGTTCAATTTTCAATATTTCCAGGTTAAAATTGCTTAAAATGATATTCACATATTTGACACCGCCTTTATTTTTAAATCCTTCTTCATGACTGGAAATATTCTTAAGAACTTTCCTTAAATCAAAAATGTTTCTCAATATCCAATCCACTCTTGGAAGACTGGCTTAATAAAAAATATGAAATACAATGACTGGAAAAATTATACACAAATACAAAATAGAGGCAACTTGGGATGTCTCAGCAGATTGCTCCACTCACTTTTAATGACCCTCATAATTACGACATTGTGACTTTTTTTATAGGGGTATTTAATGCGTTCTCCAGCTTGATTATTGTACAGTGTATACATAATTTCGTTTAATTTTGTACTCGAGTGATAATTATTATGAGTGAAGCTCTGACGGCGAATCGAGACGTAAAAACTTTTGGATGAGTCGGTGGCGACGTTACCACCCAGGGTCTTATTCGCATTTAATAGTGCTTAGGAACATCTTTAAGGCCTGTAAATTTCGCCAATGACTTTAGTTTCTTAGGAAAATGTGTGCGTAATAAATGTTGGTAATATGTCCATTTTCATTCCAACTGCCTGTTACCACTGGCATACAATAAATTAATAATTGCAATTATATTTAAATCAAGAAAATGGAAAAAAAATTCAAGACATCTCCAGGGCAAAATGAGATAAAATAATGTATAAAAAAAACTTTGGAAATTTTATTAACTGGTAATAAATTAATTTCATTAAATTTTATTAATGATTGAGACAGGCAGGACTAATTTCTGATTTTTGCCCATTTTTATGATTCAACTTCAACTGCTAATAAAATCTAGGAAATCACAAATTTTATATCCCATGATTTCATGTAATTAAAAATAATCCTTCTGTCTTTTCACATATCTAAGAAATTATTTAGAAATTAAGAATTAGTTTTAACTTTTTTTATGTTAAGTTGAATCGTTAAAATTTTCAGTTACGATATCATTCAGTTTAAAATTGATTTAATTTATGTATTTAATTAAATTCTAAATAATCATTTTTAATTACAAAAGAAAAATGATTTAATATTTAGCAATATTTGACTGTTCATTTTAAACGAACAATTCTAAAACAAATATTCAAAACTAAATAATTAGAAACTAAATTGTGAATTTCAGAAAGCCTAATTTAAACTTTGAACGTTGCAAATTTTAATTGTTCTATACAAACATTTTTTATTTCTAAGTGAAATTATTCAATTTTGATTTATAAATAACAATTGAACACTTATTCATTTATGAAAAATTCGAGTAAGTTGAATAGATATTTAGTAGTTTTGAAAATATTCAAAATTAATTTCAAACTTAAAATTATTTCAATTAATTGAAAAGAAACTCTAGATCTTTGCAGATTTTGAAAAAAAAATCTAGAAGTTTTTTAAGAATCGTGAAAGGTTTCAAAAGAATAAAAAAGTTTCATAAGGTTCGTGGAAACCTTGCAAATAAATTTTTACCTTGAAAAATTAACTTAAAGGGAATATTTTACAAGATTGCGAAAGATTTCCAAAGTTTCCAGCAAAGAATCTGGAAGATTACAAAGTAATTTTTTAAAATATTTTTGCAGAATTTTACAAATATTTTTGGGAAAATTCTAATCATGATTTGAACAAGATATAGAATCTTTTAACAATTTTAAATTATTTTATGGCTTTTCGTCGGAAATTGGTATTTTAACAAATGAACAAAAAGGATTTAAAAGATTCATAAATTTTAACAAATTTCCCAGATTGTCAAAAAAGAATCTGGAAGTTGCCAATGCAATTTTGTTAATTTTGTAGGATCTTAATATATATTTTAGGAACGATTCCAATTATTTAAAAAATATTTTTAAACTTTAAAAGTTTTCAAATACTCTAAAACAAAATGTAGATTTTTTCAAACTTTGAATTACATTGTTGAAAATTTTTTAAAGGATTTTGAAAGATTTTAAGATATTAAA
>NC_046666.1:50275522-50279740 GCF_010883055.1 Belonocnema kinseyi | reverse complement strand
ACGCAGATATATATTTTTTTAACCGAATCTGAATCTTTGAGCTGAACAATGTATATAAGTTGAAAATCTTAATTCTGCATTTTAACTGCATTTAATTATTCACCGTTTTCATAGAAAAAATTTGAATTAAAAAATTTTTAAACTTCAATTTTAAAATTAAAAATTCAATAGTTCCACTTTTGAGTGCTTCAATTTCCAGTTTAGTTTTGATTACTTCAAATAAAAATAATCTTATCTTGAGGAGTCCAAGTTTTTTTATATCATTCATTTCTCATAGTTTATTAATTTCTAAGTTAATAATTTATAAAGTTCTTATACCCCGGAAAATTTTTTTCTTCAGTCACTTTCGAATTAAAACTTTTAAGTTAGCTAAAACAGTATTGTAAATATTATAGAAGTTTTATGTTAGCGATTTTTGCTGGAAATTAGTATTTTTTTAAAAGAATTTGAATATAAAATCATAAATGATCGAAAAAGACTCAAAATTTATTTTAAAAATTAGGCTGTGTAAATATTTTTAAATTTAATTTAGCATTTTTAAACAAAAATCATCATCCATATTCTCAATTTTTACGAATTTTAGGTTACGTTAGCATTTTAAGCCGGAAATGGGTATTTTTATTAAAATATTATTAGATTTCAAATATTCAAATTCGTTCAACAATTTACTTCCTTCTGGTTTGATAACTTTTTAACCTTTGAGCGTTTGCTGAAACAAAAATCATTAGATTTTAGAAGTTAATTATTTTGTAATGATTTTAGGTTACGCTAGCGTTTTAAATCAAAAGTTTTTCTCTTAAAACAAAAATTGTTGTATTTCAAACAAGATTTAGAATCTTCTAACAATTTTGGATTATGTTATAGTATTTTCCATTGTAAATTGTTATTTTAATATTTTTGAAACGAAAATTATGAGACTTTAAAGGTTTATAATTTTTTTTACAATTCTAGTTTATTTTAAAGTGCTTTACATCAAAAATTGGTCATTTGAAACAAAAATCATTACAATTTAAAAGTGATTTAGAAACTTTTAACCATTTATTAATTATTTTAGTGTTTTTCGTAGGAAATTTGTATATTTAGTATAAAGAATTTGTTCTCCAAGAAAACTTACAAATTTTAACAACTGTAGGTTAAATTAGTGCTTCATACTACAAATTAGTAATTTCAAATGAAAATAATTATAATTTAAAGAAAATTTAGAAACTTTTAGCAATTTTAATTTAGGTCGGTGTTTTTCGTCGGAAATAATTTTTATTATCAATTTAAAAAATAACATCTAAAAATGGATTCACAAATTCAAATAATTTTAGGTTATGTTAGCGTTTTGCACTAAAAATAGATTGATTTAAAAATTTTAGAAGAAAAAATAATTTTACGTTTCGATGTAACGGTTTGATTGTCTATAATATATTGTATACAAATATTTTATATATAAATTCTGAAGTTAAGACGTCAATTTTCATACTTATCAAAAATATTGCCCTTTTTTTATTTTTTTATTATTATAGATAAAATACATTGTGAAATACAAATTTCATAGGAATATTAAATACAACATTTTCGCATTAATTTTAATAAAAAAATTTCGTGAGAGAAAAAAAATCACGCGCAACGTTCGCATGTTTTTTTCTCAAGTATCTAGTATCTTAAATAATTTAAAATTACTTCCAAATATTTTTTTTATAGAAAAAAAAGGAAAAATTGTGATATAAACTATTTATATGTCAATTTTAAAACAAGGGAAAGAATCGATTTTATTTTGCCAATCATCCGATAATATATGCATCCTATACTTTATTAAAGTCACGCACGCAACTAGTTACCTGTTTTCATCAACTAATTAATTTCTGAGCTAGCCGTATTAATATATTTGCAAAACAAATTAATTTTTTGACATGCATAATTTAATTAGATGATACCATGTATAGTCTGACGGATAATTTACACAAAGAAAAAAAATGTTCTAAAAATGAATGCATTCTAGAAATACAGAATTAAAAAAGGATTTAAGAACCAGTTATTTTAAATGAATCTCGATATAGCCATATTTATTATTTAATTAATACGAGATGACTTGTTGCTATAAAAAAACACGTTTTACTTGTTTGAGTACATCCTTCAATGCAATTTATATAAAAAAACAAAATGTAATGGCAAATCCATAAACGCCATCAATTTGGGGGTTCACCCCCCCCCCCCCCCCCCCCCCCCCCCCCCCCCCGTTAGTGACGTAACCATTGGCTGAAGGCGGATTTTGGCTTTATAAAAAATATGAAACTATCAACAAATTAGTTAAATTTCCAACCAAAAAATATTTTCCACCCAAAAAGATAAATTTTCCATACAAAAAGACGAATTTTGAAAAAAATAATTACATGTAAAAAAATTAATTTTAAAATAAAAAATTGCATTGACAAGCAAATAAAATAACTTTCCAGTAAAAGAGATTTTTCTAAAAAAATAGTTAAAGATTTAACTAAATGATAAAATTTTCAAGCTAAAAAGACGAATTTTGTCAAAAACAATTGATCAATTAAATATTTTAATTTTCAAGACAAAAAGGCAAATTTTTTTAAGGTACTTGAATTTTTATCATCAAATTTCATTTTTTCATGAGAAAGATGACTTTTCTACCATGAAATAATTTTCACCAAAAGTAAAAGTTTTAAGCCTAAAAGTCGAATGTTTTAAGAAAAAGTGGACTTTTTTGGAATAGATGAATTTTTAACAAACAAGACAATGTTTAATAAAGAAAATGCATTTTCAAAAAGATAATTGAATTCTTAAATAAAAATTTGACCTTTTAAAAACCAAGCCTAATTTTCTACCCAAAAAGACAACTTCTTAAAAAGTATATGAATTTTCCACCAAAAAGTTGAATTGTCACAAACAAGGTTAATTTTCTACCCAAAAAGGCGATTTTTCAGCATGAAATTCCTACAAAATATTTCAATTTTTAACTTATACAATATACAGGATAAAGTGTCGACCAAAAAATGGAATAGATCAATTTTCAGATAAAAATTGTGATACAAAAAACTTTGAGCAAAAAAAGACAAATTTTCATTAGAATGGTTTAATTTTTAATCAAAAAAGAAAGACAAATTTTTTAAAAATTTATGTATTTTCATTTCACCAATTTTCATGAAAATATTTAAATTTTCAACCAAAGAAATGGACCTTCAACTAAAAAAATTAATTCTTAACAAAGTAGTAGAACCTCGAGTAAACCCTTTGATAAAATATGACTTTTTAACAACATAGTTGGATTAAAAAAAAAAATTTAATTTGAACCAAGATATAAAATTGTTGACCAAACGAAATGAATTCCGAACCAGATATATGATAGTAGCTTTTTCAATGAAAAAATTTACTTCCCCAAGATTTCAAAATATTCTATGAAGAAAACAAAAATTTTAATTATTTCAATTGAATGCGAGAGATTTCACAAATATTTCAAAAATTTCAAACAAATTTCATAAAGATTCCAAACAAGTTAAAAGATGTTAACTATTTCAAAAGTTTTCAACAAATTTAAGAAGCTTTCAAAATATTTCAAAAATTTCAAACGAGCACAAAACATTTCACAAAGATTATAGAAAGCTTTTACAAATGTTTCAAAGAAAATTTAAAAAGATTTAAAAAAATGTTACAAAAATTTCAATGATTTCACCAACATTTTAAGAGCTTTAAAAAGATTTCAACATATTCACAAAGATTTAAAAAGATTTTCAAGATTACAAAGACGACTTATGTTATTCACAAAAAATTAATATTCAGTATATAAAGCTATATATTTTTTCACATACTATACTGTATAATACAAATTTATACCGGGACTCTTTAGTTAAAGATATATAGAGTTTTTTATAGTTTAAGATTTTTGTGAATGTCACACAAAAACTTTCTTATTGTAAATAGAAAATTCACAATTAACAGATTTCAAAAATCCATTCAATGTTTCCTGTGCAGTGTGCATGATATGTAAATTTTCATAATTTTAAGAAAAATTTACGTAATAATGATCGAGGTTGGGGGTTCAGCAATAACCTCAGTATAAGTCACGTTGGGGGGGAGGGGGCGAAAATTAGAAACAAAACTTTTAATTCAATCTTTTTTGAAAATTTTGTTTAAATCTTTGAAAAACTTTCTAAATATTCTCCTAAAATAATTTAAAAAAATAAAACATAATTTCTAACTATCCCGTGGATAAGA
>NC_046666.1:50253354-50275422 GCF_010883055.1 Belonocnema kinseyi | reverse complement strand
CATTGAAAATGATAACGTGGATTTATATTTTTTCGAATTAAAAAATGTTAGTACCTTTAATTTTATACGTGAAAATGATTGAGCATTTGAATACAAAGTTTTTTAATTAAAAACTTAAATTTCAATTTTAAAAATTCAAAATTTAACAGTTCCAATTTGAGTGCTTTCATTTGCAGCTCAGTTTTTATTATCTCAAGTGGAAATTTTTTTAGCTTTAGAATTCCATTTTTTAAATTTCACTGACCGTGAAAAATGCTTGCGAACCGGGAAAAACCTGGAAATGACCGGGAATTTATTTCGTCAATTAAACGGCCACCCTGAGGGTTTGTTGGGCTTATTAAATACACTCTGGAAATACATTAAAAGAATTTTTTTATTTATTTTATGCACTTTTTATACATAAAAATGACAGTCAAAGTCAACTCCTAAAAAATTATGTAGTTCCGCGCTGTTGTAAAAATCTCGAAATTCAGCGATCTAAAACAAAAAATTAAACAGTTTTAGATTCAGTATGACTCCAGAAACGAGCTCAACTAGGATTTCTGATATACATGCAAAAATAACAAAATAGCTGCCAAAAAAGTGGGTTTATTTTAACAGTTTTTTTGTAAAAAAATATAGTTAAAATGAAAATTTTTAAATAATCCTAGTTTAGCCGGTTTCTGGAGTCATACTGAATCTAAAACTGTCTAATTTGTTTGCTTCAGGCCGCCCATTTTCTAGATGTGTACAACAGCGCGGACTTATTGAGAAGAATTATTGAGAAGTTGACTTCGACTGACGTTTTTATGAATAAAAAAGTGCATAAAATAAATGAAACAAATTTTAAATATATTTCAACAACAAACCTTGCATCGATATAATTATTAATAATCTTAGCAAAAAATTCACAAAAAAAACTTTTTTCGAGCGTTTCAAAGTAGAATACTGCCTTATAGTCAAGGCGAATTAACTTATTTTTAGACAAAAAAAATTTTTAACAAAACTGGGACAATTGGAAATGGTAAACTGGCTCATAATCGACGTAAAAAAGAAAAATGCGTGGGCAGGGTGGGGTGGAGTTGATTTTGCGGGGGGGGGGGGGGGGGGGGTAACAGGATGAAAATGGTATTATTGTGATTTTCAAGGAAAGTTGACGTCAGAGAGAAAAGTGTTTCATAGAAAACATATAGATTATAAAAAAATCTACAACTTTTGTATCACTTACTTTTTCACATAACCTCAAAATGTTCGAGAAAAATGCAAAAAACCACGTTTTTTTGTTTTTCATTTACGCAAAAATAATTTTATTTTGACAAATATGGTTTTTCGCATTTTTCTCGGTCATTTTGAGGTTATGTGAAAAAGTCATTGATACAAAAGTTGTAGATTTTTTTATAATTCATATGTTTTCTATGAAACATTTTTCTCTCTGATGTCAAGTTTGAATGATCTGAAGCTCAGACAGGAGCCCTTCGAAAGCGGTAGACTGCCGGAAATCGATCGACTCGTCGGTAATAAAGCGCGCTTAAACCGCATTCCCAAGAGGGAGTTATCGGCAGGGCATCCAGATCTGCAGTTTTTGGATAATTGCCAACACTCCATAACGACCACGTTTCATCGATTATCTGCTCCCATTTTCGAAACGGACTACACGCAGCGCTGTTATCTGTTTTTCAATTTGTATGCAAATTTGAAATGTTCGGTCCATGAAAGGGAGTATAGGAAAATTTTAATTAAATCCAAAAGAGTTGGGTTATTCCCCAGTGGAAAAAATGTTTACAGTAAAGCACCACATTTCTACCGCTGTAATTTTTGGATAAACTTATTTGTAACAAATATACAGAATTTAACAAAAAATACAATTAAATAAAAATATCTAATTTTTTCTTGTATTTTCATTTATAAAAGTAAACATATTAATAATAAAGTGCTTTTTTTACAATTAACAAATTTTTATACCTTTTTTAAATATTTTTTTTACTTTGTTCTAAAAATCTACAAGATTCTAAAGAAAAATGTAGTATTTTACATTTTTTAATTTGGGTTGTTAACGTCATAAAAAGACTTTCAATTGTGCATAAATTATTTTAGAAAATTACAAATCTTTACAAAAAAATACAAAAGTCCTTTTTTACCAACAATACTTTTAGAATCCGGATCAATTTTTTTACCTTTACTTCACTATGAATTTTTTTAATCAAATTTTTTAAATTGAAATTTTACTTTCATATCCACGTCTACGAAACGTAATTTCAAGTTATATTTTTTTTGCAAAATAATTTTTTGTATATTAATTCAGAGAAGGAAGTTTATTTTATTAAGAAAAAAAACTTATTTAAAAGTGTGTATAAGTTTATTTTACAAGATATTAACATTCACTTACACGATCATCACTATTGCATTAATAATAAAAGCGATTATTTTATTAAATTATATTGATTGTTAGAAATGCACATAACTTCAGTTCCGTATCGAATTAAAAGCAATTATTTTTTAAATTATATCAAACTTACTAAAAGTTAAAATTTTTTTGAAGATTTACAAATAAAATTTTCAGCTTTTGAAGGATCTTTAAAGAGTTTTAAAAAATAAGAAAATTTTCTTAAGATTGCTGAAAATTTTTTGAATGATTTTTTAAAGTTACCAGTATGGAAGATTTTAATTCTAAAATAATTTTTTTAAAACAAATTTTAAGGGAATATTTAAAAAGATTTCAAAACAATTTTGATGCATAAATTAATGTTTCTACCTTGAAATTAATAAAAATGAAATAATGTTGAAAATTTAATTATTTGATTTAATAATTCTTCAATTTATACCTTTGAAAATTATAGCATTGATTTATTTTTTTATTTTTTAATTGTACAAGGTATAAAAATTTAAAATTTTGAAATTTAACGGCTTTTAATGACAAAAATTTTAATTGAATAATGTAAAAAGTCAACAAGTTTTAAGATGTTATTTTTAAATTTTGCTATTGACTATTTTTAATTTTAAAATTTTGAAACGCCGTTAAGTGATAAAATCAAACTTTTTAACTTTTATTATTGTATAGTTCAACCATTCAGATTCATTAAAAAAAATCTGAATCTACATTACAATTCTCAATGCTTTAAAGCAGGTTTTTCTTGAAATATTTTTGAATATTATCTTATGTATGTTTTTTCAAAACAACACATGTTTTCTTCAGAAATATGAAGACATTCTTTTTATTGTCTTAAAACTGGTCAAAATCTTTAAAAACAGCAAAATTTTCTTCACAATATGCAAAAATCGACATTTTGTTTTAAAAATTGAATTCTTTTCAGTTTTTAAATCATTTAAACAATATTTTAAAACTTTTAGATATAGTTTTGAAACGATTCGAATTTTTTCTAAGATGTTAAAAAATCCTGCCAAATAGAAGAGATTGTCTTGAAATCTTCCATATTCTTTTTTGAAAATCTTTTGAAATATTTTTAAATATTTTCTTAACATTAATTTAAAAAAAATCATTTTCAATTTTCCTAGAAACCTTGCGAAACTTTTTTATTCTTTTGAAATCTTTGACCATTCTTAAAAAGCTTCTGAATTTTTAGTTCGAAATCTGCCAAAAATCTACATTTTGTTTTAAATTATTTGAAATCATTTCGTATGTAAAGTTTTTTATATGTATTCGGAAATTTTTTCCAGAAAATCTGAAGTGTTATACTATAGGTTTTAATTTGCTAACAATTATTTTGTATATTATTTCTCTACTATTATTGCTGAATTTATGGTTCGCAAAATGTTTGAAATAATTTCAAACGTATATAAAATAAACTTGGAAACAAATTTAATCTAGCAGGTAATATTATAAATATATTTTAATGAAATTTTGTTTTGAATTCAGATTTTTTAAATCAAAATCAATCTTTGAAATAATGTTTAAATATATAATTTACACGAATTGATTAATTAATGTGTTAGCGATTAAGGTAAAAAATAAAATTGATTTTCAGAATTTTTTAGTTTTAAAATAATGAACTGAAAAATAATTAATTATTACATCAAATATTGAAATCCGTAGATTCTAAATTTTGTAATAATAAAGGCTTCCAATTTTTGATATCGTTCAATTCTAAAGACTGCAGATTAAAAATTGATTAATTTCGAAAGCCTATTTTAGAGCAATTGGTCACATTTTAAATGTACAAATTCATTAATGTTCAATATTAAATGTTCAACATACTGGAATTAGATATCTACAGTTACATATTTATATGTATAATATTACAAAATAAAAGCTAATTAATTTTGATAATTTCGACCATCGAAGTGTGAAATTCAAAATATTTTTTCTTTGCAAATTATATAATTTTGAAAAACTTTTAATAATTTTAATAATAAATTATCCAAATAGCATTCACTCATGCTGTTAGAACTATTATTATGGCAAAACATCCCTTTTACTTCTCTATCTTCAGAATCATTTCTTCTGTTAACATAATTTATCTTTAAAAAAGACAATTGTAATAAAAAATAATGAAATTGAAGAACCATCAAGATATAAAAAATTACCAAAAAATCTCTTAACATGTCCTGACTTTGTGAAGCTCTTCGCCTGGGGTGATTGCTAGAGAGAGTGGTGTTGCGGAAAAATTCCTTTTCTCACTTTTCCCATATGAATTCCTCGATCCCGGTAGTATAACGAGGCTAGAAATGAGTTAGTAATGCTTAAGCCGAAAGGCTTATGATATTGATATAATAATAATAATAATAATAATTAAAAATGTCTTAACTGAAAAGAAAATCAGAACTTTCCTCTTGTACTGACAGCAAGAAAAGTAAATTTTTCGTAATGGCCACTTGCAACTTTGTTCCGATATTTTTCAAATTGGTGGGGATGAGCGCTTCAAACTAACGATCTTGGATACTAATGAGCCCTCCTGGAGACCTTTTTAATCGATATGATTGGAGTAAAGAGTATGTATCCTAATATGGGATTATTATTAGTTTTTTTTTTGTATTTTTATGTGTTCTGTGACATGATGACTTTACCAAGCTCTTTGCCTGGGGTGATTGCTAGAGTGTGTGGTGTTGCGGCACATTCTCGGCAGTGTAACGAGGCTAGAACTGAGTAAGTTACGCTGCCCCGAAAGGGATTTGTTTTAATGATTGAATAATAATAAACTAAAATTTCCTAAATCAAAAGAATATCAGAACTTTCCTCATGAACTAAGAGCGAGAAGAGTACATTTTTCGTAATGGCGACTTTTAACTTTGTTTCGATATTTTTCAAATTGTTGGGGGTAAACGCTTGAAACTAACGATCTTATATACTAATGGGGCCTCGTGGCCCCATGAATGACTTTATGAAGTTCTTTGCCTGAGGCGATTGTTAGAGAGTGTGGTGTTGCCCCGAAAATTATTTGACTTGATAATATAATAATAATAATAATGACCAAAAAATCTCTTAACTCAAAAGAAAATCAGAACTTTCCTCATGAACTATCGAGCGAGGAAAGTACAAAGTAGTTTTTCGTAATTGCAATTCGCAGCGTTGTCTCGATATTTTCCAGATTGGTCGAGTGTATTGGAGGGGCGAGGTAATGGAGGGGGGTAATTTCTTCCCTCTTCGTAGGTCGAATACATTTAATACCCGTGGAATTTCATCGAATTGCACACAGAGTAGCGCATGCGCATGAGGCAAGTTTACTTGTCACACTAGAAAGAGAGATAATACCAGAGTGAGACAGGGATGCCTTAACCCATGTTCTGCATAGGGTGGTCCAAAAATTGACTTTTAATTTTTGATGATCTATTCTCCCGAATTTTTTCGTTCTTCGGCAAAATAAATTACAGATTAGGGTTTCATAGGCTCGGGGTGAAGCCCTTATAGTTTCAGTCGGGTGTCCGTCCGTCGTTCTTTTTTCTTACGAGGGGTAGTGAGGGAAGGGAAAATTAGGTAGGGAAGGGGAGGGAAAGTTTGCGAGAAGGAGGTTTTAACGATTTAATTAATTTTTTTTCCAGGGCAAATAATTTCCAAAAATAATTAAAAACATTTTTTCCAACAAAAGCTTTATTTTTTAGTAAATTTTCTTTCCGAAAATTTTCGTTCTTAAAATTCTGTTTGCATTGTTCTTTTTATAATTTTTTTTGTAAACATTATTTTCAAAATTTTTTTTTCATGTAATTGCTCTTACATACTTTTTTTAAACACATTCTTTTTAGTCAATTCTTTTTTGTATAATTTTTTTCAACACACCTTTTTTAATAAAAATTTTTTTCAACGTTTTCTTCACAAAATGATGATTTTTTGTTTAATATTCTGTTAAATTTTAAATTCGCGTCTTACTAGACTACGAAACCCTTCCGTATAGGGCGTAGGCCTCCGGCGCATACTTTGAGTTTTTTTCTGTTTGGAGATGGGCCAACATTTATATCTTGGCCCCTGCAAGCCTCTTGTATTGCGCCCGGAAAATGCCCAAAAAATTAAAAATAGCTGCATGTAAAATTCATGTAAAAGACAGATTTTTTTTCATTTTATCAATAGTACCTATTTTTATTAAATATTTGTGAATTTTTCAAGTATTTTCAATTTCTTAAACAAGTATTATTTTTGAAACCATTTTTTTTGTTCATTAAATCGTGAAAAATTACTACTTTCCGGGATAAATGGTATAGTTTATGAACAATTAAAAATAATATTTTTGTTGAACATTTTCCGTGATTGTTTAAACAATTTCTATTTGTATGACTTATTTGTCCACCGAATCGCGATAAGTTAGTATTTTCTGAAATTAATGACTCAAAACTATCGTATTTTATGAGTAATATTTTTTAGTTCATGACATTTAGCAATTATTTCAACAATTTTCATTTGTTTAAACAATTGTTCTACCGTATGAATCAGAAAAAGTTATTATTTTCTGAAATTAATAATGCCGTCAATCAATGTCAAGAATTATATTTTTTTGAAAGTCAATTTGCAATTTTCAACGCAGAATGTCAAATTTTCAATACAAAATTTCAACTTCTTTGTTGAAATGCTCTTTTTGGCGATAAGATTAATTTCTTTAACTGAAAATTGAACTATTTTGTTGAATCTGGCCTTTTTAATTGTATTGTTTTTGGGTGAAAATTTAACTATTTTATTTTTGGGTAAAAGTTCATCTTTATAGATCTAAAAGTAAACTGTTTGGTTAAAAATTTATTTCATTTGTTAAAAATTCTTCTTTTCTATATAAAATTAATATTTTTAGTTGAAAATTCAACTATTTGGTTAAAAAGTGATATATTTTGTTGAGAATTCGTCCTTTTAAGTACACAATTATTCGTGTTTTCTAGTTGAAAATTAATCTACTTGGATGAAAATTCATCTTATTTTACTTGAAAATTCTACATTTGCTGTTTTTTTTTTAATGCAACTTTTTTTATTTAAAATAAGAAATCTTCCTTTGGTTAAAATGTCAACTATTACATCTATTATTCAGTATCCCAAATGTTCAACTCGATGTGGAACTTCGTGTGAAAATAAGTTAGGAAATAAAAAAAGTTTCGGTAAGGTACGAATCTGGTCACGTTACCTACTCGTCACATGGCCTTAAAAGCCACAATTTTCAAGTTATTAGCGATTACCTTTATTTATATCCTTAATTTTACTGTTAACAATATAATTATCTTGAGTAGCATTTTCGATACCTGTCCCTTATTGTTTATAACTATTGTTTCTAAAAAATGCAAAATTAAGAAAATCGTTTTGTTTTTAGTTATTTATTAACCTATGACACAAAATAAAACGTTTGACTCTCGTGATATTTTCTTGTACCCAAGATAATCGTATTTTTTACACTAAAATTAACGATATTAAAATACGGTAATCGTTAATAACCTGAGAATTGCGGCTTTTAAGAGAGCGTGTATTTTGTAAAAAATACATTTATGTCAATTCTGGTTATTGAGGGACATTATTTATATAAATTGTTATAAACAATTTAGCAAAAGAAATTACGAACACCAAATTATGTTATTAATGCTAGATCAACGTTACGCAACAATCTACAGCAATATTATGACAATGGTTGTACTGGGTGATTTTTGAAACCATTTTAAATTGTTTAAACAAATATACATTATTTAATCAATTATTTATTCCCAAAAATATAAAAAATAATCGTATTTTCTGATCGAAATGTAATTTTCTGTCATTGTTTGGAGTAGTAAATTTTTCTAAGAACATTATTTAATTATTTAAACATTTATTTATTGTTTATTCTTAAAATTTATAAAAATTGAGTCAGAGATGTCCACTTTTTCAAATTCGTATCCTATGCTACTTTTTATGCAATAATTACATAAGTTTGATATATTTCTTCTAATGTTTAACAAATTTCTATTTGCGTAAACAATTTTTATTTTTTCAAGCAGTTTTTTTCGATAACTAAAAAATGAATAAAATAGAAGACATACAATTAAGTATGATTTTAAAAGTATTTTTGGAAAAATAATTATTTAAACCAATTATATTTGTTTAACAATGTAAAGGGGTAAATTTATTCTTTTTATACACTATACAGTGAGAAACGTAATTGCCTGTGTTCTATTTTATTTCCTTTTTTGTAGTTGTTGAAAAAAAACTGCTTGAACAAATAAGTATTGCTTAAACAAATAGAAATTCATTAATCATTAAAAGAAATATATCAAAATTGTGTAATTATTTAACAAAACATACTATAGAATACTAATCTAAAAGAAAGTTGATATCTGTGGCTCAATTTTTAGTAATTCTGAAAATAGACAATAAATAATTATTTAAATAATAACATAATGTTTTGAGGAAAATTTACTACTCCAAAGAATGACAAACAATTATATTTCAATAAAAAAATAAGATTATTTTTTACATTTTTGGGAATAAATAATTGTTTAAATAATTTACATTTGTTTAAATAATTGAAAATTGTTTAAAAAGTCATGTTAAATATTAAAATTGCCCATTAGTAATCATCTGTATGAAATAGTCGACGGAAATTGCTAAAAAGTAACAATAATACGTTAAAATGTAGTTTTTTTTGTCATATTTCGGTCGCTGGGGGAGTGTGGGGGTGTGTAGGAGTGTGCTTGGAAATAAAAGTTATAAGTATGGTTTTATTTCGTAAACACTCCTCTTAAATCCCTAAAAAACTTGGCACGTTTCGATGAAACCCTGGAACATGAGTTCAATTTTTGAAAAATTCCAAATTTCCCCATGTTAATTAAATGGGATTTTGAAGTGCGCGGAGTGGCACGTGTTAATATATGAATTTTGAAAAAAATCAAGGATTTTCTTTCTCCGGAAACTTCAAATAGATATAATTTTAAATTCAGATTACAGATTAATCGTTCTCCTATTATTTACACCTGCTTTTATTTTGAATTAAAAATATTGAACATAACCTCAACTTGACTGAATGTATCATCTGATAAACGTTTCGTACCCTTTATTATATATAAATTTCCAAACTTCTATTCCACAAAAACAAATAGAAACTGTGTACGCGCACATATTTTGTGGACAGATTAGAAGGAATTGAAATGATCGAAAATAAAGCACACTGTTGAAAATGTTCGGAGCTCTACAACACTTCTACAACACTTCTACAATACAGAAGTAAGTTAAAATTGCAAATATGGTATTGGAATGACAAAATTTGAATACATGTATTGTAATTTTTGTAAATCTTCAAGTCACCTCCAGCATTCCAATCCATGTATTAGAGCGTTAATAGGACGAACATTGGGCACAAGAAACTCACGGAATTCACCTTATTTAAGGAATTCATGGAATTCACGGAATTCATGGAATTCACGGAATTCATGGAATTCAAGAAATTCACTGAATTCAAGAAATTTGCGGTATTCGACCCGTGTGGAAAAATTTCCGGGCAGTCTGGTTACAGATCTGGCCCAAGCCTGGATTTATCTAGACTGCCTAATCTGGAAGAACTGATCTGGTTCAAATTTGACTTTATCTAGACTTTCTAGTCTAGAAGGTCTAATCTGCCCCAGGTTTGGACCTGGTCACCTAGCCAAGAACGAAAAAAATCAAAAGTTCCACCAGAAAATTTTTTCGACATACTTTAACAATATTATAGGGTGTCTAAAATGATGGATAATTAAAAATTCAAAGCATAAAACCAATCATTTTTTTCTATCATCTTGACAGCCTGGCCTGGTCCAAGTCTGGCTCTGATTAGCAAGCCAATAGAAGAAAAAATCTTATGTTCCATCATCAAATTTTTTTGACGTACTTTGAAAACATTACGGGGTGCCTAAAATGATGGAAAATAAGGAATTCAAACTATGAAAACACGACTTTCTTTCTTGTCATCTTGAGAGTCTGGTCTCGTCCAGGCTTGGCGCTGATCAGCGAGCAAAGAAAAAATTCTAAGTTCGATACAGTAAATCTGTTCTTAAATTTCAAAAAAGTTACAGAGCCTATAATGAAATTTTTTATACTAAAAAAGTTTATAGTGAAATTCTTGAATCCAAGTCATTAAAACTATCAAGTTTTCCCAAATAATTGTAATTCATTGATCGCGGTAATAAGCGTAGAATAGAAAAAAAATTAATTTTTTCAGATTTCACGGCAAAAATGAAGATTATTTTATTATTTTGAATGCGCGTTTTTTCCATCTGCCTAAAATGCCACCATAAGAATAAGATACCTCTTAATCTTATTCTCTTCTATTTCCATAGCAACCGCCACACAGTTTTCTATTCTCCCAAAGAGAACGTGTTTTCAATATATTTAATTTCTTCTAATTTTACCGGTAACGCACCTCACAGAGATATTTTTTATTCCTCAGAAGTGGTCATATTTTGATTTTATTTAATTCCTTCTAATAAGTTCACAAAATATGTGTAATAAGTTGTTTTAATTCCTTCATGCGGAATGTAAATTCCAAAATTTAATTCTCACCAATTCAACTCTGTCTATTTAAATTTACACATTCGCATACATTTCTTTGTTGCATTTTTAAGACGTTTAAATAAATTATCAAAATATAAATAAATATAAATTTGAATATTTTTCGAATGTATAAGTTATAAAAAGATTTAATAATGAAAAATAGGTTAAATAAATGCTTTCGTTAAATTTTACTAAGTCGATTGAGAGGAATAGGATTTGCACTTTTTCTGTTCCCGTTGGGCATTTTTTAGACGTAGGAAAAAACGCGTATTCATAGGAATACAAATTCTTAATTTTTCTGAATTCAACGCGTGTTACCGGGCTTGGCCCTCGGCGTGCAGACATCTTGCCAGTTAACGTCACAGCTTGAAGTATTATGACAGTGTTGGCCTCCGACCTCTCAGAAACAGTGCTAGTTTTTGTCGATCAAGTGTCATAAACTGTCAAGATTTTCTTATTATTTTCCTAATAATATATTAATCCAGCCAAACGTTAGCTGTAAAAGCGGAGGCTTAAAATGTACGAAATCTTTTCAAGTTATTAAATAAATATTAAGTACAAATCTACTTTTAACTTGTATAATATATAATATATGATATGATATGATCCTCAATGATCAAACATTAATCGATCAGCCATTAACTAGGGGCTGACGAGCCAATAACTCGCGGCTGACCAGTCTATAACTAGCCATTGACCAGCTCATAATTAGCGGCTGGGCAGTCCATGTCTAGCGGATGACCAGACGGTCTGGCCTGGGGCTAGCCAGAAAAAACGTTACACTTTTGCCCAGGCCCAGGTCAGGCCATCTGGTCAGCGCCAGGGTTGGAAACCTGGCGGTCTGGTCTGGGCCAGGTCAGCACCAAAATATTTTTCCACTCGAGGAGGAATTCATGGAATTAAACGAATTCACAAAATTGTCGAAATTCACAGAATTTACGGAATTCATAGAACTGACGAAATTGAAGGAATTTATGAAATTAAAGGAATTCATCGTATTAAAGGAATTTATTGAATTCATTAAATTCACAGAATTAATGCAATTCAAGGGATTTATGAACTTCGCGAAATTCATGGAATTCACGGAATTTACGGAATTTATGGAATTCCCGGAACTGATGGAATTTACTGAAATCACAAGTATTAGGATTTTGCCCCGGGAAACTAGCACATACAAACAATTAAATAATGCTCACTCTTTCGTTTAAATCTGAAAATATTAATTTTTCTCTATTCTCCTCTTCATACCGGGAATTTTGAACAACTAGATTGTTGTCCTATAGTAAAACATAAAATATGTTAACCCTGATCATCTAGATGTTACGTTTGAACATCCATTTTTCTCCCTGTGGATATACAACTGTTCAAATTTTTATTTTGGTGACCTAAATCTTGGGTGGGGCGGGGGCGATCGCCCCAATCGCCTTCCTTTGGATCCGCCCTTGTCATACCTAAAAATTTCCGTCTATGGAATTCTCCATGGCATCCATGCTGGCTGAGTCGTCCCTGGAGTGAGAGGAAAATGCCTGCTGGCAAAAGTGAGAGAGAAATATTAGTGAGCGAGAAATATTAGTGAAAGAGAAATACTAGTGAGTGCAAGAGAGGAAAGGAAGGAGCGCCACGCCTGTACCGTTGTCAGCTTTTAGCCTAGACTCGAACCTCACGGCCGGTCATTACCGTTAGCGGAACGGACCAGTCAGCCGCTCATGGCTTCTACGAGCTATTTCAATGACCGCCATACAGATGCCGCTGCGATAATGATTGGATGTTGCAGGTTCGATCTGCGCGCGCAGACTATGGATCCTATGGAACATGGCTGATGAAATTGAAATTTGCTCGAGTTAGCTTAATAACTCGACTTGGTTGATAACTTGATAATGTCCAGGTGGAAAAGAATATCCAGGTTATTCATACGGCAGTGGTGCAGAATGGCGATAAGGTAAATATGAAAAAATGCAGGCCTCACGCTTTATGCAAATAAGCGCTTTTCCACGCTCTATGAACAGAAATGCGACTGGCGTGAGCCGCGGACGTATAATTCTTATTTTTCAGTCTCCGGTGTGCGTGACGCTTTCATGAAAAAGAGTTGAGTTTCTAATGTAGACTGAGTTTGAAAATATGGAGGGAATTATGCAAAAATTGTAGGACGGTGTGGTTTTAAGAAGGAAGTTTATTAGTCGAAAAAATTATTTTGCTGATGAAGCAGGAAGATAATTTAGGAGCAAGCGGGTTGCGCAAAATTTATATAATCAAGGGGGCGCACAGGGGGATGAAATAAAAAAACGAGATTCAAAATAATTTGTAGCTGGCAATTCTTAACCGATTTTGGATTTTTTTTTTAAATTTGGCATTAAATTTTGAAGAGATTTATGTGGCCTGATTTTTCATTTTTTAAAAAACTTTTATGTTAATGAAAACAGTGAAGAAAAAGCCGAATTTTTCGTTTTTTGTATTTTATCTTCGTGAAAAAATTTTTTTCTATCAAGAGCATTGTCAAAATGTATGCACATGGATAGTTAAAAGCAAACAAAATTATGACATTGTTAAGTTAATTGTTATAAACAAATGCTTAATATGAACATTTACATACAGAAATAAATCGTTTTTTCTGTTCATTTACCTCAAATTATATCGCTGATAATGTTTAATGGTGGAAAATTATTATCCGATATTTTAAAATAATTTTATAAACAATTATGTAAATAAATACCTAGTGTGGACATTCAACGGCATTTTTTATTTATTTTATAAAATAAACAACATACTTCAAGGCTGATTGCGAAAAATTAATGTTTTCTGCATTTAAACATCCATACTAGGTATTTGTTTATATCATTTTGTTTAAAACATTAATAAAAAAGGTTGGATGATAATTTTCCATCTTTAAACCTCACTGGCGACATCATTTGAGGATAATTAGGAATAAAACAGTTTTTTTTCTACCTGTAAATATGACCAAATATTATCCACGATCAAATATTACAAGAATATTTCAAATATTTCGCAAAGATTTCAATAATTTCACAAATATTACCAAATATAAAAAAAAATATTTCGCAACTATTTTCAAGTACTTCAGAAAGATTACAATTATTTCACATAGATTTCAGGTAGATTTAAAAAAGAATTGAAATGATGCTTGTTCATAATGATAATAATTGATTAGTGATATATTGATAAATATTATTATTTTATTTATTATCTTTAATTTATTATATAAGCGTGCAGTATTGGTCTAATATAGTAACAATGGTGAGAAATTCACTAGGAAGTGTTTTATTAACAATATCGCCTCAAAAATCAAAAGAATTAAAAACAAATTTGAAAAATTGAAGAAAAAAAACACATTTAAAATTAAGTATTCCATACACTTTAAAAGAATGAAAGAATATTTTTGAATGCTTTGAAATAATTTTATTTTATTAATTTAAAATTCTACGTTTTTAAAATTCAGCGATTTTAATAGAAACCCTAACTTTCTTTATTTTACACAATTTTTTGTTTGAATTATCTCTGCAGCCACAAGAAATTTTTGTTCTTAAAAAAATGAATTTTTTCTTTTTTCTCGATAACAATACAAGGTGTCATAAAAGAGTAATAAGTATTTTGCTACAACTTTTAAAAATGAGAAACTTTTTTCACAGCATTTTGTCAAATCTGTTGTTTTTTTTTTAAATACGATAATTCAATTTTTCGAGAAAAAAAAACATTCTTGTAGCAACATAAATGGTTTGGCCAGCGATTCCACGAAACATAATATTTTCGGGAATCTTAAAACTCAGGTTTTAAAATTTCTGAACTGTAATATTTTCGAAAGTTTTATTGACTTTCGGGAATTGGAACATTCGGAAATTTTTATTTTTCAGGATATTTCTCTTCCGGTTATTATTTTTTCATCATATTTCTACAGTCGCGATTTAAAAAAATCGGTAAAATTATAACATTCCGATTTGATCAAGTAAATTAATTAAAATTTGTTGCCTCATTGAATAAATTAGAACAATTTTTTACTTTATACATAATATTAGAAGGTAGGATAATGAAATCTTTGCATAGCTACAAATCAATTAGGTGTAATTATCTGAACTCAAATTCGATGTTTGAAAAACATTGTATCATGACATTTTTAAATTAATTGCATTTACTAAAGTGATTTCATTTTTAAAAAATCCTCTTTTTATCTCGAGAGTCACATATAATATCCAAATAACATATCTAGATTTATCTTAAACTCCAATTAGCAAAATGTTTATTTGAATCAAAACTAAAACAAAAAATGTTTTTTAGTTGAAATAATTTTTTTTTAACGATAAGTAGTTGTTCAGCAATTGAAACCATATTTTTCTGGTAAATTTTCCTTTAAAAACAACGGTTAAAATTTCACATTTAATCCATTGTTAGACTAACGACTTTCTCACTTTTTAAAGTATTTTTTAAAGTAACAAATTAAATTTTTCAACGATTTTTCAGCACGGTGAGCCTGATAAAAATCAGCAATGCATAACTGAAAAGGCTTTATTTTTCAAAACGATCTGCTATAAAAAGAAACACCTGTACGATGAAAAAACATAAACGAAACTTTCAACTTTTACGTGTTATCGTATCTAAAAATAAAATCTCAATAAATGCAATGGATATTGCTTGAATTTTTTCACTTTTTGTTTCTATTTAATCTTGAAATTCAATTTTGAGCATTTAAAACATTTTTAATTTTGGTAAACTCTGGCGAGGTTTGTTTCAACTCTTGCACATTTTTCAAGTCATTTATAGTGTTTCCCCCAAAATTCTGTAGAATATTTTTGAAGCTTAGTATAATTATACTTATATTTTTTTACCAGAAATAAAAATCCGAGTTGACTGTCAATTCACCCTAATTTTGTATTAATTTATCCTAAATTCTTTAAAAATTGTTTGAAATAGTTCAGCTTCTTTCTAGGTTTTTTTTTTAAAGATACCAATTAATTTTTCATTGATTTTAGTAGCTTAAGGGAGATTTATTTGATTTGAAATATTTCAGGGAGTTTTAAAATATTCCAAGGTATTTCGAAGTAATTTACACAATTTCAAGGGATTTCCAAATGTTTAAAATATTTTAAGGGATTTTAATTTTTGATTGGATTTCAAAGAATGCATTCACAAGAAGGGAGGGATTTCGTAGGGTTTCAAAGATTTAAAAAGATTTTAAAATATGTGTTGTAATTAATTTTGAATTTGCTCTGAATTCTTAATAATTTATCGTGAATTATTTTTAATTCTTTTGTGTTCTTCTAAATTCACTCAACTCTACTCAATTCAATAAATTTTTTTCATATTTTTAATTGTTTTAAATTCACTGGATTGCTTTTTAAATTCACCTTGATTTTTTTATGAATTTTGATCTTATTCTTCGCATTTTCTTTCAATTTATCTAAATTCAGTCAAAATTTATTGTAATCAATCACATTTTTTCGGGTTTTAAAATTGTTTCAATTCATGTGAATTCTTTTGAATTTAACTTGTTTTGTATTCATTAGTCACTTTTTTGTTATATATTGGTAGGGTTTCAAAGACTTAAATTCATCTAAATTCACCCAATTCTACTCCATTCGATACACTTTTGTTAAATTTTAAAAAGTTCTCATTTAATTGATATTAAATTCTTTAAACCTTACAATTCTTAGGTATTTCATAAAATTCTTTTGTGTGTCCTTGAATTTTTAAGCTCCTCTAAAAGTTACTGAGTTTAATTAAGTTTTTTCATATTGTTAAATTGTTTTCAATTTATTGGATTCTACTGAGAACAATGGTATTCTTTTTTTTTCCAATTCATTTCAATTATTTAGAATTTAATTTGAACTGTTTCAAATTCTTACGAATGTATCAGTGATTTTTCACCCTCTTCATAAAAAAAAACATTATCATCGACACTCATAAGACTACAAATTTCATCATTCTTTTCATGACTACGAACTCACGATATTGTCTATTATAAAATCCCTAATTTTTCAAAATGTTGGTATCCTCTATGATTAACAGTATCTTTTATCATTATGCAAGCCAATAAACAAATATAGTTGATAATGTCAATACAGAAATGTTGCTGAACACCAGAAAATGTTCACCCTTTATAACAAAAAGCAATATCATCAACACTCAAAACATGACAAATTTTATTATTCTTATATATCCATTATCACAAACGTACAACATTTTCAGTTATAAAAGTCCTGATTTTTCAAAACTAGCATAACCTCTATCATGAATAGCACCTGTTATGACTATGAAAGACAATTATCGCTAACTTATGTCAATACAGAAATCTTGTTGAACATCAAAAAATGTCTATGCTTTATAACAAAAAGCAATTATCATTAAGACTCCTAACATGACAAATATCATAATTCTTATTCAAAATTACAAAAGTACAACAGTTTTAGTTATAAAAGCTTTAATTTTTCAAAACTATTGTAGTCTCCACCATAAATAGTATCTCTATTTTTGATCGCAGCCAATGTAGAATTCTACTTGAACATGTTGTTGAACGTCAGAAAATTTTTACCCATTATAAGAAAAATCATCGTCAACCCTCATAAGATGATAAATTTCATCATTCTTATTCATAACTACGATTTTATGATATTGTCAGTTACACTGTTAAAAATATTATAAAATTTAATATACCCATGTGTATTAAAATTAATATATCAAGCATATGAAATCGCTATTAAGAGCGACCATATTAAATTTCATATACATTCATGTTAATCACTTAAAAGAAAAATCAGATAATTCCATTTTTCACAAATTCAAAAGAAGTTTAGCAACAATTTTCTGTTGTAAATAATAAAACATGATACCTTCTTCCTGTTAACCAGAAATAAATTTGGATTTCAAGTTGAAAAGTTCAATTAAGCAAATAATTAACAGACCTAACCTACAAATTAACAGTGTCTTCGTCTTAAATTTTGACTATTTAGAGCGAAATTATGAAAAAGTTTCACCCGTACATTGCACTTTCATAATAAATGACAATTTTGTCAATGAATTCTATATTATAAATTTAATTGAGAATATTTTACAAGATTTAAAGAAATTAAAGCACGTTGAGTTTTCTGTTTTCGTTGAGTTTTACTGACCTGTATATTAAATTTAATACACATGTATATTAAATTCACTACACCAATGTATGTTACATTTCAGTAGCGATAGTTCATATTTGATTCACACGCATGTGTATTAAACCTCGTACAGATTTTTCTAACAATGTATAAAATCCCTAATTTTTCCAACTGTAGGTAACCTCTATGATTTACTGTATCTCTATTCTTTATGCCAGCCAATGAAAAATTCTAGTTGACTATAATATAGTACAAAAATGTTGTTGAACATCAGAAAATTTGTACCTCTTATAAGAAAAATCAATTATCATCAACCCTCATAAAATGAGAAATTTCATCATTCTTATTCATCACTACAAAATTGCAATAGTATCAGATACAAAAACCCTAATTTTTCAAAATTTTGGTATCTATCATTAAGAATATGTCTTATCACTATACAAGCCAATAAACAATAATTCTACTTAACTATTTCAATACAGAACTGTTGTTAAACACCCGAAAAATTTCATTCTTCGTAACAAAAAGCCATTATCATCAACCCTTGTGACATAACAAATCTAATCATTCTTATTCATAGTGGCAAGCTTAAAATATTTTCCCTTATAAAACCTTAATGTTTCAAAATTCTAGTACTTTCTATTATTAACAGTATCTCTTATCATTATTCAAGCCAATAAAAAATTCTAGTCGACTATGTTATAGTACAAAAATGTTGTTGAACATCAGAAAATTGTTACCTCTTATAAGAAAAATCAATTATCATAAATACTCATAAAAGATGACAAAGTTCATTATTCCTATTCATTATCAAAAATATACAACAGATTTAGGTATAAAAGCTTTAATTTTTTAAAGCAGTTGTAACCCCTATCATTTACACTTTACAGTATCTCTATTCTATATTCTATGCAAGCCAATAAACAATTCTAGTTGTCTGTGTTAATACAGAAATGTTGCCGAACATCAGAAAATTTTCATTCTTTATAATAAAAAGAAATTATCATCAACACTCATAACATCACAAATATCATTCTTATTCATAATGGCAAACTTAGAATATCTTTCCTTATAACATCCTAATTTTTCAAAATTCTGGTATCCTCTATCATTAATAGTATCTCTTATCACTATGCAAACCAATGAGCAATTCTAGTTGACTATGATAATACAGAAATGTTGTTAAACATCAGAAGTTTTTAGTTCTTTATAACAAAAAACAATTATCATTAAAAAACTGATAACATAACAAGTTTCATCGTTCTTATCGATTATCAAAAATATACAACAGTTTCCGGTATAAATCTTTAATTTGTCAAAACTGTTGTAACCCCTATCATTAACAATATCTCTATTCTCTATTGCTATTCTATGCAAACCAATTAACAATTTTAATTGACTATGTCAGTACACAAATGTTATTAAAAATCAGTGAATTTTCGCCCCTTATAACCAAAATCAATTACACAGGCCAGCAAGATTTTTACCCAGAAACCAGAATATACTTTTCCGAAGTTTTCTGGCATGCTGAATCTGAATCTGAGGTCCAAATTTCTCAATTGGCTCTGGTTTTCGAGAAATCCTAACCTAAATGTGCAAATACAGCGATTGTTGCCTATTTTTGAGGTTATTTAGCATGGAATGTTTTCATTTCCTCAAGAAAACCATAAACGCCATTTTAAAGTATAAATCTCGCCCTTTTGAATGCCGTTGACTTTGCTAAAATATCTTTTGTTTTTGCTGAGATATCACATTTTGAAATTTGAATGTCTGTGACTTTGCCTCTGTAAGGGGAAAAATCGATGTTTTTGCACTTTTAGGTAAGGATATCTCAGAAACTAGAGCCAACTGAGAATTTTGGACATCAGATTCGGATTCAGCATACCAAAAACCTTCGGGAAAGTATTCTGCTTTCTGAGTCAGAGGGTCGACCTGATTTTGTCGGCCTGTGCGTCTGTGTTATCAACAACATTCATAAAATGACAGATGTCATCATTTTTATTTATAATCACTAATTTACAACAGTCTCTGTGATAAAAGCCTTATGTTTCAAAATTGTTGTAAACTTTATCATTAAAAGTATCTCTTACCACTGTGCAAGCCAATGAACAATTCTAGTTGACTATGTCAATACAGAAATGTTATTAAGCATCAGAATATTTGCACCCTTTATAACAAAAAGCAATTATTATCAACACTCATAAGATGAAAAATTTCATTATTTTTATTCATAATTATCATTTTACAACTGTTTCAGTTAGAAAACTTTAATTTTTCAAAATTGGTGTAACCCTAGTCATTAATAGTATATCTATGATTTATTCATGTCATGGTCAGAAAAAGGTTTGTTTGAGTCGAACAAACATTTGTGGACCATATTTTACACCTAGAATTTGATTTATTCAAATAAAATTTTGTTGAATTAAATAATAATGTGTAAGTTTTGTTTGAATGAAGCAAATCTTTATTTAAATCAGTACAATATTTTGTTGGATCCTATATCCAAGAAAGAATTTGGTTGATTCAAAGAAACAATTTACTGAGTGTAATAAACAATTCGTGTTGACTATGTCAGTACATAAATGTTGTTGAACATCAAAGAATTTTCACGCGTTAGATATAGAAAAAAAGAAATTATCATCAACACACTTAACATAAGAAATATCATGATTTGTATTCATTATCACATATGTAAAACAGTTTCAGTTATGATAACCTTAATTTTTTAAAATTATTATAGTCTCTATATTGTTAACAATATTTGTATTTTCTATACCAGAAAATGATCAATTCTGGTTGACTATGTCAATACAGAAATGTTGTTGTATATCATAACATTTTCATTCTTTACAACAAAAAGCAATTAACATCAACACTCATAGGATGACAAATTGCATCATTCTTATCCAAGATTAAAAATGAACAACAGTTTTAGTTATACAAGTTCTAATTTTACAAAATTTTGTTAACCTCTATGATTAAAAGAATCTCTTACCTCGATGCAGCACAACGAACCTATAGCACCCATTTAAACAAATGTAGGAAGCTTTATAGCTTTCCCATAGTGTGCTAATTCCTTTGAGCTTCGACCCCATACAACAGCTACACTCATGGAAAGCAGTAAAACGAGTTTTAGTACCGCAACGACATGAAAATCTCGATTCTTCTCGCTGGCGAGGATCTTTATAGAATGCAAGCATCTTCCTGAAACACCCACTTGTCCGTAATCGCTTAATCGTTTGTCGACACGAGACTCTCATTTCGGACTACGCCAATGGGATTACCACATTGCAGTTTTAGGTCGTCGTAAAGCCGTAAACTTACAGTTGAATAGCGACCACCTGTTGCCACGAAACATTAACCCATTTACCTTCGTCATAAAGGTGGATAGCCGCTGCCCTTGAAAATACCATTTTTATATCCTTCCACTTCACCATCATAAGTAAAAGAATCGAAATTAAGAAGAGCAATTAGAAATCGACTTTTTCATCTCAGTATAAACTGTTTGTTCTAACTGATTTTCGACCAAATTGATGTTTGACTGATTATCTTTCAAGGAGTATGTATTATCATCGGAGAATAACAGAAATTCTTAACGTCTTTTCAGACTAGATGGAGCTATGAATAAAAAAAAATTTATTCGATTTAAAAAAAAAAAGATATTCTCCTTCGCTCCGCTGGAAAATGAACCAGCCAGGTGTTACAAGTCAAATTTTTCGAGGATTCTGTATTATCATCAGAGAATAACAGAAATCCTTAACGTATTTTCAGACTAGATAGAACTATGACGTCAAAAATTTTAAATTACATTTTAACTGAAAAAAATCTTCGTTCCGCTTATTATTATTATTTTAAAAAAACATTTCAGTGTTGAAATGTTGTCACAGGCTTATACTGCCCAACATGTCGAAGGCATTTTTGGTTAGAGATGGATTTTTTATTTAATCATTTTTGCACGGGGCTGTCCCGTTATACATCATCAGTCACGGACGCATTTTTAGACTGCAATCAAGTGATCTGATGAGAGCAGTCTGCCCAGACATATTGGACAAAGCCTGGTTTTACCCCATCATTGAC
>NC_046666.1:50231213-50253254 GCF_010883055.1 Belonocnema kinseyi | reverse complement strand
CACCGATGCTCTTTTATATTACTCTTTACCGTATTATTATATTATTATTATTATTATTATTATTATTATTATTATTATTATTATTACTTCAAATTAGTTAAATTCGAGGAGTTAAGATCTTACAAAGTCAGGTCCACATTCTGGTACAAATGCAAAAAAAATGTCCTCCAAAATCGTTCCAAATGAGACAATTCACTTGAAATCACTTGAGTTTATATAATTTTTTTGCCTATAGGAATGTTATAACTATATTATATGACATTTATCTTTAAAAAATTTCTGAATACAAAGATAATTTTGAGATTTATGAATATTCAAAAAAAAAAAAGTTTTGTTGAAATAATTTTGAAAGCTTTCAAGGGCATAAGCAATTTTTCTTAAGATTCCTGGAAAAATTTAAAAAGGATTTCTATTTTGAAAAATTAATTTGAAGACAAAATTTTGATTTTTGAAGAATTTGAATAAAGAATTTAGAAGTATTTTAAGAGAATAAACTATTTTTCTTAAGATTTTTAGGAATTTTTTTTTACAGATATAAAAAAAATTGTAGAAAAAATTCGAATAAGTTTAAAAAATATTTATAAGATTTAGAAAGAATCCAAAATAATTTTAAACTTGAAGAGATTTTAATAAATGTACAGCAACATGTAGATTTCTGAAGATTTCGAGAAACAAATTTAGAAGTATTTTGAGAATTTTTAAACGTTTCGAGAGAATAAACCACTTTTTTTAAGTTTCCTAATGAAATAAAAAATTAATATTTATTTTTTCTTAAGATTTTTAGGAAATTTTTAATTTTTTTTTTTAATTTTGCATTAATCAGTTAAAAAAATAATCAGAAGTTTTAGAAAGAGTCGAAAATAATTTTAAACTTGGAGAGATTTTAATCAATGTAAAGCAAAATATAGATTGTTGAAGATATCGAAAAACAAATTTACGAAGTTTTGAAATAATTTGAAGCATGATTTATAATTGTAAAAGAGATACATTTTTTTAAACAAACTATATTTTAGAAAGTTTTAAAATAAAATTTTGAAGTTCTGAAGAATTTTGAAAGGTTTCAAGATAATCAAAATATTTTCATAAAATTTCTGGAAAAAAATTATGTTTATTCAAGAAGCCCAATTTTAAAATTTCGAAGCTTTTTGGCTTTTTTTAAAGGTTTCAAGAAAATAGTGAAGATTTCTTAATATTCATGTGAAAATTTTAAATAATCTGTTTTTTAAATTAGTTTTTAAAAAAGTTTAATTTAACTATATTTTTAAAAAATATCTAAAAATGTCGAAAAAACGTAAAAGATTTTGAAGGCAATTTTTGAATATTTTTCACAATATTACGAATAATTCAAGTCACACTTAAAGATATTTAGGAATTGTAGAAGTTTTGAAGAAACTAAAAATATTTTCAAATTTTGAAAGGTTATCTTAGGTTTATAAAATATTTTCCAATTTCTTCCAAACTATTTTTTTTAAGTTTATGGTGAGTTGCCGATTGATATATTTCAAGAGAATTAAAATAATTTACAGGATTTTAAATATTTTGGTTTTGGATTTATAAATTAACATTAATTGCTAATAATTAGTTTTTTAATAATTGAAAGACTTTTACAAGTCAGAAAAATTAAAAATATTAGATTTATGGAAATACCATTTTTTGTTCTACTGGCCTCAGTTAGGAATTAATTAATTATTCATTTATTTGACTATGAAATTATTGAAAGTAGAATTAATTTTCTTCGTTATTTTTCTCAAAAGTTACTTTTATAATGGCAGTTAGACATATCTGAAGTCATCTAAATTCACATGAAGTCTCATGAAATCACTGGAATCATCTTTAAATCTTCTAAGGAATTACAACTGAATGTATCAATGGCTGACATTTTATTTTCAAATTAGTCGTTATTAACAATAAGTTTGGATACTGAACAGCACTGAAGATTTTTTGTTCAACGGTAGTGAAATCAAAATATATTATGCTAATTTTTTTTTAACTGAGAATTAGATTTCTTAGGGGGAAATTTCGAAATATGTTGCCTTTTAATCCATATGGTTTTTTTTATTGCATTTCTTTTGGAACTCTCTTGAATGTAATTGAAACCGCATTTTTCCCAATATCTCTTCCTTTGGATCTCATTGTTTTATGACTACCCATCATATATTTTTCCAATCTGTCTGATACCCATTGATGTCTTCGTATAAAAACTCATGAAATGAAGTTCGTATCTGTATCAGCAATCCTATTCCTGTCTATTGCAGAAGAGGATCAGTCCAGAAATGTTCCTGGGCACGAAATAGAATTCGATCCACTGTCGAGCAGCGCGGGAAACTAAATATAGAATACACACTCTAAATTTAAGTCAGTCGAAATTTGACTGAAAAATCATTAATTTTTTATGAAAAACAATCGTTTTAACTGCGACGAATCATTCAATGCTGCTGACTAAATCAAATTCTTAGTATATTGAAATTATTGATTTGTAGTCAATATGTAGAAATGACTGATTTTTCTGCAAACAATAAAATAGTAAACTTATTTCTTAATTAAAAGTTTTGATTAAATTCCTATATTTTAATAAATGATTAAAGTGGTCAATAAGTATCTGGTAAACGCAGATTGATAGTTAAAGATCAGATCAATAATAATGAGTGATTAAGCTAGTATAAGATACTGGTTTAATCATTCAAGATTACAAATTTAATTAGCGAAAATTATTCATTATGCAGTTTAATTACGTCATTCAAATTTACATTTTCATTATTTCAAAAAAAAATTTTGGTTAAATATAAAATATTAGGTAGATAGTGACTAGATACATTTTATGTTAAAAGCTCATCATATGGTGGAAAATGAACTATTTTGTTTAAAATTGTTTTACTCTTACTTGTCAATTCATTTTGTTAATTGAAAATTTTTTGTGTAAAAATGGATTTTCTTGTTGAAAATTTCATTTATTTTATTTTCAAAATTAAAATACTTGGTTTACTTTATTAAAAATTCATTACTTTGGTCAATGATGCATCATTTTCGTTGAAAAATTATCTGCTGGTTTGAAAATTTAACTGTTTTATTGAAAATTTCGTTAATTTTTTTTAATTTTTGAAAATTCAACTTTTTCAATAAAAAATTAATCTTCGTGGTTCAAAATTATTTTTTTTTATGGAAAATTAAAGTACTTGTATGGGCTTTTTTGAAAATTAATTTTTCTTTTAGGATTCATCATTTTAGCTGTACATTTCTCTGTTTGGTATGAGAATTTTAGTATGTTCTTGAAAATTCTACTTGTTTTGTTGTTCTAAATTAATTTTTAAAATTCTATTATGAACTATTCCATTTTTTGATAAAAGTTTATCTTTTTAGTTAAAAATTCAACTACTTGGTTGAGAATTCATTTATTTTGCAAAAAATTTATCCTTTTTAGTAGAATTCCACTATTTGGTATTTAATTAATATATTTTTTTGTTTAAATATCAACTCTTCTTTAATACCAATAAAAAAGCTGTTTAAAATATCAGTCATTACATTTTTTGTTATTATTGAAAATTCGTTGTTTTTTAAGTTAAAATTTATTATTTTTTATTAAAAATTTTATTATTTTCATCATGGATGAAAATTCATATATTATTTTTAGTAAAAAATTCATCAATGTGGCTTAAATTTGATGCACTTTGTTGGAAATTTATTTTTATTGGTAGAAAATAAATCTTCTTGGTTGGAAATTCATATTTTTGGTTAAAATAAACTAATTTGTGTTCAAAATTAAAAAATTTGTTATTTGAAATATATATTATTACATTTTTTTGCTGTTGAAAATTCGTTGTTTTTAAAATTAAAGCGTAATTTTTTAAACTAAAAATTTAACTATTTTATTTATGGTTGAAAATTCATCTTTTTTTAGTTGAAAATTCACTAATTTGGTTTAAATTTTATGTATTTTGTTTAAAATACGTCTTTATTGCTAGAAAATAAATCTTTTTAGTAGAAATTTGATCTTTTTGGTAGAAAATTGATCTTTTTGGTTAAATTCAACTATTTTTTAATTAAAATTACCTTTCTTTTGTTGAAACACATTTTTTATTGAAAATTCGTCTTTACTGGTAGTAAATAAATCTTCTTAGTTAAAAATTCACCTTTTTGGTTAAATTAAATTATTTTTTGTTTAAAATTGAAATCTTTTTTAGTTGAAATACATTTTTTGGCATCTTTTTTGGTTGAAAATTGCACTACTACTTTTTAAAAAATGCCTTCTTTTTGTTAAAGATTCATCATTTTTGTTGGAAACTCATCTTCATGGTTGCAAATTTCACCATTTTAATGAAAATTCTGTATTTTTTGGTTCTAAGCAAATTGTTTTAAACTGAAACTTTAGATATTTCATTTTTGGTTATAAATTGATTTTCTTGTGTTGAAAATTTATCTTTTTGATTGAAAATTCAACTAATGGTTTAAAAATTCTTATATATTTTTTAATTCGTCGTTTTTGGAACGCAATTAATTTTCTTCGTTAAACATCAATATTTTGGTTGAAAATTAAACCACTTGATTTGAGTTGAGTTTATTTGTTAAAAATATATTTTTTTGGTTGAAGATTAATTATTTTATTAAAAAATGTATCTCTTTTAGGGAACATTTTACTATTCAAAATTTATTTCGAATCAGTCGCTTCCGATAGATGCAAAGAATCTATCTAATAACAGAATAAAAGTATAATAAAAAAAATTATTTAAAGAAGCTACTTGCTTTTCACTTTTTCTTCATGGAGTTATGTGAAAAAGAAATGAAAAGAAAGTTGCTTTTGAAAATAAAAGTAGCCTCTTACTGCACCTAGCTGTTTAATTTAAAAAGAATTAAATTCTAATAATACGATTTGTAATATCGCAATTTTTCTTCACTCTCTCACTTAATTAGAAAAAACTCGTTGACCTTAACAATTCTGTGTACAACTCAAGCATAAGTATATTTGACTTCCTTCACAAAAATAAAAAAATGATATTATTCTTCTCAATCACTTTGTATAAAAATGAGGCTATAAAACTTAGACTCATCTTTTATACAAAGTGATTGACGACTCACGCTTTCGGTGAAGATCCTAAAAATCTGAAGAAGAAGATGGCCCATTTCATATTTCATCCTTGAAGTTTGGACCAATGTATGGTCGGAAAAAATGTCAATTTATTTGTTTGGCTTCACTGCTGGAAATTTTATTCGCCTAGCCAAGCTTGTATTAGTCTGAATGATGTTTGCCTCAATATCCTTCAACCAGAAGCCAAGGATCCATGTGGGTTCTAGACATTGACTTTTCATCTCGGTAAAGCGATTCTCATCTACTGGGTGATCCATTTTGCAGGAATTATGTGGCGGTGCATCGTAAAATGTCGAGTAAACGTCTGCGTTAGCTGATTAAATAAAAGTTTTTCAATTTTAAAAGCCAATGGAATCAACTTTCTATTTATTGGACAACCTTCCGCTAATTCCTTGATAGGAAGATATGGGCTTTTCTAGCGAATTAGTAGAAGTTTATTACCATAGAAATAATGTTGCGTTTTAATATTGAAACGGGCGTAAATGAAATTTTGTATAAACTGAAAAATGGTTCATTGGGCCAAATATTTAGTTAGTACTGCTATTTTATTAGTTGACACTTCTATTTTATTAGTTGGTACAAAAGTTTCATTAGTTGCAGTAACTATTCAGATAGTACCAGCAACTAAGTAAATGGTTGTCTCAGCTAACAAGCGTAGCAGTGCCATATATTGCCAAGTGAATAATTGACCCAACTTCTTTTTCAGTGTAGAAAAGAATTTTCTGACTTACCTTCACATTTGTTTTTACTATAAATGAAGAAAAAATATGAATATTTGAAAAATTGCAAAAGATTATCCTATGTTTTCGCTCGTTTTTTGCGTGTTTTTTTCTGTCTTGTCAATTTGACACTTTATTACATCTTACGTCAGTTTTGACATCACCTTTGTCTTGAAAAAACATGAAGTTTTTTGCCTGTATGAAAATGAGTTATAATTAATTTTCAAGTTATTAATTTTGGACTTAAAATTAAAATTATGAATTTTAAAAAGCGTGTTGCATAATTTGAAAATGATTAATTTTTAACAATTTGGTTTCGTGATCCTAATCGGCCTGCTTTCAAAACACTTTAATATTTAACGAAGATTGAAATTGTTTAATTTTTAACGTTTCAATTTTTAACTTCATTTTTTTTTAATTTACGATTTGAAAGCATTGGATTTACAAAGTTTTATATTTCTTGAAACTAAGGTTGTCTAGCTATTTTGATTAAAGTTTCTTAATTATTAAATGCTTAATTAGGAACGTTAAATTCTAATATTTTGTTGAAAATTTAATTATTTTGTTAAAAATGCAAATATTTCCTTAAAAAGTGATCTTTATTGGTAAAAAATTATATTTTTGGTTCAGAATCTATCTCGTTTGGTTAAAAATTCTACTGTATTTGTTTGAAAATTTTATTATTTTGTTGAAAAGTAATTTATTGTGTTAAAAAGTGATCTTCTTTTAATAAAAATTCAACTATTCCATTTCTGGTTGAATTCAATTATTTTTTATTTAAAATTATACCCTTTTTTGTTTAAAAATTTCACTATTTTATGAAAATTCCATATTTTTCGTTCTAAATCAGTTTTTTTAAATGCAAATTTAACTATTTCATTTTTGGTTGCAAATTAGTTGTCTTTAGTTGAAAATTCATATTTTTTATTGAAAATTTAACTATTTTGTTCAAAATTATTGATATTTTAAATTAAAAATAGATTCTTTTTTATGGAAAATTTATAATTTGCTTTAAAAATCATGTTTTGTGGTAGAAAATTAATCTTCTTTGTTAAAAATTCATCCTTGTTAGTTTAAAATCAACTACTTGGTTCAAAGTTCAAATAATTTGTAAAAAATGCATTTTTTTCTTTTGGCGATTCATAATTTTAATTAGAAATTCTACTGTTGGGTTGTAGATATATTTTTTTAATTAAAAAATTTGGTAGAAAACTAAGCTATTTGGTTAAATTTAACTTTTTTGTTGAAAATTCATATTTTTGGTTAAAATTTAATATTTTGGCTGTTAATCCAACTTCTTGGGTAGAAATTAAACCATTTGGTTCAAAAAAAATATTTATTCAAAAATCGTACTATTGTGTTGAACATTTTTTTATTAATTTTTTTATATTAAATAAATCAATTTTTCTATCCAAAAATGTAGGTGTTCAATTTTTGCTTGAAAATATTTATTTTTTAATTTTAAAATTAATTTGTTTGGATAAAAAATTAATTTTGTTTGTTTAAATTCCTTATTTTTTAAAAGAATTGAACTATTTTGTTAAAATTCATCTTTTTTAGTAGAATTCAGCTGATGGAAAATTCGCTTTTTTGTTTTTGTGAAAATGGAATCTTTTGAAGTTCAGAATTCAACTATTTCGTCGAAAATTCATCTTTCTTTATTGAAAATCGTTCTTCTTTCCCAGTTTAATAGTCACCTGTTTTTTTAAACATTCAAAGTTTTATCTTGGAAATTTACCTACTCTATTGAAAATCGCCTATTTTGGTACAAAACTTAACTTTTTGGTTGAAATTTCGTTTGTTTTGCTGAGAACTTAAATATTTCGTTAAAAATCCGCCTCATTCCGTTAAATCAAAACCAGTTGATCAGTCGGTTGTTTTGTTGAATTTTTTTTTTTATCACTGAGAAATTAACTATTCAATTTTTGGTTGTAAATTTATCTTTTTTTTAGTTATAAATTTAACGGTGGTTAAAAATGCTCGTTTTTGTTGAAAATTCGTCTTTTTTTAGAAAATTAATCTTCTTGTTTGAAAATCCTTTCTTTCTAGTTAAAAATAGAACGGCTTAATTAGAAATTAATCTGTATTGGTTCAGGGTTCAACTTTTTTTTTTAAATTTGACATATTAATGTTAAGATTTTTTTATAAATCAATTACTTTGGTAAAAAATTTAACGATTTTGTTTAAAATTAAACTATTTATTTGAAAACTTAAATATTTCGTGGAAATTAATATTTTTTCAATTAATTTTTTATCTGAAAATTTAGCTACTCCATTTTGTTTAATTGACAAAATTTTCTTCTCAAGCAAAAAATTCATATGTTTGGGTAGAAAATTATGCAATCTTGTTTGTTGAAAATTCATTATTATTTGGAGTATTCAGCTAAAAATTCATCTTTGTTATTTCAATTCACCTGATGGTTGAAAATTTGTTTCTTCTTGTTAAAAATCTTTTTTTTTCATCTGAAAAGTTAACGATTACATTTTTGGTCGAAAATTGATCTTTTTTAATTGAAAATTTAACTATTTTGTTGAAAATTCATCCTTTTATGGAAAATGATCTTTCCCGTTGTAAATTCTTATTTCCTGGTTGAAAAGTCAACTTTTTTCTAAAATGCTCGAAGTTTCAGCTTGTAAGATTTAACCTTATTTAAATTCGAAATTTCACGCTAAAATTAAGAATTATGAAATAAAATAATGAATTTTTAGTTTTTGTTACTTTAATATTGGTAAATAAAATATTCAATGAAATTGTAGGTTTTTATAGTTACAATTTAATTTCCCTACAAATTGTTTTGTTTATAAATAATTCAAATTTTAATTTTCTAATTCAGACTTGAGTTTATCTAAAGTATATCTTAATTATGTAATTACTGTAATTACATAAAAAATTATATCACGGTAAAACAGTGTAAAATATTAAAATTTTAAATCCATAATAACAAATTTTTCAATATTTAAAGTTAAAAAATTGTTAAATGGACTTGAATAATTGATTGAGTTATTATATCTAACAGATATATAAAAAAATTAATAAATTACAATGTTTACAATCTGTTAATACCAATTCAAATAATTTTTCCTCTTTAGTAGCCATAGCGTTTTTCAAAACTTATCTATTAAAAATTACTTTGTATTTTAAACGTTTATTTTCAAATAATTCAATATTAAAGGTTTGTAATTTTAAAAAATACATTTTAAACGGTAAAAATGATCAGAATTAATTTTTTTATTTTAGACAAATTTGTGGAATCAATTTTAATTTTGTTTTAATGTAATAAAAAATATTAATTGTACAATTTAAGCAGCTTTGACTTTGAAACATTCAATGTAGTTTACAGTAGTATCAAATAAAAAATTATTTTTATTAAAAAGCGCTAATGCTATTTCAATTCCTTTCCATTTTAAGTGGTCAATTTTTTAAAATGTTATTTTTTCTAGTTTCGAAATAAATAAATTTATTTACAGATTCTCAATTTGAAAAAGAAAACTTAAATTTGGAACGCTTTGAATTTATTTTTCATCAGTTATTTTAATTATTATTAGTATTTTTTAATTATTTAGTATTATTAATATCGAAAACATTTATTTGTGAACAATTATCGGTAATTGCTTAGTTTATATACTTCAAATAAAATACTTTGTATTTCAAGATCCTTCAGGTTATACTAGAAAAAAATTCATTCGTTTTTTTTTTATTATTTGCTTTTTAACTAACAATTTTCCTACTCAATCTTTGGTTCTAAACTTAACTTTTCAGTCAAAAATTCAACTGTTTTGTTTAAAGCCCTTTTTTGTTTGAACTGTTTAATTTTTATGAGTTACAAAATTGTTTGGTAATCGGAAATTGACCAGAAACTTGATAATATTTTTAGAGAACACCCATCATTTATATTAAGAATTAGATAGCTAATAAGAAACTTATCGCCTTCGTCAAATTGCTATTGTCTTCATTGTCATATTTTGAACCACCCGCTATTTTAAGAAATTTTCCGGAAAACCTGGAACACCCTCTATACAGTTTTTTAAATAAAGGTATGAAGGCGGAGAATAACGGAAAACCCCTGGAGTAAAATGAGGGTCCTGCACTCGCATCTGGCTTCGGACTGAAGAAGTCATGGTACCACTATTGACTATACTTCCGCGGGTAACATGTTTCATAGATGATATTGCTCAGCGTGCCATCGAACCCGAGTAAAACTAAATAGTAGACATTCGCAACATTCTCGTACCGAGAGTGGTTTCGATACTCGGCATACTCGTTTATTTTCGTCCAAGAGTGAATCCTGGTGATTTTGCGAGTCTAACTTCCACTCCAAAGAGACGAGCTGCGGCTATTTGTATTTATGAAACTTGCTCAAGCGAAAATGAAATGTAAATATTGTCTTGGCCGGTAATCAGTCGCCGATATCAAAAGGATATTCGCTTGAATATTTTGCAAGAGGAAATCTTTGATTTGAGTCGATTCTCTCGATTTAATACCAACTCAACCAGTATGTACTTCCCTTCTAGGAAATTATTTCTAGTTTTCTAAAGTTGTGGATTTTGAAACGAGTGTTTTCCTGTGTTTTTTTTTCAAATGTGTATAATATCGAGTAAACGGATTCACTCGTATGGGAGGCTTGTACAACATTTAATAGGGAATACATTTTTTGAAGTTGGGTTTTATGATTAAACATTCCTCATTTCTAAAGAGGATTGAACTAGTAACTAGTTTATTAAAATTAATGATTTTTAGTACAATTCAAATTAACTTCAATAACTAAAAATATAACTACTTTATTTTGGATTCAAATTTGACCTTCCTTTTTTTGAAAATTCATGTTTTTTTTTTTTTTTTTGAAATTTCGAATTTTCCAATTGACAATTTATCCTCATCATTAATTTTTTTTTATTCTACTGTTTCGTTGAAAATTTTTCTTTTTTTTTTTGTTCAAACTGTGTCTTTCTTGCGGAGAATTTAACTATTACATTTTTAGTAAGGAATTTATATTTTTAGATGAAAGTGCATCTACTACTTTGTTGAAAATTCATGTTTTTGCTGCTGTTAATAATAAATTTTTTTAACTAAAAATTTAATTATTTTATTTTCGGTGAAAAATGTGTTCTTTTCAAAAGCGTTGAGAATTCATCTATTTTCGTTAAAAATTAATCTCTTTTATAGAAACTTGAACTACTTTGTTAAAAAATAGTTTTTTGATTGAAAATGTATTTTTAAACAGAAAATTTAACTGCTCCATTTGAAGATTTATAATTGTAATGTTTTAGTGTTTTAACTGTCGTTGAAAATTCTTTTCTTGTTGTTTTTGAAAATTGATCATTTTAGTCGAAAATTCAACTATTTCATTGAAAATTCATCTTTCTTGGTTGAAAATTCTTCTTCTTTCCCATTTAGAAAGTCTTCTTTTTTTAAGCATTCAAAGTTTTAACTTCAATATTTAAATATTTTATTGAAAATTCATATGTTGGGTACAAAAATGATCTTTTTTGTTGAAATTTAGTCTTTTTGGTTGGGAATTTAATATTTTATTATAAATCCGTCTCATTTCGATGAATCAAATTGGTTTATGATTCGTTTGTTTTAATTAGTTTTAAAAAACTAAAAATTTAACTATTCAACTTTTGGTTGTTAATTTATCTTTTTTTGTTGAAAATTTAACTGTTTGGCTGAAAATGCACGTAATTTGTGGGAAATTTGTCTTTTGGTAGAAAATTAAACTTCTTGTTTGAAAATTCATCCTTTTTTATTAAAAATGCAACAACTTAGTTAGAACATTAATCTCTTTTGGTTGAAGATTCATATATCTTGTTCAACATTAATTTTCTTTGGTAGAACTCAACTGTTTTGAATTTAAAATTATATATTTTTTATATGAGATTTGTACAACAATTTTTTTTAATTAATAAAAAATCAATATTAATGTGTAGAATAGGCTGTATAATGCGATAAAAAGTTCAATTTTCAGTTTAAAAAAAAAACATGCTTCCGAAATATTCAGTATGTGAATACGAGTAAAAAAAGTTTCATATAAAAAAATTAGCCAATCACGAGAAAATCGACCTATATAGAATTTCAAGATGAAAATTTCATGGATTCTCAAAATCAACTTTGAATATCGATTAAAAATAGAATTTTTAATTTTTTGGTAAAATATTAATTTTCTTCCGACATACGAGGACGCTCAATGATAATAAAATATGGATGACCCTAAAAAAAATTCTATGCTGAGAAAATCAAAATTGAAAATCACGGTATCATATAAAAATAAGACATTTTTTTGTTAAAAATCCGGAAAAAAGAAACTATTATATATTTTTCATTGAATGATAATAATTTAAAGATATATCAATACTAAGATGTTGAACAAATATATTGCGATAACATTTTAACTAAATTTTGACTTAATTTTGTTGGATTTTATTTTAAAATGATTGTATCAAAAAATGTGATTTCGAAAAAAACCCTTCGCCAAAAAGTGTACTTTATTTTTAAATAATTTGTTATACAATAAACCAATTTTCGATACAATTTGATATTTATTTCCAAAATTAATAATAATTGTTTGGAGATTAAATTGACATTCAATAATAAATTTATTTGAAAATGCTTACGTTCGTTTTAAAATTTGTCGCCGAAAATACTTCTTACCGAATTTTTTAAAACGTTTCTTTAAATGCAATGTTAAAAAAAATGTATTTTTTATTACAGTGTAAATGTGCTAATAAAATGTAAGTCGCTAAACATTTTTTTTTAATATTTGAAGAATTCTTTAACTACAAGGTTTTTTATTTTTTGTTTGTATTTTTTTACTACGATAACTAACATTAACTTAAAGTTGTTCAAAATTGTAAGTTTAATTTTTGAAGTCAAATGATTTTTATAGAAAAAAAATCTGGTATGAAATGGCAATATATTCAAACATTTCACATAAATTGTTCAGAAATTGTGAATTTCATGATTGAATAGTAATCTGAAGATTAATAAAAATGTGAAATATTATAATTTTTTAAATGAAAAATGCTAATTTTTTACGAAAAGCACAAATTTTGGTTGCGTTGTGCATAAAATAAGAAAAACTTGTTCCCAATTGTAAATCTTATTTGAAATTTATAGATTTTTGTATTCAATATTCGATTTTCGGTCAAAAAAGTTAACATAACCTTAAATAGTTAAAAAATTGTAAATCTTTTTTGAAATTAATATCGATATTTCGAGTAAATACCACTAGCTTAAAACCTATAAATGAAGCAAAATTTTGATATTCTTTAAAGTCTAATGATTTGTTTACTAAAAATACCGATTTCCATGGTAAAACATTAACATAACCAAAAATAGTTAAAAAGTACTGAAACTTCTTTGAAACATTCGAAATATAATTTATTTTTAAATTAAAAATACCGATTTCTGATAAAAAACACTAATGCATTCCACATTGTTCAAGCTTATGAATTTTATTATTTGAAACAAAATCATTCGATGTAAATCTAATGATTTTTATTGAAAAAACACCAATTTTTGGTTAAGTACGTTAAAATTACCTAAATTTTTTGAAAAATGGTAGATATTCTTCAAAATATGATAATTTTTTATTAAAAATAACAAAAGTTCCTGACGAAAAAAATGGTGTTAATATTATTTAAAAATTTGGAATTAATGAAGGAACAACATTTTTGTTTCAAAACGGTTTCTTCATTAATACCATTGTTGTTTTCCGGACAGAAAAATCAAAGAATGTTTACCAGCAAACAATTATTTTGATATAAATTTTAATTTTGTAGGTTGTGACAAGTCCAAAAATATTAAACTTCACTAAATTGTGCCTTATTAGTATATAAGTACATAACTGAAATGATTTTAGAAACAAGTTATTATTCCAGGAAAATTTGGAAAATTACTTTTAAATTTGTGAGACAAAAATGATCGAAAGTAAAGGTCTGTAATTTATTTTCTTGGCAGAAAAGTGGTTTAAACAATAAATTAAAAACAAAATGAGGAAAACAGTTAAACTTAACTGATATTTTGAAACATACACTACCTATTTATAAAAACATAATTTCTCCTGTTTTCAAAATTTATTAATATATTAAGAATTTAATAAATATATATATTATTTTCTATTTTCACTTTCATAGCTATTTATAAATTTTCATTCATCGTATTTCTAAGGATTAAAAAAATTCACGGATCAAACCTGATGTCCTCAAGTGGGCGTCAAAGAACGATTTTGGGGACGGGACCACTGAGTTGAAAATACATTTTCAGTTGTCACATGCCATTGGCCACGAATTCCAAAGTCCCTAATGGGGTTCGAGAGATATCCAATCTGGTTACTTTCTCCATCTCAATGGGAGTGCCTGACCATACCGGTATTTCTTATTGCCACGATTCCCATTCTTCTTCTTTTTTTTTTTTAGAAAGATTTTAAGGAATATCAGTTCTAACGAAAACATCTGGTAATAAATTACGTAAAAAGACTTACCGAAGAAAACTATGTTTCTAACGATACATATTTTCGACTCATTAGAGACAAACATACAACAAAGAAAATAGAAGAGAAAAGGCAAAAAAAAGCAAGACACATGTTTCGAGACTAATTTATGTATCCTCCTGTGGAAAATTTTAAAAGATACCAAGTGGAAAAAAATCTATTTTGACAAAATTTAAAAAGAGGGATAAGACCCATATTATTGCAACATGATTGATTTGTTTTCCTACAAGTAAAGATAATATCGTCCTACAAATATATATATATATGAAAATATATAAAACCTTGGCTTTGTATTCTCGAATTCTCAAAAAACAGGCAGACAGCGTGATTTGAATATCTTATTGCGAGAGGAATCTTCCTGGGATTCTTATTGCGAAAGGAAGCTGCTATTGGGAATTTACAAATGTCTAATTTCGTGGGTGATATCGTTAACTTTGTATTTTATAAAACGAGTCAAGTGGAACTGAAGGAACATGGTGGATTAAAATGAGCGAATAAAAAATAAAAGAAGGGAAAGGATTTATTTCGATGGATACATGAATCGGGATTGGGATTTTTTATTTTTATTCGGGAAGGTGGTTGATCCGGGTTGAACCTTTATTTCTGAGACTCGAAGGTCATCCTCCTTTCGTTGGTACAAGCACATTTTCTTCTTAAATTGGATGACTTTTTACATTCAGAGTATTTTAAATTCAGAGGATAATTTTTTAATATTGGTATATCATAACATGGTAAATTTGTGAAGAATTTTTCTTTAAAAATTGCAGAACCATTAAAGATAAAAGTACATATCATGAAACATGACCCATTTCATGGAAAAGTTGGACAAATAATTAAATTAATAAATAAAATGATAAATAAAAAGACTGTAAGAAATTGTATTTTATTGTAAGAAAAAACGCATTTTCTTATATATGTATCTGTTCCACAACAGAGGGATATCCATTATGTTGTTCCGTTTTTTTCTTAATATAATCATTTAATTACACTAAATTAAACTTTTAATGCGCTGATGGTGATTAGTCCTGCATTTGGATATAGCTCCAAATATTTTGATCGAGCTCGTTCGTTTTTGAAACATATTCTAAAAATAATAATTATTCAAAAGTAATTATTAAAGAAGTAATTATTATTAATTACTATTAATTTATCAATACAAAACCTAAACAATTAGTACCCTGTAAATTGCTTTAATTCTCTTGAAATATAAAAATCTTATACTCCCCATAAACTTTAAAAAAACTATTTCAGAGAAATTAAAAAATATTTGATAAACTTTTAGAAATCTTTCAAAGTATTAAAATATTTTTATTTCTTCAAAACTTCTGAAATTCCTAAGTATCTTTTAATCTGACTCGAAATAGTCCTAAAATTGTGGAAAAAATGTTTAATTTTAAAATTTGCCCTAAAATCTTCCAAATTTTTGTGACATTTTTAGATATGTTTAGAAACACTTCGAATTTTTCTTTGAAAATTATTAAAAAAAAAATTTGAAATTTTCACAAGAATCTTAAAAAATGTTTTTTATTTTCTTGAAACCTTTCAAAATTGCCAAATTGCGAAATGAATTTTGGTTCAAAATCTTAAAATTAATTTTTTACTTATTCTCTATTCTCAGAATTTAATTTCAATGTGGATTTATTATAACACTTCGAAAAATAATTTTTGATTAATTTGAATGTTGCCAAAGATAAAAAATATTCGGAAATCTTCTTTCTTTAAGAGTAACTATAAAAATTTTAAAATATTTTAGCTTCATTAGGAAGTCTATTTGATTTTGAAAATATTTCATTTAAGAGTTGGTTAATGAATTGTAATAGAAAACAATTCGAAGAAATTAAAACATCTTTTATAAACTTTTGAAAATCTTTCAAAGTATGAAAATATTTTTAATTTCTTCAATACTTCTAAAATGCCTAAATATCTTTTAATCTGACTCGAAATATTCCTAAAATTGTGAACGAATATTAAAAATGGTAAAAATTGCATTAAAATCTTCCAAATGTTTGTGACAATTTTAGACACCTTTTGAAACATTTTGAAGTTTTGTTTAAAAGTTAATTAAAAAAATAATTTTTCAAATTTTCACAAAAAATCTTAAAAACTTATTTTTTCATTTTCTTGAAACCTTTAAAAATTGCCAAATTGTCAAATGTAATTTTGGTATAGAATCTTAAAAGTAATTTTTTTTTACTTAGTCTCAATTCTCAGAATTTAATTTCAACGTGGATTTATTATAAAACTTCGAGAAATAAATTTTGATTAATTTGAATGTTGCCAGAGATAAAAAATACTCGCCTTTTCCTGTAATAAACGAAGTAATAAGTAAGTACATAGGTCCCATTTACTACCCGACTCTACACTATAAAAAAAATGATTTTAAGGGGTTTTACATATTTATTTTATAATTTGCATGCATTTTTTTGGCACTAGCGCCGCCGCACGGTCGTTTCTAAATCTCATGGCAATCGTGGTAATGTGGGGAGGAGATACCTCGAATAAGCGAAAACTCGGATAATACGGAAGAAGCACAAAATTCGGAAGAGTTATCTATTTTTTATATATTTTAAATATAAAAATAAATATAAACATTTAGCAAATAAAAGTAAACAAATTACGAATATGGATTTATCTTTATTAATTTATTAATAATTGCAAACTACTGTGTGCATTAAGAATTACGCATAGCAGCTTTATCTGTTTTATTAATGATTCTCCGTATCATCCGAGCATACACCTCGGTTAATGCGGAGCGCTTGGATGAGTCCCGTTGCCTCGGATAGCGCGGAGCCTCGGATAATCGAAGGCCGGATAATCGAGGTTCTACTGTACAGTGAAACCCCCCCCCCCACACCCCTGATTGGAACCCTTTTCAATCCATACTTTAAGTTCATTTAGAAATTATTCACCATTTTGGGTTCCTTTTCAGCAAAAGAGGTTACTTTTTGTTGCAGCTCCTTTGGAACCAAAAATTGGTTCTAATCGAAACCCTAGTTTTTCCTGTGATATTTTTGTATTGTTCCAAATTCAATGAAAATTTAAAAACCTCAAATATTTAATAGGAAATACTGACATAAAGATCTATCGGAGATATGTTCTGATTTACAAATCAAGTTCCTCCCTCAACCCCTCTAGAATCCGGTCGTAAATTCAAATTCACGGAAGAGGTATGAAATCCCATTCATATGAGCACAGAGCACTGTTTTACACTTTGACGATGATGCTAAAAAAATATGTGGGTCGATCGGTTATCGTTAGAATGAATGATGCTTAAAAAAAAAGTTTCCTTCTCTATATGAAGGTCGTTAGGGCAAAGTTCTTAAGACACTTGCCGACCGATTAAATCATGTTTCTGCCGAGAAACAAAAAGTCGGTGGTAGTTGCGGCCGCCACATCGTGACAATTTACAAGACATTACTTTTACGAGCGGAGGACAAAGTATTCCTTGTATGTGCGATAAGTGGAAGAAGGACTGGATACTGGATAGTAGTGGACTGATGGACGTTCGTGCAAGCTGGCGAGCGGAACCCCAGCTTGAATGGTTCATTGCCGGGGTTATATCTATACTGCCTCGTAAACCGCGATCATTGTTTTATTACCGGCTGTCCGTTGTGTACTTACTAATTGTTAGGCGCGAAAGCATTTATCGCCGAGACATAGGCATTAGCGTTTTTTTTTCGGAGGTGTGTTTCAAGTACCAGCAGTAGCCACCAGCGACGTGTCGATGCTTACATATTACTAGCAGACCCGGCCACGCTGTGCTGTGGTACAGTTATAATAAGTTGAATTAATATTATACTACTAAACTATTCAAGAAATCGAAACCTAGATAACGTAAAACGTTGAAATGTCGGTCAATAAACTAACTTACACCGACACCTGTTAGAAATTTTTACGGAACTTACAAAGAAAAACATTTAATTTGCAATAAAAAAATATTGAGACAATTAATTGAGATAAGAAGTACCCTATCCTTCAAGTTGGACCAAATTACACACAGTATACAAAATTTTATCAAAATCGGTAAAGTAGTTTCGGAGTTTAGTGGCGACAAACATCGTGACACGAGATTTTGGTATATATAGATATGAAATATATAAACACTCTCGAGATTCTAAATTGTTCAAGCACCTTTGTCGTGATTTCGTTAACTGCAAAATGAAAGAAGCCGAAAAAATCGGCAAAAACGGTTCGAATAGTTATTCGCGTGTATCGCAGATTCTAATTCATTTTCTAAACTTTTTATATTCTCATCAGAGAAGGTATGGTGACAATTCTTAAATGTTAAAAATTATTCAAATTTCAAGAATCACATTTTAAGGGTACGTAATTTGGAAGATGGTTTTTGGAATAGTTCACTTTTGAAAACTTACTATGGAAAATTTAATTTTAACGATTTGCGATTTAAAACTTAAATTTTGAATATTTACAATTGGCAGCTCTTTAGTTTCGAAACATTTACAAATAACAATTCTTGAATTGTGCTCTTTTTGAAGATAAAAATCCAAGAGTTTTCACTTATATTAATCTTTCAAATTTCTCAAATTTGAAATGTAAATCATTGAAATAACAGCAGTTTTAATTGCAAAACTTAAAATTCAAAGTTCTGCAATTTTGAAGATTTAAAATTGAAATTTATGAATTTTTTATATTTATATTTTATAGGTATATAATTTTGTGTAATAAAAAAAACGTTATTCGTTTTATAAGATTTACGATGGCGAATTCTTCCATTTTTAAGACCTTCAATTGAAGGCTTCAATATTTAATGTATATTATCGAACTTTTTTTGAAATATTTCAATTTTGAATTGTTACCATTAAAATTTTTAATTTAATTTTTACTCCCCAACTCCCTTTTATTTTGCCCGTAAAATACTACAAAAAATTGAAAACATCAGATTTCTGTACTATTTATGCTAAAGACGGTATCTATTGAATTGTTTCTATGTTAATTATTTTTATTCGATAAATGAAAGTTTCCATGTTGGGAGACTCAACTTTGGTATCCGACGGGAAACGGCGGGTCTCGACTGACCTACCCAAAAGGGCTTGCACCTCCCGGTTTTTTTTGCTTACGCTTTTGAACCCCTCAAATATTGTAAAATTCCTTCAAATCTTCGAAATCTTTTAAGTTTCTAGAATATTACGTAATCATTTGAAATTCCTCAGAAATTGTGTAATCTCTTATAGTTTTCTATAATTCATGAAATGCAGTTAAATGAAAAAAAAATTTAATTTGTATAAATTCAACGTTTCAAAGATTTCTGGTTTTAAAATATATACTCGTAATAAATAAATATATAATGCGATGCTCTAAATTAAAGAATGCACCAATGAATTTGTAAATCTTCAAAGTTGAATTATTGTTTTAATTTTAAGTCGTTTTAAATTAATGTTATTTAATTCTTATTTATATATCAAAATTCAGCACTTCTACTTACAAATTAAAAATTTTCAAACTACAACAATAAAAATGGTTACATTCAAAGTTTAAATTTAACACTTTAGAATTTTAATGATTCAAGGATTTCTATTTCAAATATTTTAGTTTCAAGTTGTTTAATTTTGAATATTTGATTTATAATTGCTCATTTTAGATAGTCAAATTTGTCTAAATATTAAAAAATTGTCCTCTTTTTAATTAAAAATTTTCAAATTCAATAGGTGAAAAATGGATTATTTTAAATTGAAACAATATAAGATTTGAAATATACGAAATGCATTAGTTATAAAGTTATTAATTTAAAGTTATTTTGAAATTGATAATAGTAAACTTTTTAATCTCAAGCACTTTATTTTTTACTTATTTACAAAACTACATTTTCAAATTCTTCAAATTGAAAATCTAGGCTTAAAGATTAAAAGCTGAAATGAAAGATATTTTAGAATTACGCATTGTATACTGAATAATTTCATGTTTAAACAATTTAACAAATAAATTGAACATTTAAAAAAGGTAAAATCGAATTTATTTTACATTGCATCACAGTCAAAAATTTCTCCAAGAGTCTAATTAAAAATCTAAGTTAAAAATTGTAATTGTATTAAATTGAAATTTATCATATTTGAAGTTGATTGAATATATTTTTCTTCCACTTTGCAAAAATTACCAGTAAAAAAATAATTCCACTGACTTTTTCCGGTTCAGCTTTTTCTTTTCCCTTGACTTCCCCTACTTTCCTCTTAATTCGCCGTGTTATTCCCTCTATTGTCCTCATTTTCCCTCAACTCTCCTACTTCCTATAATTCTCCCTCCCCCTATTTCACCTCACTTCTCTAACCCTTTCCCTCATTCCTCCTAAATTTTCCCCCCCCCCCCTTCTCTCTTCAGAATTATTTACAGTCTCATTAAATTCCTTAGTATTTAAAAAAATACACAATAGTCTTTAAAATCCTTTGAAATTTTTAAGAGCCCTTAAATCTGGCATACATCTAAAATTTATATAAAAATTCTATAAAACCCGTAAAAATTTGTGGAACATCCTCAAAATTTCATTCGATTTCATTTACTTTCTGAAGTTATCTAGAAATTCTTTGTAATTCCCTAAAATCCCTTGATGTCTTTGAAATTGTTGAATATCCTAAAGGACCTAAAGTCTTCCAAATCCCTTGAAATCCGTTGAAATGTTGTAAATCCTTGAAATCCTTTTAGATCCTATAAAATTGCAAATCCCCTAAAATACTTTCAAATCCTTCCTTTACTTCCCTCTTTAGTCTAGTTGACACTGCCCTTCCCCTAGTTTCCTTCTTTTCCCTACTTACGCTTCTCTCAGTTCCCCTTAGTTCTTGAACTTCCCCTCCCATCATTTCATTTTACTTCCCGTACCACTCCCTTCATTTCCCCTACTTCCCATCTCCTTATTTTCACTTAATTTTTCTCCCCCTCATTTCCCCTACCTCCCCACAAACCCATCATTTCCCGTATATTCTTTCCCCTCCTTTCCCCTCATATCGACGCCTGCCTAACTTCCGATCAAATTCGACCACTAATATCGGAAAAATCAGAAATGTCATAATGAAATGACTTTTGAAATTAATTTAATATATATTTGTAAAAATGGAAATCGATTCTACAGAGCAGAGCTCACCGGCTGGAGATTCTTCTAAAAAAATATCAGCACAAAAGTATTTATTTTTTAATTTTAATTTTTAGAAATATTTTTATGAGGTTCGAAATTTAAATTAGGTTCGAATTTTTACAAATTCTAAAAATTATATTCAAAAAACAATGTATAGCAGTGTATTGGCGGATGATTTTTGGTTGAAAATTCGCCTATCTGGCTTTAAAATTCAACTGTTTTGATAAAAAGTTAAACTATTTGGTCAGAAATTAAATTTTCTGTTCAGAATTCAACAAATCGATTGAAAATATTGTATTTTTTTGTTGAAAATTAATTTTTTCAACTGAAGATTTAACCATCCTCTTTTTAAATTAAAATTCATCCTTTTCGGTTGAAAATTAGTTTTTTTAACGCAAAATTTATGTATCCTATTTTTGATTTAAACTTAATTTTTTTTGTTGAAAATTTGCCTTTCTGACTTGAAAATTCATCTATTTTATTTCTGGTTAAAAGTTCAAAGGTTTGGTAAACAATTTAACTTTCTGCTGAGAATTCATCAAGTTGATAGAAAATATATTTTTTTTAATAATTTTTTTTAAACTGAAAATTTAACTATTCTATTTTTGATTTAATTTCTGATGTTCTTGTTTCGACTAGGAAAATTTAATAATTAAAGATCTTCAAATTAAA
>NC_046666.1:50215017-50231113 GCF_010883055.1 Belonocnema kinseyi | reverse complement strand
CAAAGTTAATTTTGGTTAAAAATTACATTTTCTATCGAGAATTTAGCAATTGGATTGAAAATATTGGGTTTTTTGTTGTTGAAAATTGATTTTTTTTAAACTAAAAATTTAACTATGATATTTACGGTTGAAAATTTAACTATTTTGGTAGAAAGCTCAACCATTTGGTTAAAAATGTAATTTTCTGTTGAGAAATCAAGAATTTGAATGGAATTTTTTTAAATTATTTTTTTCAAACTAAAAATTCGACTATTATTTATATTTAGATTTTTTTAAAGATAAATGCCATGTAATATAGTCACAATATTTTTTAGTTTGTATTTAAAAAAATATCAATTATAAATATGAAAATATAGAAAAGAACAGTTTAGCATGGAGAAATAAATGTCGTGACATAAGTACTTTTATAATAGTCTTATAATAGTGAAAATATTGATATGAAATGTCTTAATTATTAAGAATTAAATTATTAAGACTTAATTTTTCGTGTTCAATTAGGTAATGAAAATTTTCGTTTTGAAAAAATCTGATGAAAAAAAACGAGAATCTCGTCATGATCGAACGTTTTCTCAAGAACCGAGATTAATTAAATTATTGATCGATTCTCGTATCGTCTCGCTCGAATGCAGAACTATAAATTCGACTGGAAATCATTTTCTTTGTCCCACTTTAAAATTCCAGTAATCCAAAAATGATAAATGTACTAAGAAAAATTACTAAGAAAATTTGAGACCTAACACGCGACTGAATGTTTTAACATCCGAGTTGCAACCAAAACGAAGTAATTTATCGAGCGATTCTCGTATCGTCTCGATCAAGTGCAGCACTAATTTTGTTTTCTTTAAAAAAAATCTGAAACTGAGTAAAATTGATTATATCCCAATTATTTGGAATCATAAGATATCCAAAATATTAATTTCCATTTTCAGCGCACCATGCGACATTTTGAAGAACTCGGAATTAATTAAAACGTCCTTGAAAATTTACAGCGCATTTACAAAACGAAGTATAATTAATTAAAAAAAAAACACATTTATTCCATTGGTACCCAAAAACGACGTTTTAATTCACACAAATTAAATTCCGAATTTGACAATCCCGTTGCCGGAAAAACAAGATAGAGAGGAATCTGCTGGCCAAGATCGCCCATCTTTGATCATTAGTTTTTTGGTCTTCTCCCGTTATCTCCCTTCTCGTCATATTTGTTTCCTTCTAAGGTCGTAAATATGTACGAGCACCGACAGTATGTGTACTGAATTTCGTAATTTGTAACTCGAAGCCTGGCCAGAACGAAACAAATGCCGCGAGAGCACGCTAGATGGGAATCAATGAACCGAGGAAGTCTAAAATATATTTTGGCCCCCATGCTTAATTACATGCTACTCACAAAGTGCTTTTCAAGTTGAATCCAGAGAAAAAGAAAAAATGAAAAAAAAAGAAAGAACGCAAAATCGACACCTTCTCCGACATTTTTACGTTCTGCAGGAGTCTCTTAGTTTTATAGACTTCGCGCGCTGCCTGAATCCTTATGTGAACATTTGGAATCAATAATTTTAGGGTCTTCTGTCTCACGAAGATTTACAACTTTCTCACGATTTTTCCATAGAATGGGGGCTTTACTTTTTTTTAAATCGTGCATAAAATGTCCCAGTGGTATCCAAATTAAATCCAAGGTTCGTTCTTTTAATCACGATCATAATCTTTCATGAAATAAAGTACGTAAATTTATTTAGGGAGCACACCAAGAAAATTTTAATTCTTGTTTTTAAATAATCTTATAATTAGATATGATTAGATATAACATTCTGCGATTTTTTATTCTTTCGGCGTCCTTTTTAGAGGAAGTCAGAATTTTGTAAAATGATGCATGGTGTACTGAGGTTTGAAATTAGTGTTTTAGACGTTTTATCATTATGTGGAATAGAAGGTTTATTTATATTTGCTCATTTTTAAGTTTTTCGATTTTTATAGATCGAATCCATTTTTAACCAGGCAGGTTCTACGTTTCAATTCGCAGAATTTTTCAGCTATGAAATATGTTGTCTTTCAAGTAAAATTAGGGGAAAAGTTATTTTCTCGATTTCAAAAAATCCACGAAATGAATATTGGAATTTTAACGTCTATAAAAAAATACGCGGAACGACCGAAAACCCCGAAAAATAAAATTTCTGACAAGGTAAAATTCCCAAAAATAAAAATTTTCGAAATAGAAAATTTGCGACAGAGAATTGCCAAATATTACAATATCCGACACTGTCAAATTTCCAAATTTCAACAATTAAAAAAATGGTATTTAAAAAATATTATTTATTTAAAAAAAAACAATAAAAAAATATTTCATTAAAGAAATTTTCTTCAATGTTCAGTGTATTTTTAAAAATTATTGTTTAAATTTAAAATAACAGTAATTAAAAAAATTGCTCAATGCAAGTTTTTCTAAATGCAGGTAGTAGTTTTTAAACATGTATTGCTCTTGCAAAAAAAATGTTGTTTTGTATTGTTATTTTGCAATGAGAATTTTTTTCAATTATATTTTTATTTCAAATTCAAAGAATAATTTTTAAAAATGCATTGTACATCAAAAAAATTTTGTAATAAAAATATTTAAGTCGGCAGTTTTCTGTCGGCTATTTTATTTTTCGGGAATTTTAAAATTAGATAATATTATAAACTTCCGGGAATTTTATTATACGAAAATTTTCTGAGTCGGGATTTTTATATTTTGGTAATTTTATCATTTCGGCAATTTTATATTTCGAATATTTTCTTTTTCCAGAATTTTCGGGATTTTTCAATATCCTTTTTTATGCGGACTAAGTAATTTTTGTGAATAAGATCATTTTTTTCAATCGTTTGGTTTTAAAACTAAAAAGGTTAAGAAACAAAATTTTTTAAATAATAACTATAAAATTTCAAAATTGGAAAAAATTCCCGTTTTTTGTGTTCTTCACAATCATACGAATAAAGAAATATTGCTAATAATTCAAAAACTAAGGAGCATAAAAAATAACTGTATAAAAAACTAAAAATAATTTTTAGTAACTTGCATGCTAAAAAATAACTGCAAAATTATAAATTAAAGAATTTGAAAAAATATCGGTTTCTATATTCTTCAAAAGTATATAAATCAAAACATTTTTTTAAAACTCTTTTGTATAAAAAAAACTGGAAAACCCGAAATATATTTTTTTACTGAAAAACATAAAAGGAACAGAAGAAGAAATTAAAAGTTTTAAATAGAAACTTCGCTTGGAAATTTATGATTTAATTTAATTTTACATTATGAAATATTTAAAAAGTTTTCTCTCTCTCAATATTTCGCTGTTTAAATCATATTAATAACATTTGGTGGTTTCCAAGTTATTATTTACAAGGTATTGCAATAAAAATTTTTTAAAAATGTTTTCTGTTATTTATTTAAGAGACTTTAAAAACAGACGTTTTTATTTATATAATTGTGAATAACATGAAAACAAGAAGTTTTTTCAAATTCGTCAATTTTTAGTTATATATTTTTTTTCTTTAATGTTACAAGATATGACAAAAGAGCAAGAGGCATTTTTTGTAGAACTTTTCTAGATGTGCAAAATGTGATCTTAAATTTTGGTGTATTTTTCGTCATTTCCGGGAAAAAGTAAAAATTCGATTTTATTTTTAAAAAATTTCTAGTTTCATGAAAATCGACTTTTTATATATATATGCAAACAAATTCTTTGCCATTCTTTTTTTCAAATTTTAAACCTTCTTCAAAATTATTATTATTAAAATCATGGGACTGAATCCATTTCAAATCAGACAGGGTTCAACACTTGAAATCCCAGAATCTGTCGGGGACGAAATATGTTGTTCTTTAAGAGGAAATTAGGCGAAACGTATTTTTCCGATTTACAACAAAAAAAAAAATCCTAGAAGTTATGCGTATTTGAATTTTATGCGTTGTTTCTAAAAAACCCCGATTATTTTTCATGAAACTTTCATAACTTTTGACCTAATTAAGATATTTATTGTCTTATTGATTTTAATAGCGCTCACAGTTTTCTTTTGAAATCCATAGGAAAATTTAAAAAATGTTTTAAATTAACAAAATGACAGCGGGTTTTCTGAAAACATTAAAAATCAATTTTTTCAAAAACCCCACAATTAAAATTTTTCGCGACTTTTTTTTCGAACTTGTACTTTGATAATGAAGATACTTTGTAAGTTTCATGCTTTCTAAATAACTTTTGTAGCCAGGAGAATTCTTGTTTCTTACAATCGAATTTTATACTTTTCCTTGAAAACAATGACAGATACGAAAAAATCTTGAGATAAAAGTTTGGACGTCTAAAAAAGTACTATAAAATATGTCTAAAAAATAGTTTAGCGAGCATGATGCTGATAAGATGCCTTTCTTCTAACAGTAAAAACTTTTTAAAAATATTTGAACAAACAAAAAGGTGATTTAAAATTTGAAGAAGAAAGTAAAAAATATTTGTTGGAAAACTCCACCTTCTTTATTCTTCCAAATATTTTTGAAAAGTTTCGACTAATAGAAAAGAAAGGCATCTTATCAACATTGCTAAAACATATCTGAGACCGGCAAAAGTTTTTTTTCCTTAAAATTTTAATTTTGGAATTATTCCTTTAAACTATGAAAGATATTGCAAAAGAAAATAACGCATAACTTCTTGGACATTTTTTTTGCAAATCGGAAAAATACGTGTCGCCTAATTTCCTCTAAAGAACAACATATTTCGTCCTCAAGAGATTCTGCGATTTCAAGTGTAGAGGCCTGCCTGATTTGAAATGTATTCGGTCATGTGGATTTGAAATTTTTTAAGTTGTAGTTCGAAACAAAAATATCAAATTGAAACCATAAAAAAATCAAAGGTAAATATATAAATAATATAATATAATTTCTTCAAATGGGAAAAAACATTAGATTTCAAAATTTCTTATTGGAAACGAGAAAAAAATTGGATAATTAAAAATTTTTAATTTTTATAAAATTTGTACAACTGGAATTAGAAGACAGCAGAATTAAACAAATTACAATGAATTAAAAAAATATATTATACCGATCCGAGACAGATCGCCGACCAATCTCTCTAGCAATCACCCTAGGCAAAAAGTTTCACAAAGTGATTTGAAATAGAAGCCCAGTCTTTATTTTGGCGTTTTCTTTCTTTTCCTCAAGAATTCACATTATTCTTTGTGTGCTTCATGCAGCAATTTCTATTTGGCACGTGCACAGGTATCATACATCTCTGCCACGTACGAATTTTCGTATTTGGCCGAGATCACGTTTGGATAAAATGGTATCAGGAATCCTCTGCTGACGCTGATATTCCTCTAGCTAGGTTCCACTCTGCGAATTCTAGACACGTGTAGCTAAATATATGTGTGTGTGTTTGTGTGTGTGTGTGTTGCATTTTCACACAAACGTGAAATAGTTTTTACCATGTAGAAATGTAGAAATTTTGAACTTGTGTTGGTTTCCAATACTCTAAGTCCTTTACTCCGCCCCACGTGTTCCTTGATTTGCGATCGCAAGGTCCCTTCAGTCCAACTTCTGCCAAAATGAAGAAAAAGAATGTATATTTCTGTGGATACACCTACATTTTGCTTTTTTATATCCCGATTTCACTCAACTATTTTTTTTAGAAATAGTTTGAATAATTTATTAATTTATTATAAATTTGAACAAAGTTTACTTAGTAATGGTGAACTAATTTTAAGATGAACCCTGTAAATAATTTTTAAATTTCTAGAGTTAACTGAAGTGAGTGAATTAAATAAAAACATTAAATCCTAATTACAGTGAAACTCTTTAATAGCCCTCCCTTCTACAGCGCCTCCGAGAATTGAGTTAGTTCCTACCCACCGACGGCCCCAAAATCGGCGCTATAGAAAAGTTTCACTGGATTTGAAATGAGCCCGTGAAAGCCTAAAAAATTCTAAATTTCTCATTAGAGAATTAACGACTTGACAATTATACATTTTTTAGATCTAAATTGACAAGTTTTATCAAATTTATCATTCTCAACATGCAAATATTGGAAAAAATATATTTAAAATTCTGTTAGAAGAATATAAAATGTCTCAATATTGAATTGACAATTTTTCAATTTGTATCAAATTATTGAATTCGAAGGATGAAAAATAAAAAAATTTTGAAATTGTAACTGAAATCAAATTTGAAGTTAGATTGACTGTACATAATTTACAGAAAACAATTTGAACTTCGCAAATTTAAATTTAAAGCAATCAAAGATGAAAAACTTAGCACTTATGCAAAAATTTGAAAAAAATTTAATTTCGAAATGTTTGCAATTTTATTGATCGACATCCATGAATAAATTTATTATTAGAAGTTAATTATAATCTTCTGATGGTCGTTTAAAATTGAATATTGAAAAATTTTAAAAATCTACCTCGATTAATATGACAATCACGTGCATTTGAAAATTTTAACATTTTTTTTTGGTTTAAGATAACAAAGTCAAATTGAAAACGTAAAAATTTTAAAGGTCAAAATGTAAAATAATTAATGTTATATGGAAAATTATAATATAAGGTTTCTTATAAAATTAATTAGTTTACATTTTGCATATATTATATGAAAATATAATAATTTCTTTAAAATGGAAAAAATCATTAGATTTTAAAATCTCTGATTGGAAATGCATAAAATTGGATAATTTTAAGTTTTTAATTTGTATACAATATAAGCATCTGAAATTAAAAGGCAGCAGAATTAATTAATTTAATTTAATAATTTTTTAAGTTACAAAATTTAAATTGTTTTATCATATTCATAAAAGATTCTATATTAGAATTTAAAAATATGTTGCTAGATCAAAGTTTTTGTTATTAGAAATTAATGGGTTTTACGGCGATCCTGAATGTTTTATTCAAGTCGTCAAAAATATGTTAAGTTCGATAGAAATTAAGTGGATTTACTAGAATTCTGGTGAAATAAAAGGAATTTTTCGAAATTTGAAAGAATTTGTAACAAAATTTTGATTTCAAAATGCCTATTAAATTCACTAGAAATGTGTTAAAAGAATACAATTTGTATTGAATTTTATATAATTCTATTAAAATCACATGAATTCTATTAGGCGAAAAAAATGGTTAAATTTAACTAGAATTATTCTTGTTCAATAACCAATATTCAATTGAATTCACTAGAAATACGTCAAATTCAATACAAATTTGATGAATTTGCTAGAATCAGCAATATATATTTTTAATTACATATTATTATACCATTAAAATTCGGCTAAATTTACCAAAATTGTATTAAATTTTCTCAAATTTGGTTAAAATAATTATTTTAAATTCGTCACAATTCTATTAAATTATCAGGAAATTTCAATTCTTGCATTTTTAGGCAACCCTGAAAAATTCCCCAAAAAATGGCTACTTTCATACTAATCAATGAGAATTATTTAAAGGCAAAAAATCCTTAGAAATTAGTGAATTTCAACCAAATAAGAAAAACATCCCAGGAATATTATATTTACCCCTATTGGCGATTTCTGGAATGGCAATAAAAATTAGTAAAAATGTTATATTCAAATTTCGAGGTATTTGGAAAAGCCGTTTCGTGCATATTCTCATTTACATTTATTCCAATGGGAATAGTACTCTAAAAAAAATAAAAATAATAAAAAATGAATAAATAAAAATATCCTGAAATATGTTTACTTTTCTGGATAAGGCGCACATCGAATCTATTGGGGCGGATACACGTATGGTTCCATATTTCCCGGGAGAGAAGGGTCAATTCTCTATATCTGACGAGGGCGATCTCAAAAGGCATGGAAGCAAATCATCTCCCATCTTGGATTCGTAGGATGAACGCCATTCGACCTTTTCCTTTCAAAATCATCGTCCTTTTGCACCGATCACTTTTTATTTTTTCACATTTTTACTTGTCTGAATACATTTTCACTTTTTTTATCTCCCATAAAGATAAATTAAAATTAAACCCCTTGTTCCACAATTAATTCAATTTGATTAAAATTTTTCTTAAAATAGTATAAAATATCAAACAAACGGATAATATGAGCCATTTTTATTATTATCAGAAAAAAGGTTTTACTTTGATTTTTATATAAATGATTTTTTTTTCTTCAAACTGCATTTATGAGTTTAAACTTTAAAACTTTGATATCCTCTATTTTTTATAATATAATTAAAAAACAAGTTTTATTAATTATTGTGCCTATAATTTCGGAATAGGAAGAAACAATAAATTTAGGCTCTTGAATCCTTATAGCAAAAATCCGATCTTGATATAAGTTATAGGAAAAAACCTGTTTTTCCCGGCATTTCTAGGCCCGTCGGGCGAAATGCAGAAGAAAGTCGTAAACTTCCAAATTGCTCAGTTTAGTGTCTTGTTTGTCTTCACCCAGAACTACTGTTTTCATTTTTTTTCTCCAAAAGAGTCAAGATACTTTTCAAATAAGGACTAAAGTCTCTATCTCGAGGTTACTAGGGCATCGAGATTCGAGTCGTAAATCCTCAAAGTAGGAGCATAGGTGATTCAATGAGAGCAAATGTGACTTAAGCTGACTTTGAAGCATGCTCTCAAGGTATATACACTCAGCAAAATGTTTGTTGGAGTCAAATTTTTTCTGTGATATAAAGTCAACAAAATATTTGTTTAACAAAATTTATTAATAGAACAAAATTTATTTGATTCAAACCAGTGTAATAAGTCAATCCAGTTTTATTGGAACAAAGCTTTTATTCAAACAAAGCCAATATTCAAGTTTATTTATAGAATTCCTGAAATAAAACCTAGATTCCAACGACAAATTTTAGACAAACACCATAAAATGCTCCTATTGAAATTAAAAAAAAACGACTTTCTTTTTTAAAAAAATCTTGGGAGAGAAATAAAAAAGTGGAAAGAAAAATGAAATGGCAAAGAAGCAAATTCGCTTCCTTCTCTTTTTTCCTTTATTTCGCTTTATTTATTTTTGTTATTATCAAAGTACAAGAAAATAACATATTTACCAACTAATTTTTCTTTTCTCTTTTTTATTGTTGCTCGAAGATTATTTTAAAAAATATTATTTTTTTAATTGCAATAGGAGCATTTTATGGCGTTTGTCCAAATTTGGTCGTTGACAAAAATGCAACTATATTGTTAAAAATTAATCTTTTTTATCAAAAATTCAACTTCTTTAATAACAATTCACTTTTTTATAATTAAAGGTCCATTTCTTTAATGGAAAATTGAAATATTTTGATGCAAATTCTTTTCATTTTTGGTTACAAATAAATTTGTTTAATTGGCAGATAAACTATTCCATTTTTTTTTAATTTTAGTAAGGATGCATAATGGGAGTTGAGGAATGCACTATTTGCTATTAAATGAAATTTTATGTAAAAAAATTCAGCAATTTAGCAAAACATTGAACTATTTGGTTAAAAAATAAATTTGTTGGTTAAAAAATTATATTTTTTCGTTGAAAATTAAATTTTTTTGTAGATAATTCGTTTTTTGGCTTTGAAATTAAATAATTTTATTGAAAATTTATGCATTTTCTTTCGAATTTGTCTTTTTTGTAGAACATTTTTCTTGATCGAAAATTCATCTTTTGGGTTAACAATGTAACAAATTTGTTGAAAATTTATTAAACTTTTATCTCGTATATTGGATAAGTTGAAAATTAGTGTATATTGTCAGAAAATTAATCTTGTTTTGGTCGGAAATTCATTTTCTGGTTGTAAATTTAATCATTTTTTGTTGATAATTAAATTTTTTCGGTTGAAACTTCGTCCTATATTGTATAAGCTAAAAATTCAACTATTTATTGAAAAATTAATGTATTTTGTTGGAAAGTCGTCTTTTTGAGTAGAAAATTAATCTTGATTGTTAAAAATTCAACTTTTTGGTTAAAAAATCTACTGTGTGATTTCTTAATAGTTTTTTTTATAAATAAACAAAAATGACGCAAAAAATTGCTATTTTTTTTGACGTTCCCGGTACTCGTCAATAACAGGAAAATTATTAAAATCGCCTAAGTTGCAAATTTGTTCTAAATCGAAAAAATCGAATGAAAGCAGTATTATATTAAAAAAAATTTTTCCCAAGATTATGATTGTTTATATTATAAACAAATATAATGAACAATGCAGTAATCAGGCATTTCTCGAAAGAAAAAATCGTTTTTTTCGAAGTCAATTTTTTTTATCAGGAACTTCATGACAATTTCAGCAACATTCATAATAATTTGACAAATTTTATGATTTACTTAAACAAGTTTAATGAACAAATGCATTAATCAGGCATTTGTCTACAGATAAGTTCGTTTTTTTCTATGTCAACTTTTTTAATTAGGAAGTTCATGATAACTTCAACAAAGTCATAATTTTTTGATCAATTTTATGATTTTTAAAGAAAATTTAATAAACAAATGCATTAATCAGGCATTTGTCGACAGAAACATTCGTTTTTTTATGTTAACTTATTCAATTAGGAAGTTCATAATAACTTGAGCATCTGTCGACGAAAATTTTTTTTTCGATTTCAGACTTTTAATTGGGATATTTATAATAAATTCAGCAACATTCATCAGCGTTATCGTCATTTTTTTGCCTTAGCCTCAGAATAACGAAAAATAATCTAAGAAGGCGCCAGAAATATTTTAAACTATTTCAAGACTGTAACACAAAGAACAAATGAATAGAGAAATCCAAGCTGAATTATTATGGTGGCCCTTAATAAAAACTCTGACATTGAAAAATATGAGTATTTCCATAGAGAAATGATCAAATAATGCATTGTTAATTGGATTTTTTAAAAGAAATCATCAAATTTATCAACTAATTATGAAACCAATTATGAATTTTGCTAAAATCATCATGAAGTTCCCAATTAAAAAGACTGTCATCGAAAAGAAACGAATTTTCCGCCCACAGGTTACCGAATAATGCATTTGTTTGTTAAAATTGTAATAGAAAATCATAAAATTTATCAACCTATCATGCATTTTGGTGAATTTATTATGAATATCCCAATTAAAAGTCTGACATCGAAAAAAAAAGAATTTTTCCTTTGACAGGTGTCTCAATAATGCATTTGTTTATTAAATTTGTGTAAAAAAAATATAAAATTGATCACAAGATTATGAATTTTGCTGAAGTTATCATTAAGTTCCCAATTTAATAAGTTGAAATAGAAAAAAGCGAATGTTTCTGTATACAAATGCCTGATTACTGCATTTTTAAATTAAATTTGTTTACAATATAAACAATTATGATCTTAAGAGAAAATTATTTTAATATAATATTGTTTGCATTCAAATTTCTTGCAATATACCTTTAAAAAACGTATAAAATATTTTTTCAAGAAATAATTTGTTTACAACAAATTTTTTTGTTTATTGTATAATATTGGAACATCTTCAACTAATGTTACTCTCTGCAACTTAGGCGATCTCAACAATTTCTCTGTTATTGACGAGCACTGGGAACATCAAATAGAAAAAATAGCTATTTTTTGTAATATTTGCTTATTTATAAAAAAATTGAAAACCTAATTCAAAAATCAGGCTGGGCAAATCTCTTAGAACTCTTATCAGCTTTTTTAAAAATATTTGTTGTCCAAATCGATCAATATTTGTGAGCTGTACGTTATTTTCAACCAAAAAAGTAATTTTTTTCAACTGTGCGACACCAGACCTTCAAAAAGAGTACCCTGTCAGTTCCAGGCCCCACCAGACAACGACTACTCCACTGTATACTTGTATAGGATCAAACAAATTATTAATTTAAACAAACATTTTTCACTGTAGGATGTCTCATGCACTCTGCATGCAATAAAGTTTACGTTTGCGAATTATACGAATTTAATTAAATTGCCTTTTCGATTTGATAAGGAATTAGTTTGCCTTGTGCTGATGGATTTTCTTGCACTTGTGTACCATGAAGATTATCGGCCACTCACACATGCAAATATACTCATTGCTCTTATCGCGAAGGGAACTGTGCTGAGTATTATTGCTTTTGTAGGTGGAGGAAACATCAGTGGCTGGGAATTATAGGTTGACCCTCTTTTTGCTCGGTGTCCAGGGAGACCCTTGCAAGTTTATTTTTTCTATTTTTTTTTTTCGTTATAATCGACGAAAATGAGCAAAAAGAGGTGACTTTAGTTTAGTACACCAGCCTAACCAGTGTTGGGTGAGTTACTTTTTGTGAGTAACTGCTGTAGTTAGAGTTACGTCACTTTGCGAAAAAAGTAACTAGTTACATTTAAGTTACTTGTAACTTTAACTAGTTACAGTTACTTGATAGAGTAACTTCAAATTGCCTAAAAAGTTACTTTTTTCACTTCCTTAATTTTATAATTTTAAAATCAATGACTTCGTGAGGCTATTCGCCTGGGGTGATTGCTAGTGAGATTGATCAGAAACCTGGGTAATTTATAAAAACTTAATCTATAAAAAATTGGCATTAGTAAAATAGGATTTTTCAGTCACATTTTTTAACCAAAAGGATTAATTTTCAACAAAAAAGTTACTTTTCAACCAAACCTGTTCTTTCTACCAAAATAATTATTAATTTTTTTCTAATACATTTTCAACCACAAAAAGTTAATTTTTAACCAAATAGTTTATTTTTAATTTCATTTTTATTTATTTATTTTTTAATTTGTTTTCTACAAAATATGAATTTTCAATCAAGAAGATTTATTTTCTACAAGAAGAGATTAATTTTTAACAACACATACATTTTAAACTAGAAAAGGTCAATTTTCAATTTAAAATATCAATATTTAACCAAAGATGGAATAGTTACATTTGGAGTGCAAAAATTAATTCTTATATTTGAAAAATCCTTTTTTAGCCAAGTAGTTAAATTTGTAACCAAAGAGATGAATTTTCAACTAAAATAATGCATAATTTTAAATGTTCATTTTTCAGTCTACTGGTCTAAATCAATATTATAAAAATATTGATTTGGACAATTAGACTGACAAAATTAACATCTAAAATTATTTATTAATTTCCCTGGTCGAAGACCTTACATCAATAAGATAATGATGGATATTCAAAAAAAATATATAATAGTTTAACATTCAACCCAATAGTGTAATTTTCAATTAAAAAGTTAATTTTTCAATCAAGAAGATTAGTGTTCTACAAAAAAAGTTAATTTTTCGATCCAATAGTTTAGATTTCGAATAAAAATTATTTCTAGAAAGTAGTTAAACTTTAAACCAATTAGTTGATTAAGAAAAAAATAGTTTTAACAAGAGATTTAATAATTAATATATTAATAGTTTAACTTTCAACCAAGTAGCTACATTTTTTACCATAAAAGATAACTTTAACAAATTTTTTGCGTTTAAAAAATAATAATTACATTTTCAACCAAATAGTATAAATTTAAACCGATTGAGATGAATTCCAAACCAAAAATATAATAGAAGAATCTTTAACGAAAAAAAAATTAATTTGTGATAAAGAATATTTGGATTTCGCGTTATTAGGTTCTATTGAATCAGTTTAAATTGAGGCGTAAACATAAAAAAATAGAATTTTCTTGAAAAAGTATGGAAAAATGTCAGAATAAGAAAATCAGTTTATTTTTCAACTAAGTAGATTACTTAAAAAAGTAAATCAGTTTTCTATCAAGAAGATTAACTTTCTACTAAAAAAAGAAGAATTTTCAATTAAAATGGTAAATCTTTAACAGAAATAATGAATTCTTAACAAAGCAGTTTAACTTTTAACCAAGTAGGTTAATTTTTTTAATGTCATTCAAAAAGATTAGTTTAATTCTAAGAGCGATACATTTTTGATTAAAATAAAAAATCAATGAATTTGTAACAAAGAGGTATAATCTTCAAACAAGGAGTTAAATAAGAAAATAATTTTCTTTAAGTAGATTAATTTTCTACTAGAAAACATGAATTTTCAATGAAAATAATAAATCATTAACAGAAGTAATGAATTTTCAATTAAATAATTTCATTTTCAACCAAGTAGTTTCATTTTTGAAAATAAATCACTTTTTCTCCAAGAAGATGAATTTTCTATTAAAAAAGATTAATTTTCAGCCAAAATGTTACATTTTCATGTAAAGTAAATAAATTTTCAACCAAATAGATGAATTTATAACATTAATGATGAATCATTTACCAAAATAATGAATTTCTACCAAAACAGTTAAACATTTAACCTAACCTAGTTCAATAAAATAAAATTTGTTTTCGTCAATTTTCAATGATAAAAACGTGATTTTCTTATTAAATTAAATTTTCAACTAAAGAGATGAATTTTCAAGTACAATCATGAATCTCACAAAAAAAACAAATAAATAACAACCTAGTTTAATAAACTTAGTAAAATTTCGAATAAAAAAAGATAGAGTATCAACAAAAAATATAATAATTGATATTTTGATTAAAAAACTTTTTAATAAAGAATACTTTATATTTTTACCAAAAATGTTTTTATTTTAAATAAAAAACAGTTTAATTTAACCAAAAAGATTGATTTTGTAGTGATAAAAATTATTTTCTACCAATAAGGACGAGTTTTCACAGAAATACATAAAGTTTCAACTAAGTATTTAAATTTTAAACCAAAAAAGATGTCTTATCAATAAAATAGTTGAATCCGCGATCAAATAGTTAAATTTTTATCTAAAAGAGATCAACTTTCATCAAGAGATGGGATAGCTTAACTTTCAATTAATAAAATTAATTTTCAGTAAAAAAAAAATAACAAATTTAAATTAAAGTAGTTAAATTATCGATAAAGCAGGTGAAATTTGAACTATAATAATAAATAATTACAAAAAATTAAATTTTAACTGTAGTTGTATTATTACTTTGAAAAATATATATTCTCATCGAAAAGTGTAATAGTTCATATTTCGGCTAAAAATATTTTTGTTTAAAATTAAAAACAGTCAAATTCAACCAAAAAGATTAACTTTGAACGAAAAAGATGTATTTTTTACTAATAAAGACCAATTTATCTAATCACTAGCGTGCACTGAATAATGACTATTGAAATCAGTAATTTTGATTGATCTAGTCTGTAAATCTCAATGTGTTAATCAATAGTTTATGGTTAATCTAAATAATTTAATAAAATTTAGGAATTTTTAATTTGGAAATAATTTTATTATTTTATTATACAGGCAAAATATCAGTCACTTTCATTGACTGATTAATTCATTTAGCAATATTAACTTGCTTGTTTAATGTAAGCAGTCAAATTTGGACTAGTTTGTTAGGTCTACTTTAATGCCTTGTAACTCTTGGTCAAAATTGAATTTTTTCCGCTCTAAGGTTGTTTTAAGGCCATGTTACGAGTGGGCCACGTGACCAGATTCCTACCTTAACCTCACTTTTTTGATTTCCCAAATTATTTTCACACGAAGCGCCACATCGAGTTGAAAATTTGGAATAATAAATAAGAAACACTAAGAAAGGTTGGTCTGATCCTAAATTTGTACAATTGTGAAAAAAGCAAAAAAATTATTTACAAAAAAAAACTTTTTTCACAATCACACAAATTTAGGACCAGGCCCACCATTCATAGTACTTCTTGTTTGGTATCCCAAATTTTTAACTTGATGTGGCGTTTCGTTTGATCATAAGTTGGGAAATAAGAAAAGTGGCGGTAAGGTAGGAATCTGGTCACGTGACCCACTCATCACATGGCCTTAAAGAGCGAATAAAATAGGTGGTGGCCCTGCAGACTGAACCTAAAAAATCAGTAGCAAAAAGTGTCGAATGTCAAAAAGTACTAAAATGCAGTGTCTCAAATGCTCCATACCGGACGCCATTGTATTCAGAAAAGATTTCTGAGGTTAAGTCCGCAGGACCGCCATCTATTATATTATGTTTTAAAGTTTAATGTTCGCCTCTTGAAACCATCTTAGGCCGAGAAAAAATTCAAATTCGAGTTGGACCTAATTTCGACTTTAGAATGTACAACCAAAAATGGAACGGTCCACCCTATAGATGCAAAGAGTGTTCCTACCAGGTGTATACATATGAAACCGGTATTGCCATCTAGCGGCCAGTAGGCACACTTGTAGGCACTGTCGGAACTTACCATTTGTGCTAATTGGCGTA
>NC_046666.1:50201327-50214917 GCF_010883055.1 Belonocnema kinseyi | reverse complement strand
GCGCATACTTTGAATAAAATATTTGTTATCATTCTCTTGAAATAAATGTGTTTTTTTCTTGAAAAAATACCGGTTTCATATGTATACACCTGGTATAGTGTAGCTCTAGCACAATCGATAATCTGAGATTAATAGCCCGTAGAGAAAAAATCGGCTGGGATTGTTTATTTAATACACTTTGCCCTCACAATGGACACTTTCCATGCTTCATTTGCGATCGTGAGGTATATAGCAGTAACAGCATACTGCATTACAGTAAGAAAAATACTTCTCGCAAACCGATAAGAGTCGTATACAAATCTATAACTGGCGTATCTGTCACCAATAAGGCATACATGCACAATAGGTATGTACCTGAAACTATAAGAGGTACTACCCAGCGACTAGTTATTGCAGTGACTCTTTCGAACTTCAAGAATAAGGTACTTCCTGAGCAAGGGAATTCTAGTGCAAAATTTTGAAGAAGTTACACCCAGAAAACGATTTTATTGAATCATCAACATTTTTCTTGGTTGATCCAACCATATTTTTTGGTTGTTTTAACCAAATATTTCAATAGATAAAGTATTAGGTTGGTCCAATAAACAAAATTGGTTGGGTTTATCAAATATTTGGTTGAATCAACCAAAACTGGTTTGATTCAAGGGGATTTTCATTTTGGTTCAAGAAAATTTTTTTCTGAGTGTAAACTAGAATTCAGAAGATCCTGGAGTGGAAATTATAAAAACTGGACAAGTACTTTTCCAAAATCTCACCCAGTGCAGGGTAAGCTTCAAATTTTGTACACCTTTTTAATTTTTGTATCAGCTAGTTTTTGTGTAAGCAGTGGAAATCAAATATTTTTGCCTCAACCCTTCCTCTTTTGATAATTTGTAACATTTCAGTAAAACCTCAACATTCATTAAGCAATAAAGCTTATAGTCTCCTATTTTTAAATACGAAGTTTTTGATTTTTTAATTTTAAATATTAACTTATACAAATTAGCAAATGAGGAGCTGTGCATAAATTAAGTTACCAATTTGACACATTTGAAGATTATCCCTCTTTTCCCCTTTTTCAAGGATTCTGATTTTTCCCTATTTTCAGGAAACGTCCCTCTTTTCTAATTTTTGTCGCCTAAATGTGAACTGAATTAATAGAAACTAAAAGAGAATTCTATCTATTCTTCATTAAAATCTAGTTTTTTGTTGTTAAAAAGTCTTTCCTTATATTTCAATCAAAATGACTTACGTTTTCCTGGTCAATAAAATTAACATAAAAATTAATATAACTTTCATGTTGTTAAATTAAATTTTACAGAAATAAGAAATGACATTGGAATTCCACTTGCAGGGATTGTGAAGAAAGTAATCTCTTCAGAAGTTTTCATTTTTCTTTATTCATCTCTTTGGTTGATAATTAAACTATTTTCTTATAAATTAATCTGTGTTAGTAAAAAATGTATGTGCTTGGTTCAAAATTCATGTATTTTGATGCTAATTCATCTTTTTGTAGAAAATTAATCTTCTTGATTAAAAAATTTAATTTTTGGTTTGAACTTAAAATCTTTAATTGAATGTTAAACTCTTTTCTTGAAAATAATTTTTGTTGTTGAAATTTCAACCTTTTATTTGAAAATTCATATCTTTGTTTGAGAATTCAAATATTTTGCTAAAAATTCCTTTATTTATTTTTTAATTAAGTTGCTTTACTGAAAAAGTCACTATTCTATTTTTGGATGAAAACTAATCTTTTTTAAAAATTAAATTTCTGTTTCTTTTTGTATAAATTTTAGCTATTAAATGTTTCGTTCAGAATTAATTTTTGTTTTGAAAAATCAACTACTTGATTTCAACTAAAACTAATCTGTAAAAAATTACTTTTTTTAATTAAAAATTTATCATTTTAGTTCAAAATTAATTTGTTTTGATTGAGGATTCAACTGTTTGGTTCTGCCTTCTTCATTGTTGGCTGAACACAACTGTTTATAATTTAAAATTAAATTTCTTTTTCTTTTTGTATAAATATTACCTATTAAATGTTTCGTTCAGAATTAATTTTATTGTTGTTGAAAAATCAAATACTTGATTTAAAATAAACCTACTTTGTAAATAATTAATTTTGTTTATTCAAAATTTATCAATTTAATTGAAAATTAATCTGTTTTGATTAAGGATTCAACTGTTTGGTTCAGCATTCGTCATTGTTGGTTGAACACGATTGTTTTTTATTTAAAATTAAATTTCTTTTTGTATAAATTTTACCTATTAAATGTTTCGTTCAGAATTAATTTTTCTTGTTGAAAAATCATATTTTCAGGTTGAAAATTCGACTGTTTTTTTTTAAATTTATCTCCATGGCTTAAAAATTCAAGAATTTAGTAAAAAACGGAACCATTTAATTGAATGTTGAACTTCTTCCTTAAAAATTATTTTTTTTTGATTGAAGACTTAAAATTTTAAATTAGTTGAAAATTGTACTATTTTTCTGAAAATTCCTTTTTTTTTTATTAAAAATTCATTTTTGTCACTAAAAATGTACCTATTCTATTTTTGTAAAAAAGTAATCTTGATATTTATTGATTGAAGTCAATTAGTTGCAAAAATTTTGTTGTTAAAAAATAGTCTTTTATCTTAAAATTCATTAATTTGTTTATAAGCATTTGACTATTTTATTGAAATTTAGTATTTTTTCCTTGAAATTAACTGATTGATCATTCCTTTTATCTTTGTTAAAAATTAATTTTTTTAACCAAAAATTTAACTATTTCATTTTTTGGTTGTAAACTTATCCTTTTACGTAAAAAATTCGTCTTTTGGTAGAAAATTTTTTTTTTGGGTAGAAAATTCATCTTTGTAGGTTAAAGGTTCAACTATTTAGTAAAAAAATTCAACTATATTTTTGAAAGTTTAATTATATCATTGAAACGTCAACCATTTTGTTGAAAATTCGTACACTGAAAAAAATGGTCATTTGGGCCAACTTTTTAGTTGGTAAGATATGTTACTGCTATTTTATTAGTTGGGATAACCATTTACTTAGTTTCTACTACTAACTGAATAGTCACTGTACCTAATGGAATTGGTGTACCCACTAATAAAATAGCAGTATCACATAATAAAAAAGCAGCACCAAATTTTACTAACTAAGTACATAGTTGGCTCAACTAAACATTTTTTAAAGTGTACATTTAGATTAAAAAATCATCTTTTATAGTAGAAAATTTATCTATCATAAATGAAAATAAACTTTTGTTTTTCAAAACTCCACTTTTCAGTTTGAAAATGCAAGCTTTTTCTAGAAAATTCGTATTTTTTACGGAAAATTCAACTACTTGTTTGGAAGTCTCTTTAATGTTTCGACAAGGATTTAAGTTTAATTTTTTAATCAGGAAAATAACACATATTACCCTTTCGAGTGTCACGTAATATGAGTAATCTATGTAATATGATTAAAGTATGTAATATGAGTATCAGAGCAAAAATTACTCAACTTGAAGTTTGGAAACTTGAAAAATCAAGAAAATTATCTCAATATTCCCAATTTTGTCCACGTTTCACAAGCCTTATTTCTTCAGAGTCAGACCCTTCTGACAGCTCTGCCATTAACATTTCAAACTTTCTAAACAAAAAAAAACGAATAGCCCTATTTTTTACCCTTTCTCTTTGATAGCATGGGTTCTCCATTTCCCGAGAACAGCGTTTGCCTCGTAGTCGGGACTTTGGGAGTGATAGAAAGCTAAAAGGAACGAGTAAAAAAAAAGGGTACCTAGAATAGGTGACCTAACGGGATCATAGTTGGGGTTCGAGGGAGGGTCGCGATACCAGAACCAGTCTTTACTTTTACTTGAAAGTCAGGTCGGATGCTTTTTAAGACGAAGCATAGCTTCCAATGTTTTTTTACTCTACTTTCTACGGTTTTACGGAAGCCATCGCATTACCAATGGCGTCGGTTATGGCCGACGTTCGACACGCTTGGCGGGATTCCCGAGAGAGTTTTGCTCCTTTGGTCGCGCCAGGAGACATCCTGAGAGCAATCGTCGTAGCGGCTCGTTGATTTTTTGTTTAACCTTTTCAAGACGTCGCGGATTTCTGCTCTCGTTCCGGAACGCACTTCGCTCAAAGAGTCCGGGATCCATTCTCTGAAAGCAGAAAATAAATTCAAAGAGTAAGCTGCGATGCTTTGAAAAACATATGTAGGGTCTACAGCTGAAGATAAAAGAAATTAAAAAAGATTTCAAAGGTTCAGTAAGATTTCTCAACGATTTCAATTATTTCACAAAATTTTTTTAATTTAAAAAGATTACAGAAAATATCATAAAGATTTCAAAATATGTCAATGATTTCACTAAGATTTTACAAAGATTCCAAATATTTTAAAGCTTTCGTGAATATTTCAAAGATTTCAGAAAGATTAAAATCTTTTTCAAAGTTTCATGAGGAATTCAAAGATTTCAGAAATAATAAAAAAATTTCAAAAGATTGCGGAAGATTTTAACAAAATTTCAAAATATTACGGAAGATTTCAAAAAATTCCAAGTTTCCAAAAGATTTCAATATTATTCAAATTTTTCAAAAATATTTTTAAAATTTACATATAAAGATTAAAGAAAATTGCACAAATATTTCACAACTTACAAAAAATTACGCGAATATTTCAATGATTGCACAAAGGTTTTACAGAGATTTAAAAAGATTCCAATGATTTCACAAAGATTTCAAATATTAAAAAAGAAGATTTCCCAAAGATTTCACAGGATTTCAATATATTTCAGATTTTAAAAAATTCACAAAGTTATGATTACAGAAAATTTCAAAAAATATTTCAACAAATTTCACAAATATTCCAATAATTCCATAAAAATTTCACAATGATTTCCAAACATTCCAAATAACTTAAAAAATCACAAAGACTTTAATGATTGCACAAAGATATGGTAGATTATAAAAATTACAGAAGATTTCACAAAGATTTCGAAGATTCTAAAGGATTTAAATATATTTAAAAGATTTCGTAAAAAATTTCAAATATTTCAGGATAATAAAGAACATTTGAAACGTTTTAAAGATATCACAGAGATTCTAAAAGACTTCAAAACTTTCAATATACATATTTCACAAACATTGCATTAGTTTTACAAAGATTTCAAAAAATTTTATAAATAATTCAAAATATTTTACGACCCGTGCAGAAATCGCCCGATTTCAAAAGTAATACCGATCTGGCCCCGATCGGATTTCCCGATCTGGCCCTGATCGGTAGAACCGTGTGGCCCATACCTGGGCCCGACCGGGCCAGACCGATTTCCTACTGAAACGCCATCTCCATGCGCTCGAAGAACTAGTGCTCCTTGTTTTTTTTTTCTGGTAGTAGAGTGAATTTTGTATACATAATGCTCGTTTAAAATATTCTAGCAATGTTTATAAATGCATAAGGCGAGTAAGCCACGTGTTCAGAGGCACCAAACACCAGTCAGTAGAGTAAGTAATTACACTCTGCTGGCTCATTGAAACCTAACCTAACCTAACCTAATCATCAAATCTATTGACAAGAAATGAATTGCAGTATGCACAAAATTGTAATGTTTTTAAATTATAAGAGTAAAATATGTGATGCAATCCATTATGTTATTGATACTTTGATTCTCTATTAATAATAAATTTAATACAGAAATACATTAAGGACAAATTTTCATAACATTCCAGCAAGAACTAGTTACTCAACTGCGCATGCGTCGCATTCGGCATCTAATTGGTTTCGCGCGAAGTTTAAAATGATAAACGAAGTTTTTTTCTTTTTTATTATAAACAATGCAATTTCAACTTATAAAAATGTCCTTTAGGTCGAAATGAATTAATAATAATAAAAATTAATTAAATGCATATTCTGTAAATAATATTTAAAACAACCAGAAATATTTAATTCAAAAATTTTCATTTTTATTTAAAAGTTGTTGGTCTATATTTCTTCTTAACCGATTTAAAAAAATAAAACGATCTAATAAATGATGGCGCAATTTTTTAGCAATAAAATGATCTACAACCTCCTTCTTAAACATTTCAAGAAGTAATGCAATTGACAGAAAATTGAATTTATTTGTTGTAAAATGTCAATAGATCGTAAATCACAGCTTATTTTCCGATGATTTTCTTTGGGTGCATTCGAAAATGTCAAGTTGTAGGGAATCTTTTTGCGAAAAAACTTTTTCTAATTTGTTAAAAAGTTTTATAGGCAACATTTTTTCAAGAAATTAAAATTGTTGCTTAAAATATTTCTGGTTATCATCCATTTTTTTCATACAAAACAAACCCTTTCCTCGAAACTGATACCATCCACAATAATTTTACGATTTTCAAAAGTATAATTCAATTTTGTATTCTGAAACCTTTTCTTTTCGTGTCTATAGCACTTTAATTTTAACTTAAAATAACTTAATAGGAAATTCAAAATATTAAGGTAGCCTTCGAAAGGAGAGGACTATTCGATAGTTTCGTGTTTACTTATATTAAAACTCCATTTGTGAAATTCATGAATGGATTATAATAAGACTCATCGTGTACCGATCGGGCACTGATCGGGTTTCCCACTCGGGTGTCCCGACCTGGCCTCGATCTGGGCCTGCGTTTCATGCGCGGCCTAGCCCCGACCAGGATTCCAGGTCGGGGGCCGACCTGGAGTGGTCTGGCCCCGTTCGGGGCCAGGCCGAGATTTCTGCACGGGGAGTATTCAAATGATTTTGGAAAGGTTTCACAGATATTTTAAAACATTTCAGATAACTTCAAACATTTGAGAAAGATAATTTTTTTTCAAGTTTCATGAAGAATTCAAAGATTTCAAAAATATTTGAAAAATTTGAAAAGATTAAAGAAATTCAATGTTTCCAAAAGATTTCAATATTTTTCAAATGTTCCACGAAAATAAAAAATTTACATTTAAGGATTAAAGATAATCACACAAATATTTAACAGTTTTCAAAAGATTAAAAATATTACAAAAGATTACAGAAGATTTCCCAAAAATTTAAAAATATTTCAATATAATTCAAAGATTTCAAAAGATTTAATTGATTTTATAAAGATAACACAAATTTACATAGATTTAAAATGATTACAGAAAATTTCAGAAGATTTCAAAAGATTTCATAAATGGTTTAACAATTGCACAAGAATTTCATAATGATTTTCAAAAATTTCAAATAATTTTCATGCTCACAAAAATTTTTAAAGATTTGAATAATTTCGCAGACTTGAAAGATTTAAAAAATTAGAGAAAATTTTAGAAAGATTGCGACGATTCTAAAGGATTTAAATATATTTAAAAGATTTCACAGAAATTTAAAAACTTTTTAGGTAACTTCGAAGATTTCAAAAGATTTCAATGATTTCACAAAGATGAAAACAAATTTCACATCTAAAGATTAAAAAAGATTACAGAATATTTTTCAAAAATTTCAAAGACTAATGTTTCAATGATTTCACAAAGAATTAACAATAATTTTCCAATATGGCTAGTAACTCCAAAGATCGCGAAGATTTTTGAAGATTTTCTGGATTTCAGAAAGATTAAAAAAATTCAAAACGATTTGGAAGATTTAAAAAAATTACAGAATATTTCACAAAGATTTCTGAGATCATGAGGATTATAATACATTTGAATGATTTCGCAAAGATTTCAGAAAAATAAAGAAATTTCAAAAGAATTGAAAGATTTCACAAAGATTCTAAAAGTCTTTAAAACTTTCAATATATTTTACAAACATTGCAATGATTTCACAAATATTTCACAAAAATTTCAAGAGATTCCAAAGGCTTACTGATTTCAAAAAGTTTAACAAATATTTCAAAGGTTTCAATGATTTCCCCAAAATGCCACAATATTTCAATAAATTTGAAAGACATCTATGATTTTAGAAACATTAAAAAATTCCACAAACATTTCAAAGGTTTAAGAAGATTATAGAATATTCACAAAGATATTTCAGAAAGATCAAAAAAGACATAAGATTTCACAAAGATCAAACAAATTTTAAAACGATTAAATAAATTTAAAAAATTAAAAAACATTTAATATACATATTTTACAAGCATTACAATGATTTTAGAAGATTCAAAGATTTCACAAGGATTTCAAAAATTTCACAAAGATTTCAAAGATTTAAATATTTCAAAATATTTTTTAAAGATTTGGAATATTCTAAAATATTTCAATATATTTTAAATAGTTGATCAAGATTTCAGAAAAATTAACAAAGATTTCAAAATTCCAAAAGATTTCAACATATTTTTGAAATTTCGTAAAGACACCGGCGATTTTAGGAAGATTTAAAAAATGTCAAAAGATTTGAAACAGATTAATAAAATTTCACAAAGATTTCAAAGATTCCAACAAATTTCAATATTTTTTAATATTTCGTAAAAATTTCAATGATTACTCAAAGATTTAAAAAAAATCACTATCATTTTAAAATACTGCAGAGATTTCACAAAGATTTCAAGGATTCCGAAAGATTTCAGTATATTTCAAAGATTTCGTAAAGATATTGCGATGTTTGCTTTTTAGTTAAAATAAAAATAAAAAAGCTTATAATTATATTTTCATTTATGTATAAAAATTATTATTAAAACGAAGTTAAATCTCCCAAAAAATATATTCAAAATGCAAAAAATTGCGCTAAGTAAAAAGTTTATTAGAACAATCGATATAGTTTATAAAATCAAACTTTGCCTAATAATTTTAAAAGATATCTGCGTTTTTTAAGTCGGACATTTACAGAAATATTGAGAATGTATTAAAAGGAGAAAAAATAAAACCTTATGTAGATTATTATTATTATTATTTATAAAAAAAGAAAAATTTCGCCATGCTTTCAGTTTTTTTGCCTTTAAATACATTCTCAAAATTTATGTAATTGTATCCATCTAAAGAAATTTCTGTTTAAATATCTTTAAGAATTTACTTGTCAAACTTTGATTTCAGAAAGAAGGATTATAATTGGTCGAATTATGACGTCAAACATTTCGCGCGAAATGCAAATTAATTTTGGAATAAATAATGCTGTTAGATCTCGACCGTTTACCTCGAAGTCTGAAAATTCTCCAAAGAAAAAGAGAATTTGAACACTTTTTTTCAATTCAATTCGATTAGTTTCTGCCAAATCCTTCTTTTTCGTAAGAAAAATTTAAACGTGTTTTTTTATCGACGAATTTAAACTGGTTTACGCAGACGAAGCGATTTGTATACAATTATCAGTCTAATTATATCCCGAGTCTCTTTGATGCCGCTTGTAATCAAAACTGCGAGTGAAAAAATCAAGGCCGATTGAATCGTTACCAGAAATCGGTTAGGATTAAATTGACAGAGTCAAGTATATTTTTTATAAAATGAAAGCCTTCAATATACATGTATTTATTACAACTAGTGGATGTATTTTTTTATCTGATAATTGGTATTAAAATTCAATTATCTTGTACCTATGTAAATTTTATACTAAAAAAATACGAAGAAATTAAATTCTTGTGAGAGTAGCGTTAATCGACTTTAATTATTTTTAATTTTTTGTTTTTCCTATTTCATTGTGAGAAAAAAAAATCCAAATTAGACTGAAACGTGAATTTTAAAACTAGCATGAATTCTGAAACGAAATAGTTGAAATTTCAAACCAAAAGGACGACTTTTTTTTAGAAGATAGATAAATTTTAGAAAAAAAAATTATTTTCAGCAAAACAGGACGACTTTTGAACAAAATAGTTTAATTTTCAACAAAATAATACAATTTTCGAAAAGTATTTGTATTTTTAACCACATAGTTGAATTTTCCACCTATACAGATAAATATTAAAACAAATAATTGGATTTTCAACAACAAAATTAATTGATTTTTGACCTAACGTAATCGTTGAACTTTCATGCAAAAGAGACGAATTTTTAACCAAACAGTTGAATTTTCAATTACAACAGACGAATTTTTAAACAAAGCAGTTAATATTTTGAAAAAAGATGATTGTTTAACAAAATAGTTGAATTTGCAACATAATAACTTAATTTTCAACAAAATAATTTAACTTTCATCAAAATAGTTGAATTTTTAACCACACAGTTGAATTTTCGACCTGTAAATATGATTTTTTAAACAAACAATTAAATTTTAGACAATCAAACAAATTAATTTGACATGAAACAGTTGAATTTTCAATTAAAAGAGACGGATTTTCAAACACAGCAGTTGATTTTTCGAACGAAGTAGATGACTCTTTAACAAAATAGTTAAATTTTCACACGGTTGAATTTTTTACCTCTAAAGATGAAATTTGCAACAAATAATTTAATTTTCAACAAACAAACAATTTGATTTTTCTATAAAAAGACGAATTTTTAAACAAATAAGTTGAATTTTCGAACAAAAAATACGACTCTTTATCAAGATAGTCCAATTTTTTACATAATAATTAAATTTTTTTAAATATTTGAATTTGTAAGCACATAGTTGAATTTTTGACCTACGAAGATAAATTTTCAACCACATAGTTGATTTTTAACTAAATAGTTTAATCTTCAACCAAGCAATTGATATTCGAATAAAACAGATGATTCTTGAACAAAATAGTTGAATTGTTAACATAATAATGAAATTTTCAACAAAATAGTTTAATTTGTAACCATATACTTGAATTCTTGAACTAAAAGCATCAATTTCCAAGCAGATAGTTGCATTTGTAGTCAAATTGTTGAATTTGCAACCACGCTGTTGGATTTTTGAATACAAAAGAAGATTTTTTTAAAAATATTTGAATTTTAAAAATAAAAACTTAAATTTTCAACCAAATGGTCAAGTTTTTAAACAAAAGAGATTAAACTTCAAGCAAAAATACCAAAATAGTTCAAATTCAACAAAGTAATTAAGTTTTCAACAAAATGGATGAAATTTGAAAGAAACTAAAACACAATAATTTTTAACCGTATAATTACATTTAAAAAAAATATATATATATATTTACCAAATGAGATGTATTTTTAAATCGCAAAAGCGAATTCTCTAGAAAAACAGTTGAATTTTCAATCTGCAAATATGAATTTTCAACCAAAGTGTTAATTTTAAACCAAGTAGTTTAAGTTTTTTACAAAAAATAATAGAATTTGTAAACCAAAATGTTGAATTTTTAAGCCAGAAATATACGATTCTTCTGCACAACAGTTGAATTTCCAACACAACAAAAAGATGAATTTTCAACAAGAAAGGTTATTTTTAAACAAATATATTTGGGTTTTAAGTTAAAAACTATTAATTTTGAACCAAAAATAACATGGTTAAATTTGAAATAAATTAAAATATTTTCAATCCAAAAAAATGAATTTTGAGTTTTCAACAAATTAGTTCGAATTTCAACCAAATAGTTGATTTTTCAATGAACAAGATTAATTTACTAACAAAAAAAAACGAATTTACAACAAAATACATACATGCTTAACCAACTTGTTGAATTTTCATTTTCAACTAAAACGATCAATTTACAACTTAAAAATTGAATAGTTACATTTTTATTTAAAAAAAAATCAATTCTCAGACTAAGTAGTTAAATTTTAAACCAAAAAAGATGAATTCTTAATACAAAAAAATTTAACAGTTATTTTTCAACTAAATAGTAGAATTTTTAACCAGAAGAGATAAATTCTAGTCTATAAATGAAACAATATACTTTTCAGTTTTAAAATAATTAATTTTTAATTATATCCCCTCTAAAGAAGTGTCTAACCATTCTGTTTTTGTGAAACTAATAATTAACATTAAGTAAATTAAATACATAATTCTTAAATTGTAATATTTTTTCATTATTCTTTGCAATTTCTCCATTTGTGTTCTTAAAATAATTTTTTTCTTCTCTTATTCTTGCATTCACTTTCGCAAACATTATTTCGACTTAAAAATAAATTTACTTTCCTCCGCACTTTATAAGTCGGTACTTAAATATTATTATGACATTCTAGGATATACTGGTATTTTCTTTAAGTAAAAACAGGAAGGTTGAAGTGTCCTTTGAAGAAGATAGGACAACCTTATAACAACGCTGATGTAGGTTGCGCTATCTAGTGAGAGAGTTTATCACTGAAATATCCCACGCTTGATACTAGAAATTCTGTTATTATTTTTTTTTTCCCCTGTAAAAATGTGTTTTTGATGGAAACCCCTTCCGCTGGATTGACACAGCTCGAAGGACTGAAGGCTTACTTGAGAAAAACCTACCCTATCAGCCTTAGCTTTCTTGTTTAGATCTTTTCTGAGAGGGTTTGATATCAGTAAAAAATTGAATGGTATTATAAAATCTGTTATGAAGTTCTTCAATGTTGAAAACCTTTCCTTTTCTAGTATCTTTTTAAATAAATCATCATGAAGGCTAAAAACAGTTTCTGCTTTCAAGAACAAGTTATTTCTCTTTTTAAATAAATTACAATTCAATTTTGGTTGATCAAAATTGAATATTCTGGAATCACAGTAAATGCCAGTTGAAATTTAATAAATTTAAATCAGACCAAAATCCAAATTAAAAATCCCATTTAACGTGCAATAATCAAATTGATGCCAAATCCTGTTAAATAAAACAAGAATCCAACGACCAAATTTGGACCACAAGGAACAAACAAAAATCAAAAATCCTATTGTAATCTGAAAAAAAATCAAAAAACAAATAAAATTTTCGGACAAAAATAAAAAAGAGGAAAGAAAAATGAGAAGGCAGCCAACCACATTCCCTTCCTTCTCTTTTTCCTTCTTTCGTCTTTTTTATTTTTATTATCACCAAATTACAATAAAATTAAAATAAAAAACATAAATAAATAAATAAAATTGCATTACCAACTTTCCGAAACGTTATTAATGCAATTTTATTTATGTATTTTTTTAAGACGTTGGTAATGCAGTTTTATTTATTTATTTATGTTTTTTATTTTAATTTTATTGTAATTTGATGGTAATAAAAATAAAAAAGACGAAAGAAGAAAAAAAGAAGGAAGGATATGTGGTTGGCTGCCTTCTCATTTTTCTTTCCTCTTTTTTATTTTTGTCCGAAAATTTAATTTGTTTTTTATTTTTTTCAGATTACAATATGATTTTTAGTTTTTATTTATTCGTTGTGGTACAAATTTGGTCGTTGGATTCTTGTTTTATTTAACAGGATTTTGCATCAAAATTCCAGTTGACCAATTTCATCCTGAAATTGATCAAAATGATATGCACATTACAATTTTTTTAATTAACTCTAGCCCAATAGAGGAAAATTATAATTTTCTCCCACCCTGAAATTCAAAATATTCCGTAATATTCCTTGTGGATCCTAGGAAGTTATTAATCTTCAAAAAAGTGGAATTTAGAACTGTAGGTAAAATCTACATAATCATTTTAGAACGAAAAAATTTATTTACAGATTTGAATGTATTTTTTTGTTGTTGTTAAAAATTAATTTTTAACTGAAAATTTAACTATTCCAATGAGACATTCAGCATTTTAGTTAAAAATTGATCACTTTGGTTGAGACTCCAACTACTTCTGGTTGAAAATTAATTAATTAATGTTTATTATTTATTTAATCAACGTTAAAATTAATTTCACATTATATAAA
>NC_046666.1:50192973-50201227 GCF_010883055.1 Belonocnema kinseyi | reverse complement strand
ATTTATATCAAACCAAACAGCATGGTTTAAAAGTCTACTAATATATTTTGAGCTGAGAATTTATCTTTTTTTTCGTTAAATATTTTATTAGGTTGAAAGTTAAATTATTTCGTTCAAAATTCAACAATTTTATTAAAAAATGTTTATTTGCGGGTTGAAAATTCAACTGTTTTGTAGAAAATTCGCCTTTCTGGCTTGAAAATTCAATAATTTGGTCGAATTATTTTCTACCCTGGCAGACTTTTTTTTTGAAAATTTAACTATTTTGTTTTGACAATTTTTTTTAGTTCATATTTTTATATATACATTCAACTATTTAGATAATAATTCTTTTTTAAATTAAATAATTGGTTGATAATCAAAATACGTTTAAATGAAAGTTAATTGTTTTGTGGTTGAAAAAATTACGATTATATTTTAAGTTGACAAATTATTCATCGTGTTAAAAAAACTTATTGTTTGATTAAATATTTATTTATTCTTTTGAAAATTTAACAATTCTGTTAGAAAGTCATTCGTTTTCGTTTTAAAATGTATTTCTTTGGTTTAAAATTCAACTATTTAGTTGGAAAAACATTTGTTGTTTTTGTTGTTGTTGTTGAAAATCAATTATTTAAACTGAAAAATCAATTACTTGGTGAAAATGTATCTTTTTTAAATAAAAATTCAACAATTTGGTTGAAAATTAACTATTTTATTAAAAATTCGTCTCTTTATGTTTGAAATTTCAACTGTTTTGTTTTTTTGGTTGAAGATTCATCGTCTTAGTTTAAAAATTAATTTCTTTGGTTGAACATTCTTTTCTTTTTCAATAAAAAATCAATGTTTTTATTTTGAAATTTAACTTTTCGTAGAAAATTTATCTTTACTTGAAAAATTAACTATTTGGTGGAAAATTCAACTACTTTTTGGACAGTTAAGCTTCTTCGTTAAAAATTCATTTTTTGTCTGGAAAATTTAACTATTTTATTAAAAATTCTAATATTTTATTAAAAATTCGTTTTTTTTTTGTATATTATTAATATGCATGGTAGAAAATTAAATATTTTGGTTGAAAATGTGATATATTTGTTAAAAATTCACCATTATGGCTTGAAAATTGAACCATTCTTTAATGAAAATTCGTCTTTTTTGTTTTAAAATGTACTTTTTTAGTTGAAAATTTTCCTTTCTTTGTTTAAAATTAATGTATGCATTTAAAAATTTAACTAGAAGTTTGAAAGTTACAATTTTCTTAGTTGAAAATTACATACAATATTTTAACAAAATTTCTTTTTTTATTTGTTAACATTTAAAATGAAGCATAATTTTGGTTAAAAATTCATTTTTTTGGTGGAAGATTCATCATTTTAATTTCAAAATTAACTTCTTTGGTTGCATTTTGTTAATTAAAAAATAACATTTGTGTTTAACATTTCACTATTCCGCATTTAATGGAAATTCTATCTTTACTTGAAAATACAACTATTTATTTGAAAATTGAACTATTTTATTGAAAATTTAAATATTTGGTTAGAAATTCGAATTTTTGGTATCTTACTAATCTTCGTGGTAGGCACTTCAATAATTTTGTTAAAAATTCAACATATTTGTTCAAAATTAATTTTTTTTGTTTGAAAATGTAATTGTTTTGTTAAAAGTTATTTTTTTTAACTAAAAATTTAATAACTAACTAATGAAGTTATATAAGAATTAATTGTTGCTCCTAAAAACTGGATCATTGTGATCTGAAGTTGATAATGAGAATGATATGAACGGTTTGGTATCCCGGGGTTTACTGTGGTTCATAAAAAGTAAAAAATATTCTAAATTAATATTTGCTGTTTGCTAGAATAATTTTTTGACTTTAACTTGTCGTACGTAATGACGAAAACATTGCGTGGGTACCATCAAACTGAGATGGCATGCATCCACATTCGACTTGATTATTCCAATTTATTTTCATGATCTCGCGTTCGCCGTCTGTAGAGGAAATATTATCCCTAGGGTAGTATTTGTGGCATGTATGTTGAAATATCTAGATGTTGATGAAAGTTTAAGGCAGTATGTAGTATTCTACAATTCTACACATATTCGTCCAATATGTTCACCACTAAACTTGCGACATATTTTTTGTTCTTTCATGCGAAAATTCTGTGAATGAATTTAGGTAGTAAGAAACTTCAGTTTTTTGCAGGAAAGTATTTTCACGCATCTTGATCTTATTTAATTTATAATTTATATACTTTCTACTGAATGAAGTCTTTCTACATTAGGAAAGGGGCCGTACTTAAATTACGTAACGGATTATAGACCCTTCTTCAAGACTAATGAACATTTTTTGTATTTAAAATAAGTTTTGCAGGGCCAAAACTTTATTTTCAAAATTCTCAGATTTCTCTTTGAACAATTTTTTATTTTTCCTGATCATTAACATTCAAATACCAGCATTTTAATCATTTAATATTTTTAACCCTTGGAGTACGCACTGGGTCATATTGACCCTGTCACCTACTTTGACCAAAAATAGAGCTCAAGCATTTGAATCAATTGTAGTACCGTAGCCTTATAAGTATTGTGCGATGTCCCGAATACAGTTTTATACAGTTTCGGTTACGTGCCGAGTAATCAATCGTCGTTGAGAAGCGATTGAAATCAAAGCAGGGTCAATGTGACCCATGTGTGTACTTTACGTTGAATTGACTCAAATTTTGATTTTTCGTTTTCATCAATTATAAACGTTTGTTAGTGAAAAAAGTGCCAAAACCTGTTTTATAAGTTTGTGCAAGTTCACACGATCACAACAAGAGAAAAGAGTGAGATATCAACGCGCGTACATGTGCGACGATTGTGCTGGCCATGGATAAGTAGGAGAAACTTTAAGTATGAGTACGAGTTAAGGATGAGTATGAGTTACTCATAAGTATGAGTAACATATTTGTATAACGAATGTTTTATTTTTTTATTTTTTATAATAAAAAAAGATTTTTTCACTCATGTATGTGAAAAAATCACGATTTTTTACATCTTAATTCATTTCTTGTACAAATATTTTTTTGCGAACTTTTTTAAAGTATTTTAAAGATTTTAAATACACTTATAATGCTTTTCAATTACTTTAACACACATGAAAGTATACCTCTTAATTTTTGTAAGCAAAAAGGTTGAGTAGTTGTGAAGTTATAGACAATCAAAAAGTGAACAGGGTACATTTGACCCAGTGTGTAGGAGATGTTCGAAAAAATAGGTGTGTACTCGAAGGGTTAAGATCGGATCGTGTATAACCGGATTAAAACAATATTTCAGATGCAGAACAAGATAGTTAAAATAGACCTATTTATTATAAACAAAAAACTTAATTAATTTAAAAAAAATGTTTTACCGTAAAAGATGATTTTTTAAACAAAATACTTGAATTTTCAACAAAATAAATAGATTTTCGAAAAATAATTAAATTTTTAACCTAATAAGATTAATTCTAAAAAAATGTGTTAGTTGATATTGCAACTAAAAAACATGAAATTTCATTTTAAAAATTAATTTTACAAAAAAAAATTCATTTTCGACAAATAAAGATTTTTTAGTTATGAAAGAAAAAAATAGTTTACCTACATTGTTAGATCTTCTAGCCAAAAGACAAATTTTTTGTAAAAAAAATATTATTTATAACCTAGAATCGTTTATAAACAGAATAAAACAATTTCAAACTAAAATTGAAAAATATTAAATTTATTCTGCTTGACAGTTATTCAAAGTTATATTAATTCCCTGACTTTCGCAAGATATTTTTTTTTAGTCTGACTTTTCACGAAACAATCAAATTCCCGGACTTCAATTAATTTTTTTAACTGCAAATACACTGTCCGTTTTTTAATTCGTTTCTTTGAGTTAAACATTCAACTCCTTTGTTGAAGATTAACGTTTTTTTTTAATTCATATATTTTGCTGATAAATCAACTGAAATATTTTTGGGATGAAAACGTCTAAAAATTAGTCTTCTTTATTTAAAAGTTCATCTTTTTTATCATGCAACTGTTTTGTTGAAAATTCAATCATGTATTTCCTAGAAAATTTAACTTTGGTTTAAAATTTGTATTTTTGTGTTAAAAAAGAAATCCAAATATTTCTGGATGAAAATTCAACTCTTTTCTAGAAATTTGTCCGTTTGATTGGAAAATTCATCTTTTTTTAGTAGAATTTTCATTTTTCTTGGACAAAAATTACAATTACAATTTTTATTTTGTTGTTGAAAAGTGAACTGAAATGTTTCTGTATGGAAAATTAACTATTTTTTCAAGCACGTCTTTTTTTTTAATTCATCTGTTTCAGAAAAAATGTCATCTTTTTTTTAATAAAAAAGCAACTGTTTTTGATTGAAAATTCAATTCTTCTTTGAAAGTTGGTCTTTTTGATTTTAAAATTCACCTGCTTTATCAGAAATTACCTATTTCTTGGATAAAAATGAAACTGCTTGGTTGAAAATTAAACATTTTTATTGGAAATTTAAGCTTTTTTGTTGAAAATTCTGCTGTATTGTTGAAAATTTAACTATATCGTATGGATGTTTTTTTTCTTCAAATTTAATATTTTCTTGAAAACTCATTTGTTTGGTTGATGAAGTTCGTCTTTTTAAATTTTAAATTATGTTTTTTTCTTGTGGAAAAGTCTTTTTGTTAGAAAATGCATATTTTATCTTGAAAAGTCAATTGGCATCTTTTTTGGATGAAAATTCAACAATTTGTTTGAAATTTTATTTTTAATAAAAATTGTATGTTTTAAAAGAAATTTCATCTTTTTTGGATGAAAATGCAAATATTTGGTGGGGAATTCAACAATCTCATTAAAAATCTAGCTATTTTAGTAGAGTTTTTTTTATGACAATGAAACTTTTTGGATCAAAATTCTTATTATTTTCTTGAGTATTCAACTATTTTGTTTGGAAGATTTAGTTGCATAACATTTTGTTAAAGAAATCATTCTTCTGTTGAAAATGTATATTTATAGTTGAAAATTCATCTCAACTATTTTGTTGAAAATTAATCTTCTGTAATTAAAAATTCAACTACTTGGGTTAAAGTTAAACTAAATTGTTAAAAATTTATTATTTTAAATGAAGGCTTATGTCCGGTTAAAAATTTAACTTTTTAGTGAAAAATCTTCTTTTTTTGTTCAATATTAATTTTTTACTAAAAATGTTACTTCCATTTTTTAAATTGAACTTTTTAAGTCGAAAATTGTCCTTTTTGATAAAAAAATTTTTTTGTTTAAAATTTTAGTTATGTGATTTAAAAATTCACCAATCTCGTGTAAAATTAATTTTTTACTGAAAAGTCATATTTTTGTTTGGAAATCCAATTTTTTTAGAGAAAATTCGTCTTTTAGCTTGAAGGTTTAAAAATGTAGACAAACTTCTTTTTCTTTCTTGATTAAAAAACTGTATTTGTTGAAAATTCGTCCTTTTGGTTTGAAATTTTTTTTTAGAAATTTCATCTTTTTTTATTGAAATATAAACTATGAGACTTTTTTGTTGGGAATTTATCCTTTTAGGTTGAAATTTGAACTATTATGTATAAAATTTAATTATTTTGTTGAAAATTCAAGTATTTTGTTAAAAAACCATCTTTTATAATAGAATAGACATTTTTAAATTAAAAATAAATAAATTAAGTTAAAAATGTTTAAATTTTCTGAAATACTTTTTTATTCTGCTTATAAAGAATTCTATGTTGAAAGTATTACAAGCTGAAAAACTGGTATTTGAATATTAATGATCAAGGAAAATAAAAAATCAGTCAAGGAAAATTCATGGAATAATTTTGAAAATGAAGTTCTCGGACACCCTGACTAATTCTACTAGCAACAACTTACAAAACATTTCTGGTAACTAAAAATTACAGCAAGAGGGGGGAGGGGGGCAAAAATATTTTGTTACGGTTTGGTTCAGGGGGGGGGGGTGAACTTAGATATGACCTATAATCCGTTACGTAATTAAAGTATGGCCCCAAAGTAATACCATTTTGAGATATTTTAGAGGAAATTAAATCAGAGGCAGAGTTTGTGTGCAGAATGCAAATTTTCAAAGTCGAATGACAGGCCTGAATTTCTGGGTTGGGAGAGGGTGGCTGAAAGTTGGTTGCAAAGCTACACACGCTTCGTTATATCGCACCATGCTGTGCTCAGAGTTCACTTACAAGTTCTCTCATACCACCACTTGTCTGCAAACTCTGGAGCTTGAGGTCGTTAACCGGTGGTCGACGTTAATCAGGTCGACTTACCATGCAAATAAGGCCGAAATTCGACTTTCAAGATGAAGCATTTCAAACCCAGGTTACAGGGTAAACCTCAGTTCAATTAACAGAAAGCACTGAAAAAAATGGTTAGTTGGGCCAACTATTCAGTTTGTATGATATGGTACTGCTATTTTGTTAGTTGGGAGAACCATTTACTTAGTTACTGGTACTAACTGAATAGTCACTGCAACTAATGGAATTGTTGTACAAACTAATAAAATAGCAGTTTCAACTAATAAAATAGCAGTGCCATATCTTACTAACTAAATAGTTGGCTCAACGGAACATTTCTTTCAGTGCAGACAAGAAAAATAGAATCGTAATAAGATTTAATCCAGAATGCACAATTTACTTATAATTTATTACAGAATACATTAAAAAGCAAGAATGGATTCTGATTAACGTTTAATTTATTATTTATTCTAAAAAAGTTGTTCAAAGTAGTTCATTGAAACCTCTAATTCTAACCTCAAATTTTTCCAACTGCTTGTAGCTAAGTAATTTAATAATAATTCATAATTTAAATTTTTTTATAAAATTAGTAAGTATGCATTAAAATGTAATATTATCGATTTACTTGCAAATGAAACTGTTTGGTAGTAAATTTTGAATTAGAATTCATCTTGATTCAAGTTAATACATCAATTTAAAAAAGTATCGAAACAATTTAAATTATTTTTTGGTTACAAATTTTATTATTTGGTTGAAAATTTGATTGAGTGAAAAATCAGTTTTGATCAATATTTCAACTACTTGTTGAAAATTCCTCTTTTTGTTTCGAAAATTTATCATTTTAATTATAAATTACATTTTTTTCTGAGGAAAATTTAACGGTTTTGTTGAAAATGATATTATTATGGTAGAAAACGTAACAATTTGGTTAAAATGTTTTTCTTTTTTGAATAAAAAATCTTATTTGGTTAAAAAATCATGTTATGTTTAATTTATAATTAAAACATTTTTTTGTTTCAATAAAATATCAACTATTAGATTTTTTTATAAGAATTAATTTTTTTTATAGAAAATTAGTCTTTTTTTATTTAAAAATTCAAGAATCTGTTAGAAAATTGAAGTATTAGGTAAACCAAAAAAGTTAAATTCTGAGAAAAAAATATAATAGTTGATATTTCAACCAAAAAAGATTTTAATTGCAATAGATTAATTTTCAACTACAGTTGCATTTTTGCCCAAGAAAGTTGAAATTTATAATTAAAAAGAAACGTTTTCAAACCAAAAAGACGAATTTTCAAGAAAATAGTTCAAATGTTAATCAAGAAACATTTTTCAGTCCAGAAATAAAAAAAAATTGACCAAACTTTTGAATTTTCAAGTCAAAAATATGAGTTTTCTTCAAAACAGTTATATTTTTAATTTGAAAATTTAAATTTTCAACAGAAAAGTTAATTTACTTAATTTATCTTAAAAAGTAAATCGATAATATTAATCTTATTAATATTTCATATAAATATATAATATTAAATATTAATGCATAGTTACTAATTTTTATTGAAAAATTCAATTTATGCGGTACTATATTACATTACTTACCTAAGCAGTTGGAAAACATTGAGGTTAGAATTGTAGGTTACAATAAACTACTTTGAAAAACTTTTTTAGAATAAATAATCAATTGAACTGCAAGTGCGGATATTATAAACAATTTTTTTAATATACGAGGGTAGTTCAATAAGTCCTTAGAATGACCAACAAATGGCGCGCGAATCGCTCCAAATCATCTGTTTTCAGTCAGCACCACTCCCGACTAGATATATGGTGCAGTCACAGTCCACATCTTCTGAGTTTACGTGTTTTTATAACCAATTGCAAAAAAAAAAATTGTTCGTTAAGAAAAATGAAAAAAAAACGAGTTCAGAGCGTTAATAAAACATTTTCATTTAAAGGGTTTTACTCCATATGAGATAAAAAATGAATTGGACTCAGTTCATGGCACATCTGCCCCTGCCTTAGCAACGGTTTATAACTGG
>NC_046666.1:50159691-50192873 GCF_010883055.1 Belonocnema kinseyi | reverse complement strand
CTTGGAAAAGGGTAAAACAATCACTGGTGAATATTATGCTTTATTATTAGAGCAGATGAAAGAAGAAATTTAAAAAAACGACCACATTTGGCGAGAAAAAAAATTCTCTTTCATCACGACAACGCCCGAGTCACACATGCTTTGTTTCAATGGCTAAAATTGAAGAACTAAAATTCGAATTGGTCGAACACCCACCGTATTCACCAGATTTAGCCCCCAGTGACTTTTTCTTATTTCCAAACTTGAAAAAATGGCTCGGTGGGCAGAGATTTCCAGACAACGAAGACGTCATTGCCTCTGTAAGTGCTTATTTTGAGGAACTTCCGAAAACGCACTTTTCTGAAGGATTAAAAAAACTTGAAAAGCGATTGACCAAGTGTATAGAGCTCCAAGGAGATTATGTTGAAAAATAAAAAAAAATTTACCCAAAAAAAATTGTTTTTATACTTCATTCTAAGGACTTATTGAACTACCCTCGTATCTTTAACACAAAACTGCGAAATTTAATTAAAAACACGGCGAAAGTGACCGTCTCAGTAATGGAAACACAATTTCGTTACTCACGTTCAAGTTTCCGAAACTGAGACGGTCAGCCCCGATTTAGGCAACTTCGTCAAGAATAAAATCGCTAACAAAGTTATGAATGTTATTCTTAAACGTATTAAAAAGGTGCAAAAACATTACTTTTTCTTTTAGTGTAGAAAATTTCAATAATACAATGCTGTAAAAGTTATGCGGAAAATTTTAAAATACAAAAAAAATGACGAATTTTGTAGCAGTTCATTCACACATTTTGAGGAATATTTTTGATTATTTTTTATTAAATGTATAACTATTCAGAACAAAAATAAATAATCGTAACGAATTTAAAAGAACTTTAAAAATAATAGAACATTTTTACTTTTTATAATTTATCTTGTAATATAAAAGATACTTAGTGATATTTATTATTGTCCCAGTATTGGACATACTTTTTACGTTGTCCCAGTAATGGTGGGTTTACCTTACAAATATTTTTTTAAACTACAATTTGAAATAATGCAATATAAGTTTTCTTTATAATCATTAATTTGCAATATGAATAAATTATTATTTTATCAGTGTTTCTAGTTTAAAAGTCATCAGTAAACAATTTCGTTCATTTGAACGTTCGCAACGGCCAAAACAAGGGCAGATCCAGAAAGTTTTTCGGAGGGATTGAAAAGTAGGGCAAAAGAATGGGACGACTGAAAAGTCCTGAAAAATAAAATTCCCGGAAGTGTAAAATTCCCGAATTGGAAAACTTTTAAATATGTGATAAAATTTCTGAATTGGAAAATTTTTGAATAATAAAACACCCGAGCAGTTTATAATATTATAGAATTTGAAACATCCCGAAATGTTTATCACATGAACCAATTGGAAAATCCCCGAATAATAAAATTCCTGTCACTTTATAATATTTACAAATTAGAAAATAAAAAAAAATAAAAATCCTGAATGATGAAATTCCCAAATTGAAGAATTGTCGAATAATACAATTATATTTAATATTATCGAATTTCAAAATTATCGAATTAAAACAATTAAAATTTTTTGTATAAATATTTTTTATTTATTAAAAATGCAATAATCGAACATTTTTATCGGAAAAGAATTAAACCTAATGCTTAAAATTTCTAAAAATATTTTTGGATTTAAAAATAAGAATAATTGAAAAAAATGTTCATCCAGAAATATATTTTTTTCCATTATTGTCATTTTAAATTCAAACAATCATTTTAGAAACTTAAATCATGATTGTCATTTGATAATAATAAAAATAAAAATTACCAAGGAAATTAAAAAAATTAAAAAGAGAAGGAAGGGGATTTGATTGGCTGCCTTCTCATTTTTCTGTCCTCTTTTTCATTTTTGTCCAAGGAGAAAAATTATTTTCATTATTTTTCAAGAGAAAAAAGTGTTTTTCTTTATTTTCTTTATTTTTTAAAATTTCAATAGGAATATTTTATGGTGTTTCTCCAAATTTGTTCGTTGGATTCTTTGTTTCTGAACATTAATTTGATTATTAGACGTTAAATTGGGTTTTCAATTAAATTTTAACCTGATTTAAATTTCTTTAGTTTTAATCATATTTTCAATAAATAAATAATACTTATACAAAAATTAATTCTTTGAATTCGGGAATTTTACAAGTAGGGCATTTTATAGTTTAGATACTTTATAATTGAGCAATTATCTGTCGGGAATTTTATGATACAGGTATTTCACAATTTGGTACTATTATAAACTGTCAGGAATTTTCCAATTCGGTAATACTATTAAATTTACGGGAATTTTTTATTCTGAAATTTTTTATGTGGGAATGTTGCAATTCGGAAATTTTACAGGGTCGTGAAGTTTATTTTTCGAGATTTTTCAGTCTCATAAAAATTTCATCAAGAATTATAATTCTGTCAATTATTATTTTAAATTAAAACAATAATTTTTAAAACTTGAAGCATCAAAAATAATGTTTACATTTTAATTGTTAAAATTCATTTTTTTTGTCGAAAATTCATCTGCTTCGTAGGAAATTCGCTGTTCTATATTACATTTTTTCAATCAACTGTAAATTTAATTATTGGGTTGAAAATGAACTTTTCTACATTTTTTATTAATTTTTTTTCCGTTTTGACTGGAAAATCTTTCTTTGTTGAGTATGTCGAACTTTTGTTAAAAATTCATCTTTTTTGGATCAATTCAACTGTTATTGATTTTAAATTTACATATTTCCTTGGTGAAAACATCAACTATTACATTTTTGGTTTCGAACTGATCTTTTTAGGTTAAAAATTCGCCACTACTTGTTTGAAACTTGAACTACTTTGTTAATTCATAAGAAACAGTCAGAATTGACATCCACCCCATGCTTGCATTTCCTGATAGTATTTCTTATTAAAATTGAATTTTCATCAATTGCGGGATTATGAAATTTCAAAGGAATCTGTATTATCTTCAGAGGTAGTTACTATCGATCAGTGCAGATGTCATACCACAAACTATGAAAATAGAAATCAAAACTATCGATCAAGTTAAATCTTCAAATAACATAAAATACTTAACGTTATTTCTGACTAGATGGAAAATAAAATTTTGTTTAAATAAAATTTTCCTGAAAAAAAAGATCTCACTTCACTTTACTGGGAATCGAAAGAAGAATCCTTTTTCAGAAATACACGCTATCTCATGCCGGGTGTTACATTTATGATATGAGTAATTTAAAGGAATCTTTATTATCAACAGAGGTAGTTACTATCGATCAGTGCCGTTGTCATTCCACAATCTGTGAAAATAGAAATAAAAAATATCGATTAAGGTAAATTTTCAAACAACAGAAAATATTTAACTTCATTTCTGACTAGATGGAAAATAAATTTAAAAAAATTTTTAATTAAATTTTTCTGAAAAAAGATCTCACTTCGCTTTACTAGGAGTCGACCCACAGAACTTATTTTCCATCTAGTCAGAAATGACATTAAATATTTTCTGTTATTTGAAGAGTTAACTTGATCGATAGTTTTTATTTCTATTTACATTAATTATTAATTATTTCTATTTGCATCTACACTGATTGATAGTAACTATTTCTGATGATGATACAGATTCCTTTAAATTACTCGTATCATAAATGTAACAACTGACTTGAGTTATCGTGTATTTCTTAAAAAAGGATTCTTCTTTCGATCGCTCTAATAGCTTAATTGGAAAAGCTCCCAACCGGCAATCGAAAGTTCTGTGGTTCGATTCCCAGTGGAATGAAGTGAGAAGATCATTTTTCAGACAAATTGAATTTTATGAATCTTCATTTAGAAATATCAGAAAATTAAAGAATTCAAGGAAAATCCAGCACGCGCCGCTTTACTCCACGCGAAATTTTCTCCTCCCATTTAGGTCGAAGGAGAGGAATGTGCTCAGCTATACCTTATGTATTAAGTTACATACATGAATGTAGGCAACTCTCTAAGTGTGTACTCTGAGCTCGTGGTCGAGCTCATGGAGCATTTACGTCTTATGAGAGTGGCTGCGGTCTCTCATAGAACATAGACATTTGTGCAGAGTATGGACAGATAGATACAGACAAAATAGATTTCCCAGTGTTTAGGGGTCGAACTATGAAGCCCATCAGAGCTCCCTCGTATCCTTCCGGACTGTCGAGACTCGAGCCAGGACCAACCATCCCTGGCATCCCTGCCAGCATCCTTTCCAACCCCACCCATCTACTTTCTACTTCCACCCAAACCACCTGCACCCGCCCTAAAATCTTGCCTTCACAAAAGAGGAAAGGAGAGAGATTGAGAAAAAGAAAGCTGCCTCGAAAGCGCAGAAGGCGGAAACTGCATACTCCTGCCGAGTTTCTTAACAATAGCTCTCTGGACTTTCAAAGTATGAGCGCCGTTATTATTCTTGAGCTTCAAATGTACTTGAAAATAAGATTTTCAAGAACATCTGTGTTCAGGCGCTCAGAGAAGAGCGAGGAGCTGCATTCCTACAAATTTTCATAATTTACGGTTATTTCCTCCAAGGGAGGAAAAATTATTTTACTTTTAAGACTAGATGCTAAATGGCTTTCCTAAATGGCTCAAGTAGTTTCCTAACCAGGCCACTCAGTCTTCGCCGATTAATAAATTTTTAGTTTAAAGGTTGCGCGTTGAAGTTCTACCATTTTTCATGATTTAGGTTTATTTCCACGAAGGGAGGGAAAATTATTTTACTTAATTAATTAATTTCCTTATTCAGGGAGGGTAGTAGATTTATTCTAGAAAATAGGCTGTTTCAAGTTTTTGTGCTATTTTCTTCTCACACGTTTTTTAGGGGGGATGCTTCTCGATTAAGATATTTAAGCATCACTTTTGAACATAATATGAAATATTTTTTTACTGAACATTCATTTGAATCAATAAAAGAACAATTTTGAACAAATTTGAATTCTAAACCAAGACTTGTTTACTTATCAGGGTGACGACTTGACTGGGAAACCTTGAAAGGCCGGGATTTTACTTCTGATCGCAGTAAAATTCAAGTTTAAATTATTTTATTAATTTTGGTCAATTTAGAAGTGAATTTTATATTATATGCAGTTACAGAATTTTCAGATTATATTAGTTTAATATAAATAAATCATAATTTATTATTTAATTTTGAAATATTTATTTATAAATTAAACTAGTTTTTTTTTGAAAATTTATGAAATATTTGAAACATTTTATATATTATAATTATATTCTATATATTTATTATATTTATATTTTATATTTATATATTCTTATATATTATTTATTTAATATTTTATGTATTTGAAATATTTATTTAGAAATGAAACTAGTTTTTTTGCAAATTTAAGTTAAGGATTCATCATTTAACATTCACCACTTTTGGTTGTCAATTTATTTTTTTTTCCAAATTCAATAACTTGTTGAAAATTTGTCTCTCTTAATTAAAAATTCAACTATTTCGTTGAAAATCCATACATTTTGTTACAAAACGATTCTTTTTTAGAGAATTACCTTTTTTTTTAACTTAATCTTTCTGTTGAAAATTTCTTTTTTTTGTGATTACAAATTCAAATATTGCTGTTGAATATTCATCATTTTAGTTGAAAATTCATATTTTTGGTTGGAAATAAAATTACTTGGTTGAAAGTTAAACTCTTTTTTTGAAAATTAATTTTTGGTTAAAATATGAGCTATTTGATTGAAAAGTTGTTTTTCCATTCCTTGAAAAGGGATTTCTTTGCCGAACATGTAACTCTTTTCTTGAAAATTTGTTTCTTTTTTGTTAGAAAATTATTTTGTTTTTTAAACTGAAAATGTAAATATTATTCCAGTTTGATATTTAATAATTTTAGATAAAAATTCATCTCTGTAGTTTAACATTCATTTTTTGACTAAAAATTTAATTATTCAATTTTTAGCTGAAAAATTAACATAATTTCATAATTTTAGTTAAAAATTTATCTTTCTGATTAAAAATTCAACTATTTCAATTAAGAATTAAAATTTTAGTAGGAAATTTATCACTTTATTTGAAAATGTAACTATTTTTTAAAATTGTGTCTTTTTTGTTGAAAGTTATTTTTTATGCGCATAGTAATTTTTTTAACTGATAATTTAACTGATTCCAATATAATATTCCATAGTTTCAGTAGAAGATTTTTCTGTTTGGTTAAATATTAATTTTGTTAACTTAAATTTAAATAATTTAAGTTTTGGTTGAAAATTAATATTTTTTTGTAAAAATTAATTTTTTTATTTGAAAATTATACTATTTAAATCAAAGATTGATTGTTCAGTTAAAAACTCTTGTTGCCTTGTTCGACTATTTCATTGAAAATCCACACGTTTTGTTAAAAAATGATTTTTTTTTAAATAATCTTTTTTTCGCAAGCTAATTTTCTTTTTTAAAACTTCTTTTTTTTTCGATTGAAAATTCTTGTATTACACTTAAATATTCCTAATTTTAGTTGAAAATTCATATTTTCGGTTGTAAATAAAATTACTTGGTTGAAAGTTAAACTCTTTTTTTGAAAATTAATATTTTTGGTTGAAAATTCAGCATTTTAATTAAAAATTCATTTCTTTGGTTGAAATATGGTCTATTTGATTAAAAAGTTGTTTTTTCATTCGATGAGAAAGGGATTTTTTACCTGGAATTCAAATGCTTTAAAAAAAAATTAGTTTCTTTTTTTTTAATAGTTTTGCCTTTTAAACTGAAAACGTAAATATTATTTTAGTTAAATAATCCATAATTTTATATGAAAATTCATTTCTTTGGCTTAACATTAATTTTTTGACTAAAAATGTAATTATTTAATTTTTGGCTGAAAAATTACCTTATTTAGTTGAAAATTAATATTTTTTTTGTAATTTTTTTAACTGAAAATTTAACTTATTTTAATTGAATATATTTCATAGTTTCAGCTAAAAATTATTCTGTTTGGTAAAACGTTAATTTTGATTAAATTAAAATTTAATTATTTAAATTTTGTTTGACAATTTATGTTTTTTTAGTAAAAACTAGTTTTTTTATTTGAAAATTGTACTATTCCAGTTGAAAATTCTTAAGTATAGTTTAAAATAATTTTTTAAACTAATAATGTTACTTTTCCATTTTCGGTTAAGAATTAATATTTGTTTAATTCAAAATTCAACTATTGCGTTAAAAATTCATGTGTTTTCTTGAAAATGAATTTTTGTTGTTGAAAATTTATCATTTTAATTACAAATTTATTTATATGTTTGAAATATGAGCTAAAAATGCAACTATTATTCCAGTTGAATATTCCATAATTTCAGATAAATATTCATTTCTTGAGTTAAACATTCATTTTTTGACTAAAAATTTAATTATTTATTTTTTGTTTTAGACTTTATCTTTTTTAGTAAAAATTAATTTTTTTATTTGAAAATTCTGCTATTGCAGTTGAAGATTCATTGTTTTAGTGGAAAACTCTTATGATTGGTTGAAAATTCATTTTTTAAACTAAAAATGTTACTATTACATTTTCGGTTAAAAAAGATTATTTTGTAGTTTATAATTTAACTAGTTCGTTAAAAATTCATATATTTTGTTAACAAATTTTATTTTTTATTACAGAAAATTAATCTTTTTTTTGAAAATTAATCTTCTTGTTTAAACATTCATCTTTTTGGCTTATAATTGAACTATTCCAATTAGACATTCATAATTTTATTTTAAAATTTATCACTGTGATTGAAAATTGAACTATTTGGTTAAAAACTATTTTTTTGTTGTTGAAGATAAATATGTTCAAATGAAAGTTGAACTATGCCATTTTTTTGTAAAAAATGTATATTTTTTAGTGAAAAATTTAATTATTTATTTGAAAATTTATTAATTTTTTTGTAATTTTTTGCTCTCTTGTATTAAAAGATGTTTAGAATGAACGTCATAAATGAAAATGAATGTTTGACTATAGCTACAAATATGAATATGTTACTTTCAGTTGACCGCGAAAATTGAAAAACTTAACCTTTTTGTTTTCAAATTTGAAAAACTTCAAATTTATAAGCTTCCGCCAACAAAAACCGGTTTTATTTTGAAAATATATTTTAAAAGTTCGCAAGAAGTAATAATTCTGGAAATGTAAGTAGGCTTACATCCGTGGATATAATGCAAGTTGATTATCGTGAACTATCGATTATCGGTACATTCCCATAACGCTAATGTAATCACTCGATAAGGTTCTCCAGACTGTTTTTATAGGTCAGCTTTGTCGAAGGCATTCTCTGTTCTGAAGGGACTTTCATTTCTTGATTGCCCTCTTTCTTTTACCGAGAAAATATATCACGATTATTACTGAATATTCCTTATACAGAATGTTACTCTTTTATTAATGAATTTAGTTATCGAGTAAGATGACTTTTCAATCAAAAATGGAACATATAATTTTATTCTATTGTTTATATCGAGATAATTGTTGGATTCTTTTCACTATAAATAATAATCTTATAAATTTTATTTATAATAAAACATAAATTTAGGGTCGCTAGAGATCAGGAAATTCTGGAATGTCAGGAAATGTTAGGAATTAATCTATTTCGTTAAAAATTATACTATTTGATTGAAAATTAAATTCTGTGTTTGAAAATTCTACTGTCTTTTTTTTTAAATTTTATTTACTATTTCCTATGAAATTTCCTTTTTGTTTAAAATTTATGTCTTGGTGTTGAAAAATGAACTGAAATCTTTTCTAGATGAAAGTTCAAATTAAAAAAATTGTTTTTTATCAGAAATTCGTCTGTTTTAGTACAAATCTTATCTTTCTGAATAAAAATGCAACTATTTGATAGAGAATTTAACTATTTTATTTAAAATTCATACTTTTGAGTTAAAAAATGTCGTATTTTTTTATTAAAAATTTAATTTTTTTCGTATAAACTTATTTTTTGTTAAAATATTCATATTTTTTTATCTTGAAAAGTCAAGTGGAATCTTTTTTTGATGAAAATTTAAATATTTTTGGAAATTTTTTTGATTTAATAAAAATTCATCTGTTTTAAGAGAAATCTTGTATTTTGATAAAAATGCAACTATTTGGTTGTAAATTCAACAATTTTGTTAAAACGTAATACTTTTTGTTCGAAAATTCTGCTGTATTCTTGAAAATTTAACTGTATCGTAGCAAATTAACTTTTTTTGTTTTAATTTGATATTTTGGCGATGAAAAGAGAATTGAACACTTATCTAGATAAAAATTCAAAATAAAAAAATTCTTAATTAAAAATTTATCTGTTTTAAGATAAATTCCACTTTTCACGGATAAAAATGCAACTGTTTGGTTGCAAATTTAAATATGTTGTTAAAAAGTCATACTTTTTGGTTGAACATTCAACTGTTTTACTAAAAATTTAACTATTTCATAGAAAATTTACTTCTTGGTTAAAATTGATATGTTGGTGTTGAAAAATGAACTAAAATCTTTTCTGGATGAAAGTTCAACTTACAAACAAAAAATTCGTATTTTATTAAAAATGCATTTCTTTAGTAAGAATATAATCTTTCCTGGATCAAAACGAAAATATTTGGTAAAGACTTCAAATATTTTGTTATAAATTCATCCTTTTTGATTGACACAATTCGTCTTTCTGAATTAAAAATTCAATTTTTTTCGTAGAAACTTATTTTTTGTTAAAATATTCATATTTTGATCTTGAAAAGTCAAATTGAATCTTTGTTGGATGAAAAATTAAATACATTTTTGACATTTTAAAATATAAAAATACATCTGGTTTAAGACAATTCTCATATTTTTTGATAAAAATGCAACTTTTTGGTAGAGAATTCAACAATTTTGTTAAAAATTTATCCTTTGTGGTTAAAAATTTATCTTTGTGGATTGAAACTTCAATTTTGTTTGTAGAAACTTATTTCTTGTTTAAAAATTAATATTCTTTTCATCGTGAAAAAACAACTGAAATCTTTTTTAACAGAAATGTCAATTATTTTGTTTAAATTTATCCTTTTGCTTTAAAAATTCATTTGTTTTAATAGAAATTTCATTTTATTTATGAAAATGCAACTTTCTGGTTAAAAATTATTCTTGATGGCTTGAGTATTGAACTATTTTGTTTTAAAGATTTGGTTGAATCACTTTGCTAAGAAATCGTTTTTTTTAGATTTATACTTTTAATTGAAATTTAATCTCTTTGGTTCAAAGCTTAAGTATTTTATTAAAAAATCTTATATTTTAACAATTTTTGTTCACAAAGTGATTTTCTTTGTTAGGTAATCATGTTTTTTTAAAGATTTATATTTTTGTGATAATTCATCTCTTTGGTTGAAATTTTAACTGTTTTGTTAAAAATTAATTTTTATCAATTGAACATTAACCTACCTTAGTAAAAGTTAAACTACATTGATAAAAATGTATTTATTTTGATTGAAGACTTATTTCTTTTATTGAAAGTTTGACTTTTTGTAATAAGTCTTTTTTTTTGTTTAAAATTATTGTTTTTACTGAAAATGTAAATGTTCAGTTTTTTTAAGATTTATAATTTTAATTGAAATTTAATCTCTTTGGTTCAAAGCCTAAGTATTTTATTAAAAAATCATATATTTTAACAATTTTTGTTAACAAAGTCATTTACTTTGTTAGGTAATCATGTTTTTTTAAACATTTATATTTTGGTGATAATTCATATCTTTGGTTGAAATTTTAACTGTTTTGTTGAAAATTAATGTTTATCGAATAAACATTAACCTACCTTGGTAAAAGTTAAACTACATTGATAAAAATTTATTTATTTTGATTGAAGACCTATTTCTTTTATTGAAAGTTAGACTTTTTGTTATAAATCTATTTTTTTTTGTTTAAAATTATTATTTTTACTGAAAATGTAACTGTTCAATTTTTTTAAGATTTATAATTTTAATTGAAATTTAATCTCTTTGGTTCAAAGCTTAAGTACTTTATTAAAAAATCATATTTGTTAACAATGTTTTTTAACAAAGTAATTCACTTTGTTAGGAAGTCATGTTTTTTAAGATTCATATTTTAGATTAAAAATTCATCTCTTTGGTTGAAAGTTTAACTGTTTTGTTAAAAATTAATCTTTTGCAATTGAAAATTTAAGTTTTTGGGTAAAAGTTAAACGACATTGATAAAATTTTATTTATTTTGATTGAAGCCTTATTTTTTAAAATGAGAGTTTGTCTGTTTAATAAAAGTTTTTTTTTTTTAAATTATTGTTTTAACTGAAAATGTAACTGTTCAATTTTTTAAAGATTTATCCTGTTATAAGTTAAAAATTGTCCTTTTTTGGTAAAATAATAATTTTCTTGGTTTGAAAGGTTATTTTCACTGGGAAAAAATGCATCAGTTTCGTGCAAAATTAATCTTTTGTCGAAAGTCATATTTTTTATTTGAAAATTCAATTTTTGTAGAGAAAATCAGTCTTTTGGCTTGAAAGGTTCATCAGTTTAGATAATGTTTTATTTATTTATAGAGTGAAAAATCGTTATTTGGTAAAACTTCATCTTTTTCGGTTTAAAATTATTTTGTTGTTAATTTCATATTTTTTAATTGAGATATAAACTATGACGATTTTTTGGGGAATTTATCTTTTTAGGTTGAAAATTAAACTTCAAAATTTAATCATTTTCTTGAAAATTCAAGTATTTTGTTAAAAAGCCATCTTCTGTAGTAGAAAAGAATTTTTTAAAATAAATTAATCAATTTTAAATTTCTATCCGAAATAGTTTTTTATTCTGTTTATAAAAGAATCTATATTAATAATAATGTTTCAATAAAAAATCAGGGAATTTTGAAAATAAAATTCTCAGGGGGGGGGGGATGTAAAAAACTTACTGCAATACTTTTTACGTCGTAATTCGAGAAAGTCAATCATAACTTAAGTATATAAATTAGATAAATTTATAAAAATTCATGAAATACATTTTGCGTATTAAGCAGAATGACAATTCAGTCGAGAATATTATTAATTTTATTTAATTATTTCGTATCTTACGTATTAAATAGATCTAGGCATTTAGAGCTGTTATTGAAAGTAATTGTAAAAATACATCAATGGAAATAATTATCGGTGATCGATAAAGTGAGGAATTTACTTATTTACTTCTGTGATTTTAATTTTAAATTAAGAGGTTACCCTATGAGTTGAAAATGGCCGCTACCACTATTGCTACCAATGGAGGTTTGCTGTTTTTATATGGAGGATATCCAACCAGAAAATTAATGACTCAGTGCAGTTCTTATCAATGTCAATTCTAATTCAACATTAAAATTCATATCTGTATTTATGTGCCAGAGTAGTTATTAAAACTTGGCTTCGTTCCAATTAAAAGTTTCTTTCGGTGCAAACCAACTTTCCTTTCGAACCTCGCACAATCCAGTCGAACTTTTCAGTACGTGCTTCTAAAAAATTAATCGGTCTATTAAAATATTTTTTTTATTTCATTTTTTAATTCCCACTTTTAATTACAGAATACGGTATACGCTATGTTTATTTTGATAAAATATAAGGACCTATTATATAAATATAAGTATAGTAAGGTATTTAAGAACCATATATTAGAAATCTAGTAGTTTGGTATCCGATTTTTGTGTAAGAAATAACGATAAGGTATTTTGAATTCAAGGAATCCAGTGGTTTCAATATAATTAATTCTCGAAAATATACTGATGTGGTTGGTGGTTAGTCACTATCTCTTGCAAAAGATCTTGGATCTTGTTCTTGAGTGATCTTAATTTAGAGTCAAGTTCATGCAGAGGACTCAATTTATCGACGGAAATGTCTCATTTCTCAGAGTATTTCAATTTTTCTTTTTACCCAATATTGTCGCGTTATTTATCGTAATTTTATGCAAAATCGATAGGGATTATTTCAGATTCCATCAGCGTACCTACTCATTAATAGGTATTATTTTTTTTTTTTGCAAAATTTGTTGAATTCTAAAATATTATAATTTGTTATCCTTATTGACGCTTTATTTTCTTAATAGAAAACACCCTAATTTTTAGATTTAGAATTCATATATTCTTTTTTTTTTCTTTCCAGATGTGGAATGAACGGATCTTAATCTGGAGGCCCGGCATCCAATGGGTAAGTTTTACATTTACTAATTTTTGTAATCTTAATTTGTTTTCTGTAGTACAAAAATATATTACGTATGATATATATTTCTCTAAAAAGAGGGAAAATATAGTGATTTTTACGAAAATGGGGGAATCAATTCATCTAAATAATATGATTTCAGATCCACCAAAAACATAATAATTTTCAACAACAAAATCTTTAACAACAAATTAATTTTTAACAAAAAACTTGCATTAATAACCAACTAGTCGAACTTTGAATCGAAAGAGACGAACTTTCAACAAAATCTTTGAATTTTTAATCAAATAATCTAATTTTCAAACGGAAAAAACGATTTTTTCAAGTTGAATTATAACAAAAAAGGTAGTTTTAATTTTTTCAAACAAGGAAGCTGAATTTTGAAAGAAAAAAGTTGATTTTTTTAACACAAAAAAAAGATTATTATCCGTCCAAAAGCACGCATTTTTAACAAAAAATTATAATGTTGGACCAGAAAAAAGATGATTTTAACTAAATATTTAAACTTTGAACAAAATAATCAGATTTATAATAAAATAGTTGAATTTTTAACTAAATAGTCTAATTTTAAACCCGAAAAGTTACATTTTCAACCTGGTCTCAAAAGCATGAATTTTTAACAAACCGGTTCAATTTTCCGCCGAAAAAATATTACTTTCACTAATTAGTTACATTTTCGACAAAATAATTAAATTTTTTAAAAATAGTTGAAATTTGAAGTAAATTGCTGAACTTTTAATCTGGTAAGATGAATGTTCAACAGAAAATATGCATTTTAAACAAAAAAGTTAATTTTCAACCAAACAGTTTAATTTTCTACCAAATTGTTGAATTTTCAAATCAAAAAACTAATTTTCTACACAGTTGAATTTTCAATAAAAAAATACTGATTTTTCACAAAAACAGTCAATTTAAAATCAAATAATTGAATTTTTTAAACCAAGTGGAAAGAAAACAGAAATTTTCAACAAAGGGGATCAACATTTAACAAAATAGTTGAATTTTCAACTAAAAAGTTAAATGTACAACTAATTATTTTTTGATTATTAAATTTTTTTGTTTGAAGAATTAAAGTGTCGTCATTTTAATTGGAAATTTGTCTATATTTGGTTGAAAAATTAATTATTTTGTTGAAAATTTGTGTTTTCTGACAGAAATTTGTTAAAATTGAAAATGTAATTAATCCACTTGAATGTTTCATAATTGTGGTTAAAAATTTATGTTATTAATTTAAAACTATTTTTTTTAACTAAAAATTTAACTTTCAATTTTTTATTCATAAATTATCTTTTTTAGTTGGTAATTCGATTTTTGAAAGAAATTATTCGTCTTGGTTAAAAATTAATCTTATTGGTTAAAAATTAATCTTTTTGGTTGAAAATTCAATTACTCTAGTTAAGACTCATTATTTTAGTTGAAAATCTATAATTTTATTTAAAAACTTATTATTTTTTAAATAAAATTTAACTATTCCAATCGAATCCCCCATTATTTTAGTTAAAAATTTATCTTAATGATTGAACATTAATTTTTAAAATAAAAATTTAACTATTAAATTTTTGGTCGACAGTTCATCTTTTTCAGTTAAAAATCCACGTATTTTGTTAAAAATTAATTGAAAACTTACAAAAAATCGCCATTTGTTACAAATCAATCTTCTTTGCTTAAAATTAATCTATGTGGTTAAAAATTCAATTATTATAGTTAATGATTTATAATTTTAGTTAAAAAGTCATGTTTTTGGCTTCAAATTCAACTATTCTCGTTGGAGTTTCATCATTTTTGTTGAAAATGCATCAGGTTAATTAAAATTAATTTTTTTTTACTTTTAGTGGAAAATTAATCTTCTTGTTTGAAAATTAATTTTCTTGTTTGAAAACACATAGTTTTGGGTTTAAATTCATGTATTCCAGTTAAATATTCATCATATTAGTTAAAAATTAATCTTTTCAATTTTAAATTCATCTATTCCAGCTGAAAAATTATCAAATTTTTGACATGTTTTATTTTAAACGATTTCTTTTTCAACTGAAAATTTAACTGTTTCATTTGTGGTGGAAAATTGATTCTTTTTTTAGTTAAAAATTCAACTATTTGGTAGAGAATTCATTAATTGTGTTAAAAAATCGTTTGTTGGTATAAAATTGTTGAAAATTCGACTATTCAGTTAAAAATTCATTCGTCTTTTTGAAAAAGCAAAATTTTTATTTTTAAAGCTACGAATTTGAACCTCTTTAAATTAAATTTAAGATAGTAGTATAAATGCACCTGTCTCGTGTAAAATTAGTTTTTTGCTAAAAAGTCATATTTTTGTTTGAAAATCCAATTTTTGTAGAGAAAATTCTTCTTTTAGTTTGAAGGTTTAAAAATGTAGACAAACTTCTTTTTCTTTCTTGATTAAAAAATCTTTATTTATTGAAAATTCGTCTTTTTGATTTTAAAATTCTTTTTTGTACGTATAAATTTCATCTTTTTTATTGAAATATAAACTATGACACTTTTTTGTTGGGAATCTATCTTCTTAGGTTGAAATTTTAACTATAATGTATAAAATTTAATTATTTTGTTGCCAATTCAAGTATTTTGTTAAAAAGTCGTCTTTTATAATAGAAAAGACATTTTTTTGTTTAAAATAAAAAAAATAATTAAAAATTTTTTAATTTTTGCCTGAAATACTTTATTACTCCACTTATGAAGGAAGGACTTTTCTTGATAAAAAATCGCTTTTCTCATGATTGCAAAAAAAGTTTTTGTTTTTTATTTTTGGCGCTGAAAGTTTTGTTCACTTTTTCCATCTTGATTTTATCGTATGAAAGAGAACCGATACGTTTTTGATATGATTAGAGGCACTTTTCCATGGTTGGGAAAAAGTAACTTCAGCGTCTTCTTGAAAAATTCATTTCGGCAAAACCGCGAATGGAATTGGGATAATCCGATAGTCTGTGCCGCTTCGTCCCAGGGCTGGGTAATCATAAAACATGGGAATACATATAAAAATAAACGGTCATTGGTTATCAAAGAGAGTGGACAGAAGAGTACAGAAATAAGAAACCACAGAAAAAGAAACGACAACATTCTATATGGTTACTATATATACCAATGACCGCCCCGACGGCGATTTCACCACCTTTTCCCTCCTAGTTGACTGTAAGTTTCCGCCCGGAGAAATCCCAATGTCCGTTCCAAAAGAATATACCGAAAAAGGAACCGAAATATCGGATCGTTTTCTCGCTTTCTAAATACCAGGCTCTCTTAACTCGGATTTCAGAATCATTTTAAAATAGAGAGGAAATTCAAAAGTAGACTTAATGAGATTAGGAGATTAGGAGATTAGAGGGAAAATTTTAAGAAAAAATTCTTACGAAGTTTTTGACAGAAAAGGCATTTGCCATTGTCATTTGTCATTTGTCATTTGTTTAATCCTATACAATTATTAAAAGGCGCATGGCGCCATTTTAAAATAATTCTCGAACAATCTCGAAATTACTCACAATAATGTTAATTTTTTTGCTATTTAGAAAAATAATTCTATGGAAGTTCTAGGTTTTTGGGAAATGTAAGGTTGTTTAAATGCAATGTTTAATAACAATAATCAATAGGACAAAAGGTGTCCAACACTTTGAAATTCAAAGTTTAATTTGTTACTACAAAAATATAAAAGTTTTATAAACTCGATTAAGATTAAATAATACGTTTTTAATATTTAAACTGAACTATAAAGTTTATACGCTATACTGTGTTGAAAAATAAATATTTTACAATATTAGCGATAAAATATTTTCAAATTTTATATATTTTTCAAATTAGAAAGTTTCAACTGAGAAATTTTTTAAAATAATTTTCAAAAGGCCAAAGAGCGTCTTTATAGTTAGTTTTTTAGTTATAATTTTTATCTTAAAAAATTAATTTTAAGAGAAAATTAACAAAGATTTCAAAACATCTTGAGTAATTTCCTGAAATTTCAGAAAATAATATGGACGATTTCAAAGCGAAATTTTTCAGTTAACAAGATGACAAAGATTTATAAAAAAATTCGTGATAACCTTAAGAGATTTTTAGAACTTTTAAAATGATTCTAAATTAATAAAAAACTTGATAAGCTTTTCAAGGAGATGAAAAATGTACATGTTTGAATGTTTTGAAATACAAATTTTGAAGCTTTTTAGCATTTTGAAAGGTTTCATGGTAATGCAATAAGTTTTCTTAAAAGTCATCGAATAATTTAAACGAATTTTTATTTTGAAAAATTAATTTTAAGAAAGCATTTCAAAAGAATTTAAAAGGTTTAAAAAATTATTAAAACAGAATCTGGAAGATTTGAAGGAATTTTTTTTTTAATTTTTCAGAATTTTGAGACCATTTTTCAAAAATTCTAATAATTTGAAAAAATATTTTAAAGGTTTAAGAAATGGTTAAAAACTAATTTAAAATTTGAAAAGATCTCCAAAAATTAAAAAAAAATGTACCCAGAAATTTGAAATACAAGCTTTAATTGGTTCAGTTCAAGATACATTACGTGGAATCCATGTAGTCGACGTTGTTCAAAATAAAATTTTTAAACCACCATCTTAAAAAAAATTGCATATTAACCATATAAAAAATACAATTTTGAAAAATTGTTATACATTTTTTTCTTTGCTTAGCTACGAATAGTGAGTTTTATAAACTCGATTAAATTTCAAAATTGCATTTTCAATATTTAAACTAACTTATATAGTTTATATACTATACTATATTAAAAAATAAATATTTTAGCATGTTAGCAAATGAAATTTCCCTAATATAGATTTTAAAAGTTAGAAAGTTTCAACTCCAAAATTTCTGGAAATAATTTTCAGAGACTAAAGAAATTTTCTTTAGTTTTAATTAGGCGGAAATATAAAAAATAATGTATTTTCTCTAATATTTCAATTAAAAAATCTCAGAGGAATTTTAGAAGTAATTTTAGAGGCCTTATTTAATTTTAAGGCATTTATAAAAAAAATGTCTCCTCTCTAACTTCAATTGAAAATCCGAGAGTAATTTCCCAGGGTTTTTTAGAAACTTTTAAATTTTTTAACTTGCTTTTTGAAAATTCCTAAGCTGTTGGATGAGTTATTTTGAAATTTTCAGAAGAAAAATTTCAATCTAGTGTCATAATCCAGGGTGTTTGCTCAATTCCTGGGAAAAATTCTCTGGCATTTCCAGGGTTTTCCTGTATAATTTTACATAGTGTGGATCCATTCATATATTTCCATTCATTAAATATTTTTTATATGAACATTTAACAAAGGAGTTTAATTTTTAACCAAGTATTTTTATTTTCAGCAAAAAAGATAAAACCGTATAGTTGAATTTTAATGAAAAAATTAATATTCTAACAAAGAGATGCATTTTCAATTAAAATAATGGAATATTGAATTGCAATGATTACATTTTCAGTTAAAAAAAAAAATTTCAACCAAAATAAAAGTCATTTTGAAGGCAATAGTTACTTTTTAATACTAAAGTGATGAACCTTGAACTAGAATATTTGGAATTTTTAACCAAAATGAAATGATTAATTTTCAAACAAGAAAATTTATTTTTACTAAAACAGACGAATTTTGAACGACAAAAGAATATTTAAAAAAAAAAATTGAACATTTAAATTTTAAGATAAATGGTTAATGTTCCACTAAAGAGATGAATTTTTTTTATTTAAATGATGAAATATGCAACTGAAGTAGTTACATTTTCAGTTAATAACAATTAATTTTCAAGGTAAAAACAACAATTTTTCAACAAAATAGTCAAATTTTCTACTGGGATACTCAAATTTTTAGCAAAGAAGATTAATTGGCAGCAAAAAAAAATTAATTTTGAACGAATTAGTTTAATTTTCAAACAAGTACTTAAATTTATATTCCAAAAATATGAATGCAAATAAAAAATGTAATATTTTATATTTCAAACAAAAAAAAATTAATTTTCAATAAAAACCAGTTGAATTCTGGCAAAGAATTTTAATTTTTTACAAAAAAAATAAATAAATTTTTAATAAAATACATGCATTTTCAACTAAAAGCGATCCATTTTTAACCAATACCACTTAAACAATAACAATTAAACTTTCTGTTCAAAAAATTAATGAAAAAAGAGTGTTTCCAACCAAATAGTTAAAACAGTATTATAAAGCTGCTTTTTCAAAGAACCCTTTTTTATTTCTAAGAACTGTTATTCTTGATCCACAAAATTAAATATCTTTTTCGTAACTTATAAAATCTTGCATGCACGAATATAGTGTCAGAATCTCAATTTTTCAAATTCTTCGTCAAGAACATTTTGTTGTTCTGTGATGTCTTCACATCGAATCGGTTAGCTTAATTTAAACAAAAAATTTTGTAAGAAATTAAAAATTTCTCCATGTGAAATTTGTAGAGTTATGGATAGATAACGTAATATATCAGGTCCCGTTATCTAATATATGAAAATTTCTTGGTGAAAATAGGAGGAATATTTAACAAAAATTGAAAATGATCTTGAAACAGGAATGTTCGAATAATGCATCCTAGAAAGTCGTCCAATAGGCACGAGACGAAAGATAAACTTATCTTGTTATGTGAATTATCCACCATTTCCGTTCGTCCATTCCTCTGACCCTCCTCAAGTCGTTTCCATTGATAAGATTCTACTTGGATCTATACTAGGCGTTTCTTGACAAAGACTAGAACTTTCAATGCCATCTTTGAATCTAGCCCCAACCCCCTTTAGATAACCGGATTCCTTTTATTTTTCCTCTCCCTGACCCTTTTAAAGTTCCCGTTCTCCTCGATTGATAATCAGATTCCTCAAGGAGCGAAAAGAACTTCTCCTATCATCCGGCGCCACATATACAACCTCACGTTTGACTTTTGGACATTCTGAAGACGTTATTCATCGGCTTCTTCCAAAGGAAAATTATACAGTCGGATTGAAATGAAACTATGTGAAAGATTAGAGTTCTATGTAATAAATCTTATATGAACTACTCATGTCGTAGAAATGTAACATTGTATAGTTTGGAATCAGATTTTTATGAGATGCAGGCCTCGGACTTCAGAGATCAACATTTTTTGGACTGACTTTGTTTAGTCTAGATGGCGCAATAGTGGGAGTTTTTGCGGGCAGAATGGGTTGGAGAGGTTTCAGGAACCAAATGAATGCTCGAATATCGAGCATTTTCTGTTTGCGAAGTAAATTTACATTTGCGGAATAAATTTGCATTTGCGGATTAAATTTGTATTTGCGGATTAAATACACATTTGCGCAATAAATATAAATTTGCGGAGTAAATATCGCGCGAGATTTCTTTTTGTAGGGTTCTATCACGCTCTCAAAATGGGCCGCAGGCTCGAGCAGCGCCATCCAAAAACAGCAGATCCACTCTACTGATTGCACCATCTCCGTACGCCTGCTTAATCATGGTGAAAGTCTAGATTGCGGAGTTTTCAAGTTTAAGACGAAATTTCACCGCGCAGCGCTGCTAGATCGTGCAGTCAAAAGGGTTTACTTCTTGCGCGATATTTACTCCGCAAATGCTTGGAGGCGACTGTTCGAGCATGCATTTGGTTCCTAACATCCCCGCCACTCATTAGTCTTGAAATGTTATTTTATTGTGATTTTTGGTGATAAAAAAATCTATTTTTTATGGATCATGTTATGAAACACTAAAAGGACGATTCATGTCGATTTTTTTTACAATAAAATCAATATTTTTGATAATTTGTCCCTTGATGCAATATATTTGTTGATGTTTTGAAAAAGTGTGAGATGGGTCGTAAAATTGGAAACGCATGAGAGTACAAGGAAAATGATGGTCGTTTGTAACAAGACAATAAATTGTGGAAACATATCGAGTCCATAATCACCTGGAAATTCAATTATGAGAATGGAACTCGATTACGTTGACAGTTATTATTTTGCTATAAAATTCTGTCTGATAGCGTTTTTCGCTCTTTGGCTCGTGCTCGCTATCCAGTGAATATTAAACGAAAATTTTACGGTATTTTCTATGAATTGATTTTCTTGAGAACCTAACGGATTTTTTAGTGTGTTACAAATTAATGTTGATAAAATTATTAATTCAACTTTTTTATTTTATTTCTTATGGGCAGTTCAAATAACTGTCAAGTAGCCCAAAAATGCTCTCAAAACAAGGGAAATAGGGTGATTCTTTACAAAAATGCGGGAATACATTTTTTTGAATTTTCTGTTGAACAGTTGAATTTTCAAAAAAAAAAAAAAAGATTTTTTCAGCATAATCGTTAAATTTTCAAATTAAAAAGATCCATTTTTAACCGCATTGTTAAATATTCTATACAAAAAATTATCAACGAAAAATTTGCATTTACAACCAAATATTTAAATTTTCAAGCGAAAGAGAAGAATTATCAACAGTTTGGTTACCCATTCTCAAAAAATAAATATTTAAAAAATTTTGTTTCAAAAGAATTAATTCCTATTTAATTCACCTCTATTTTTGAAAAAGATGAAGAGTTTTTTAGAAAAATAAAAAGTGAATTAATAAAACGTATTAAAAATATTTAAACAAGTAAAATAAAAACAATTTTCTTCATTTTCAGTAATGAAAATCAATTTTGAACTAAAAAAGAAACGAATTCAACATAATAGTGATGTTACGGAATCTAAGATAGTATAATTAATTTGGAATCGATAGTCTTGCAGTTTGGCATTTTGGTCACTCACTTTCAAAAAATTAAGTGTTACAAAATCTTCAATTTAAAAGATATAATTCCTATTTAATTCACTCCTGTTTTCGAAAAAGATTGACAGTTTTTTCGAAAAATCAATAAATAAAACGTATTAAAAATATTTACATAGGTAAATTTAAACCAATTTTTTTTCATTTTCAGTTAGAAAAGTAATTTTCATCTAAAAACGAAACGAATTTAACACAATAGTGATTTATTTACCAAAAGCCCTATTTAATTCACATCTGTTTTCGGAAAAAAGATAATACCTTTGTAAAAAGAAGAAGATTTTTTTTTGTACTTTTAAACATTTCGGTGAAAAAAATGCTCTAGGGAAAAAATCTATAAGATGCACGAAACGAAATTATAAATACAGGGAATTAAAAATACATTATTCTGGTATTTAATAAAAATATTTTTAAATTGAGGTTTAAATATTTTTCTAATCATGTGTAGATTTTGTTAGCATAGAAATAAATTGAGATTGTCAGGTATAGAAAAAAAGAAAAGTTGTTAAACTTAAAATTATAGCATATTTAAAAAATCTAGCATTTGCTGTTTCATGGCATTATAATTTATTCATTTGTGGGTTTTAATTTTTTCGAGCATGTGTGGAATTTTCAAGCATAAATCTACACTAGGAAAAAAATCCAAAATAGTTCTATCACGTATCAAATTACAAATTTGGAAAATTTATTTTTAATTCTAATTTTAACTCCTAAGCTTTATTGATTTTTTGCCCCGTGTATTTCTATGATTCAAAAGTATAAACATGCCCACAGAAACGTTCAAACCACAATTTATTAGGATGCTTTCATTAAATACCAAAATAAAAATTGTAAACATTCCTACTGAATTTTTTTACTGGAAAGTTTTCTAGTACAAAAAAAATCTTTCCTTTATTATACAAGATTTAGGCTTTTTTTAATTTATAGGCGGAAATTAAATAGGAACTATCTCTTAGAAAATGATTGACAAAAATCCTTTTAAAAAAATTGTGAATACTTTTTTAACGTATGTGACATTCAAACATTTTGTTGCGCGAGTGACTGTATATTTGTCGATTTTAATTTTTTTATAGAGTTTTTTTTAGAGTGGATAATCTTTAATCAAGAGCTCAAAAAAATAATTAATTATTAATTAATTAATTAGCTATTACTTAAATTAGGTTAGTTATTTTACATACATTATTATTTTTAATTAATTATTATCCATTGTTCGTTGCATTATTCACTATAGGGAACTTTCCCCTACAATTTAAGATCCCAATAAGCTACTTGTTCGCGTCGTAGTGATTTCGAATCCCAGACTTTTTTTATTTTAGACCCGCCCTTCCATATATCAAAGCCTTTAATCTAGAATCTCACACAAAGTAGTGAAAAATAGAAAAACTGGCTTCAGCCAAGAATAATAATTTTCCCAGAACCGAAAGGCAGCTCTAAATCCAACAAATAAATTCTCATCTAAATTGCCGAATCAGTCGAACCCTACCCCGAGTTTCTCTCTTTTCTCAAGAAAAGAAAACTTTCCCCCTGCCTAAATAAAGTTGATATACCGGCGACATTTCTCTGAACGGTCCAGCAGCGGAAAATTGCAGCCGTTTTCCAGAAGCGTAAAGGGAAGTAGTGCTCTGCTTCTTATTTAGGTCAAACTGCTCAAGATTCGATCCCATTTATCAGCCTCAGTGTCTCAAGACTCCCCAAATCGCGAGGCTCAGTTTCGCCCCCAAACGAGATTAGGGACATTTACCACTTTCTTCCTCCTCGAAGACCATGTCCTGTCTAATGGCGTTACATTTGCTTCCGAGTCTGAAGGTCGAAATTACGAGTTCAAGACAAAGAGGGATATATCGAGATTGGCCAGAAAGTTTAGGGTGGGTTGAGTATGACGTTGGTATGCCTTGCATGTCGGTACAGAGGGTACCGCATTGATCGGTCGACTGAAGAAAAGCTTCGCTCTGATTGGCCAACTCTCCCACCTCTATTCTGTGGATCCTTCTTCATCCCTTCACCGAAACGAGGGTTTCTTGGTGGCAAGGGCGGAACCAGGAACTTTTTCGGGGGGGGGGGGGCAAAGTGGGGCAGAAAAATAGGACGACTGAATAATGTCGAAAAATAATATTCCTGAATTGGAAAGTTTTTGAATAATAAAATCTACGAATAATGAAACTTCTGAAGAGTTTTGAATCTTACGGAATTAGAGAATTCGCTACAGTCTATAATATTATCGAATTGGAAAATTCCATAAAAATAAAATTCGTAAATGATGAAATTCCCAAATTGAAGAATTGCAGAATAATGCAATTTCTGAACAGTTTATAATATTACTGAATTGTGAAATTCCCGAATGATAACATTCTCGGCAATTTGTAATATTACCGAATTTGAAAATTCCCGAATAAAAAAATTCCTAGATGATAAAATTCCCGAGTTGGAAAATTTCCGAATAATAACATTTACATAGAGTTTATGTTACTGAATTTAAAAATTTCCGAATAATAAAATTCCCGAAAATAGAAAATATTAGAATATAAAATAAGAATAATTGAAAAAAATTGTCATCAAGAAATATAAATTTTTTCGATTATTGTTATTTAAAATTCAAACATTTCATTTAGAAATTTTAAACCTAAAGCAAAAATTGAGTTGTAAAAATATTTGATTATTGAATTTATAATAAAGAAATAATAATATTTATAAAAAAATATAATTGTTTTAATTCAGAAATATTATAATTAGGGAATTTACTAGTTCGGATATTTTTTAATTCGTCAATTTTCTGTCGGGAATTTTATTATTCGGGTATTTTATATTTCGGTGATTTCAGTGTCCCGAATTTTATTTTTCGGGCTTTTTTTACTCGTCCCAAAAATTTTCCATCCAGAAATTTGTTTCTGTGAACTATTGTTATTTTTAATTAAAACAATAATTTTAAAAACATTCAACATAAAAATCATTTTGATTTAAATATTTTAATTGTTTAAATTCAATTTTTGAAAATTCGTTTTTTGGCTTGAAAACTTAATAAAAATATTGCAAATTTAACTGCTTCGTAGAAAATTCTCTTTTTTAAATTAATTTTTTTTTAAATTAAAATTGAACTATTTCACTTTTAAGTGAAAAGTGATCTTTTTGAGACTCAAAATTGAACTCTTTGGATGAAAATGAATATTTTATGGTTAAATTCAAATCTACCTTGGTTGTTTTAATTGTTTTAATTCAAGAATATTATAATTGGGGAATTTACTAGTTCGGATATTTTATAATTTGTCAATTTTCTGTCGGAAATTTTATTAATCGGGTATTTTACCATTCGGTGATTTCAGTATTTTCTTTTTCGGTCTTTTTCAGTCTTCCCAAACAATTTTTATCCAGAAATTCATTTCTGCCAACTAATCTTATTTGAAATTAAAACAATAATTTTAGAAACCTTAAACATAAGAAATAAATTTTTTCTTAAATATTTCAATTGTTTAAACTCATTTTTTTTTTTTGGAAATTGATATTTTCGAGTTGGAAGCTCAACTGTTTTGTAGAAATTTCGTTTTTTGGCTTGAAAATCTACTAAAAATATTGAAAATTTAATTGCTTCGTAGAAAATTCTCATTTGTAATTTAATTTGGTTTGTAAATTAAAATTGTACTATTTCATTTTTGGTTAGAAAGTTATCTTTTTTGAACTTAAAAATGATCTATTTGGATGAAAATGAATCTTTTTTGGTTAAATTTAAATGTTTTCTATTTGTAATTAAAAACTTTTGTGTGAAAATATCAACTATTATATTTTTTATTAAAAATTCATTTGTTCAAATTGAAAATTCAACTCCTTCGTTGATAATTTTATTGAACTACTTTTAAAAAATTAATTTCTTTGATTGATAAGCCATTATTTTAGCATTAAACCCATATCTTTGGATGAAAATAGAACTTTAAAATTCGTTTTTTAAACTGAAAATTTAATTATATTTGATGGAAAATGAACCTTTTTGTTAAAATGTATTATTTTCGGGTTAAAAATACAACTGGATTGTGGAGGAATATTTTTTTTAATTGAAAATAATTTTTTTTTTTAAATAAAAATTTAACCATTCCAATTTGGTTTAAAAATTTTTTTCGTTAAAAAATTCCAACTGTGGTTTAAAAATTTATCTTTTATGGTAGAATATGAATCTTCTTGGTTGTAAATCGAACTATTTGTTTCAAAATTTAGGTATTTCGTTGAATTTTTTTTTAGGATTAAAAATAATTCTTTTAACCTAACATTTAACTATACGAAATTCTTCTTTTTGTCTTCAAAAGTCAACAGTTTGGTTGACTATAGATTTTTGTTTGTTTTTTAGAATTTATGTATTTTGTTCAAAATTCACCTTTTTAGATTAAAGTTTCAATTATTTTGTTAAAAATATTTGTATTTTTCTTAGAATTCTTTTTTTCCAGTAAAAAATTAAGCTTGTTGGTTGCCAATTCATCTATTGGGTTCAAAATTCAACAGTTTTGTAGTAAGCTCGTCTATTTGACTTACAAATTCTACATTCTAAAACAAATTTTGTTCTTAAAAATTTGTCTTTTTTTTTGTTTAATTGAACTGTTTTTTATTTTAATGATAAATCTTTTCTTTTCCCCTCCCCTCACTCGCTAAATCGTCTGAAGTTATTTTTTTAAGACCCCTAGAAAAATTGACAAAAAAATTTAGTAGGAAAAAGTTAAGATAGATAGGGATTGAGGGGCCAAAGCTTATGGACCCTGCTAAAACGGGGTGCTTCGTTTAAAATTTCATAAAAACAAATAGACAGATTTGAATTTTGGTTTCCAAAATCTCGTGGGGCGATCGCCCCAATCGACCCTCGCTGGATCCGCCTTTGCATGGTGGGGGCTGGACTTGGCTAAGAGAATTTAGGGACAATAAGGGAGGCTGATGCCGAAAGTTTAGAGACAGCAAGAGAAAGAAGAATAGAGAAATAGAAATAGAGAGAGAGAGAGAGAAAAAGGAAGAGGAAGAAAGAGAAAGAGAGAAAGAGGAATAGAGACAGAGAAAGAGAGAGAAAGAAAGAGTTATAAAAAGAGAGAAAGTTGGAGAGAGAGAAATACAAAAAGAGAAAAGGAGGGAAGTTATTTTCCTTTTAACCCAGGAGTAGAGTAAGGGGGTATAACGGATAAGGGAAAAGTGGATTGTTGGGTCACTACAGGAGAGAAAATGGAAAATAGCTGGACCTTTTTGTGTGGGTTGAGGTGGTCCCTAGGTAGAACCACCTATAGGAAAAGATGGAGAAATGGAATTTTATGAGAAACTCCTCCCCAACCCTGAGAAAGTGGCTTCTGGTTCCCGGGCTGCTTCTTTTTCTTCTTATTATGGCTATTACTGAATTATGCTAGGCTGGGTTTATATTTAAGGAAAAAGAGAAGGATTTAGAAGCAACCAAATAAGTCAGTTCCATTAATTAACTTTAAAAATATTTTAATTTATTAAATTTTTGAAGATTTAAAATCGTGGAATATTTTCAGGGCTGATATGAGTGATAGAACCTAAATTATGTTATGAACTTTGACTTCGACTAAAGTCAGTAACATTATAAATTTGATTCAGTCAAAACTGATGTAATAAAATGGTTAAATTAATCAATTTGACCCACTGGTGAAATCCGTCATTTTAAATGATCCAATTTGTTGAATTCTCAACCTAAAAAAAAGGTTAATTTTCGACAGAAAAGATGAACTTTCAACTGACTTGATGAATAAAAATTTTTTTTTTAAATTGAAATTTTAACAAAGTAGTTCAACTTTTAATCAAGTAATTAAATTTTCAACGAAATAACACGTTTTCAAACATATTATATATAAAAAAAAATACACTAAAAATTAATTTTTAGCAAAGTATTTCAACTTTTAACCAGGTATTTAAATTTCCGACAATAAAAAACACATTTTGAACAAAATTATGAAAAAAAAACTTTTTTTTAAATCAAAAGTGGAGTAGTTCAATTTTCAATTAACAAAAATGAATTAACGAAACATTTTTGAACAAAGCAGTTCAATTTACACAGCACTTTCAACTTAAATTATGAGTCTTCAACAATAAAAATTAATTCTTAACAAATTAGTTCAACTTTTGAAGTAATTAAATTTCCAACAAAAAATACCTTTTTAACTAAATTATTTAAAAAAAAAATATTTTTCAATCAAAAGTGGAATAGTTGAATTTTTTATTAACAAACCTTATTTTTAAAAAATTTTGGTATAAAGTAGTTCAATTTTAACAAACAAAAACAAAATTATTTTTCTACTACAATTATGAATTTTCAACAATAAAAATTAATTTTTAATAAAGTAGTTTAACTTTTAACCAAGTAAATGAATTTTCAACGAATAAGATTACTTTGACAGCAAATTCAAAAAAAGATATAAATTTGTAACAGAATAGTTGAATTTTCATCTATAAAAGATAAATTTTGATCCAAAAAACATACTTATTTTTTAGCTACAAAAATTAATTTTTAAGAAACAAACTTTCAACAAAATAGTTGAATTTTAAGTTGAAAAATATTAATGTTTAAAAACAATATATTTCAAAATGGCAGAAAAATTATGAAATTCTAGTTAGATAGTAGTTAAATTTTCCCCCAAAGAAAATTTAATTTCTGTACAAAATACGAATTGTCAACAATGAATTTTCAATTAACTACTTGATATCAGAACTAAAAAGATCAATTTTTAACAAAAAATGGAATAGCTAAATTTTCAACCAACAAATTTAATTTTTAACAAAATACTGAAATTTTTCACAAAAGATATGAATTTTTAACCGAAAATAATTTATTTTTTAACAAATTTATTTAGCTCTTAACAAAGTAATTAAGTGTTTAACATGAAAAGATGAATTTTCAACTAAAAATATAAATTTTGTTACCAAAACGACTAATTTTTTACAAAATACAAGCATTTTAAACCACAGAGAAACAAAGTTTTGACGACAAAATAGTTATATTTTTAAGCAAACAGATAAATTTTTATCTAAAAAGGAGAATCATCAAAGGAGTTGAAGTTCCAACCAAGAAGTTGAATTTTCAAACAAACAAAAAATTAATTTTCCCAAAGAAGATTAATTTTCTACCAAAAAATACGAAGTTTTCACTAAAAGCGTTCGATAAAAAAAAAAAAAGAAAAAATGGAATAGTAAAGTTTTCAATTAATAACATTTTTTTGAAACAAAGAAGCCTCGAATTTGGAGGAAAATAGTAAAAATTTCAACAAAAGAGAAGACTTTTCAAATAAAGTGATGAATCCTTAATCAAAAAAATTAAATTTTTAATAAAGTTGTTTAACTTTTAATCAGCCAGTTCAAGTTTGAACCAGGAAATATGAATTTTCAACGAAAAATGTATAATAATTGCAAAAAAAATTGTATTTTAAATTGAAAACAGTGGAATTTAACCAAAATGAATTTTTAACAAAATACACTTTGTATAGTTCAGTGCTCAATTCAATGGTTAAATTATTAACTGAAAAAAAATTATTTTTGAACCAATTGTTCAAATTTTCAAGAAAGTAGTTCAACTCTAAACCAAATAGTTGAATTCTTCATAAAGAAGATGAATTCTAAACAAAAAATTGTATAGTTTATATTTCAACCAAAAAATATTTTAATATAAAATGAAAAACCGTTGAATTTATCTAATCAGTAAAGTCCACTAACCGAATCAGTAATTTTGAATAATCTAAAATTCTAAGCTGTTACCTTCATTGATTAAAGCAGTAATTTAAAATTATATAACTGGTAAATTTCACTAATTGAATCAGTTGTTACGATTGATTCAATCCGTTACTTTCAATGCGTTAATCATTCATTTGTTCTTAATTTTAATCTTTTATAGAAATTTAGGAATTTAAGGAAAATTTTTTATTTAAAAATAATGTTACTATTTTATTATATCAGTCAAATCAGTCGCTTCCAGAGATTGAAAATCAGTAATTTTGAAGTACTATTTGTCGGAGTCAACAATATTGACTGATTCATCTGTTAAAACGATACGTTTATCAGTATAAATGACTGATTTTTCAGTAAAAGCATTTTTGATTAATTTAATCAGTCAAATTTTTACTGATCTAAATTTACAGTAACAGCATAAAATCACTATGTTTTAAAAATAAGTCGATAGATTAATGATAAGTGAATAGATTAACATTAATTAATAATTGGATAGATTATCGTTTTTTTACAACCTCTAAATATTATCCTACTTATTTCCCTTTTACACGGTTCATTTTTAACTCAAAAAGAGAGAAAAATCGAAAATACAATTTGAGATTCAATCTTCCTTTTTTTTGAACTCCCCTATATGCAAAGTTTAAACGTCTACTTTTCAATTTCTATTTTGGTTGGTCTCTACCTCACTTATCTTCAGTCATCAAACTAAGGCAGACAAATTTATTCCAAGAGTTAAAAAAAGGAAAGAAAAACTGTAAATTTGCTCTGAAAGCCAATGCAAATAGAAACCAGAATTATTCCTCGCCTAAGCCCTAAGGCCTCGTTTCCTATCGTTTTCCCGCAAGTGGGAAGCAAAAACTTGCCAGCATGCAATCAGCTCATTAGGAAAACCCCCACACACGTCCATCGTTTTTTATCTTGAAACGATCAGTAATAGAGCTGTGGACTGGCTCCGGCCTGGCAGTCAGCATTGGCTCAGCCACGCGTAATTCCAAGATAGCGTTTAGCGATGAGACCGGACAAAGGTGCCGCGAACCTCGCCGGCATTCCTGATTACCATACGGCTTATTATGCGAAATATAATATATGCTCTGGTACAGCAAGTGCAGCTGTCGATCCTACCATCAGAAGCAAGCCCCTCCTCGAGGAAAAACTTTGTGAATACTGCTGGAAGTTCGTTTCCGGCGACGAAATCTAATTTGCATGCTCTAAAGTCTAAACTCTTCAGAATTTTTCAAAACTTTTGCCATTCTTTTAAGTTCGAAATGAAATCTACTTTCTTATGAACCAATTGATGTTCCAAAATCAGAGTGGGAAAGGAAAGAGTCAAGCAAAACCCATTTTTTAAATTATTGATAAAATCGAAAATCGAAAAACAAGGCCGCATTTTATTCTTTGAAAGATTCTCTATAATTCTATTTGGGTGGTTTTAATTAAAATTTAAACAATCATTTTATAAAGAATTTTAACTTGAATTTTTTTTCTGAAGTGGTTTAGAAGCCTCCGTCAAGATGTACAGAAATTGAGAATACACTAAACTCTCGCTTTGAATCAAGTATCGGGGGGTTGCCTTCAAATGGCCTTGGACTGATTTCGGGGGGACAAAAACGTAAACAGTTTGGGCCGCCTGACTCGTTTCCAATTTCCAATTGTTCTAGGAAGGCTTAGAACGGGGTGACTGAAAGCGAGAGTTTGTTGTAGTTCTATTTTTGTCGATTTTATAAATCCTTTCAAAGATAGGCAACTTTTGAGATTGATTATACGTAGTGTTATATCCTGAAATTACATACCGAATTGTAGATCCTCTCTACGAACACCCCCTTCCCCTGTAATAAACCGTAACAAAATATCCCCCCCCCCTCTGCTCTTACTGTAAGTAAATTATAGTTACCAGAAATGATAACATATGGGACTTGAGACTAATGGACATTTTTTGTATTTAAAATAAGTTTTGCAAGACCAAAACTTTATTTATAAAATTCTCAGATTTCTCTTTGAACAACTTTTTATTTTTCTTGGTCATTAACATTCAAATACCAAAATTTTAATCTTTTAATATTTGTTTAAGATCGGATCGTTTATAACCGGAATAAAACAATATTTCAGATACAGAATAAGATACATAAAATTGACCTATTTATTTAAAACAAAAAAAATTAATTTTAAACATAAAATAATAAATTTGTGCCATAAAGGTGATTTTTTAAACAAAATACTTGAATTTTCAAGAAAATATATAAATTTTCACCCGAAAAAAATTAAATATAAAAAAGTGTAATAGTTGACTACGCAAACAAAAAAGATGAAATTTCATTTCAAAAATGAATTTTACAACCAAAAAAACGAATTTTCAACTCATAAGGATTTTTCAGTCATGAAAGAAAAAACTAGTTTACCTAAATTGTTAAATCTTCTAGCCAAAAGATTAATTTTCTGTAAAAAATAAATAATCCCTGATTTTTCCTTGACTAATTTTTCATTTTCCTTGATCATTAAGATTCAAATACCAGTATTTTAATCTTGTAACATTGTTAACATAGAATCCTTTATAAACGGAATAAAACAGTATTTCAAGCACAAATTAAAAATTTTCAGATTGAAGATGGAATGTACAATAACAAAATAATTTTAAAATAAAAAAGACGAAGTTTTACCAAATAAAGATTTTTCACTCTCGAAATAAATAAAAGTTGATCCGAACTGATGAACCCTTCTAGCCAAAATACTAATTTTCTCTACAAAAATTGAATTAAAAAAAAAAAACTTTCAAACCAAGAAAATTACTTGTTTCAATTAAAGCAGTAATTTAAAAAAAGGCATTTTCAATAAACAGTTAAACTTTAATTAAAGAGATAAATTTGTAACTAAAAAGATAAATCTTAAAAAAATGATTTCCTAACGAAGTAATTCAACTAAATCTTTGAAACAAAATAGTTGAATACTCAAGCAAAGAAGAATATTTTTTTATAAAAAAATTGCATTTCCATAAAAAATGAAATTTCCACTAAAACAAATGAATTTTCAAACCAAACAGATAAATTAACAAAATAATTTGAAAGAGATAATTTTTTATTTTCTTTTTTAGGAAAAAATTGTTATTTTTCAAATTTAAATGGGGACATTTTATGGTGGTTGGCCAAATTTGGTCGTTAGATTCTTGGTTTTATTTGCTGGAATTCTGCACATTCATATTTAAAAAAATGGGATCTTCTGCTAAAAAGGATTTCAGTTGATTTTTTACGATCAAGATATTAATTTTTAAACAATAAATAAGTTTCTTTTTTATTTAAAATTATTGTTTTAAACAAAAAGACTTTTTCACTATACCTTTAAACTTTAAACACCCGTGTAGAAATAGCCCGGTTTGACCCGACCAGAAGAAGGTTTCTGGCCAGAATCTGACCGGGTCAAACCGGGATACTATTTTCTTTATTGCCCGCCCGGGATCTGACCGAGTTCCCACCGGGACCCAGTGGGGCTAAAAATGGTGCCGTAAGTGGGTCGTTTGTAAATATCTGACAGCTGAAAGACCAATTTTTTGTGTTTTACGTGTTTTTTTTTTATCAATTATGAAAGAAAAATTAAACTAAGTTTAATTATATGGTTTCCCACTTTTGGTTCTGCGGTTCCCAGACTTGCCGTGTCAGCGAAATCGT
>NC_046666.1:50111413-50159591 GCF_010883055.1 Belonocnema kinseyi | reverse complement strand
TAAGCAAAAAATGTAATAAGAAGAGAAATAACTTTTTCCGAACGAGGTTTTGAATTACGTTATCATGCTTGCACGTAATAACGATTCGGCGACTTCCGGAGTTTTTAATGCAAAAAACGGAGTAAAACGTCGGTGGACGCTAGGTTATCCGTTAAGAAATTTGTTAAATTTCACAAAATTATATCCAATTTTCTGGAGCAAGCGGATATTTTTAAAGGTAAGTGAATTATTTCGTTAATAAGTAAGCATTGTTAATATTCTTCAACCCTAATGTTAAATCAATTTTCTAAACCGGTTCCATAGGTTAGGATGTCACGTGAAACTCCTGAAATTTATTTTACCTCATGTAAAAAAACCTATGCAAACTAAGTTACGCTTAAGGTAAATTTGTTATGCAATTTCTTACAGAAACTTAAGAATCATAACCTATATTTTAGTACTTACATTGAATAAATCTTTGTAGGTAATATATTTATTATTATGAATGCAGTTCTTAAATTGAAATTCCAACATCTTTTTACAGGTGGAAATAAGTGCTGACAAAGAATCTTATCTCTACCAGTTGGTAGAATATGTTCGCTATGGTAAAAAGGCACCAGTAAAATGCGATCGAGGAGCCCAGTCAAAAACCGGTCGGATTCCGACCGGGTTACCCTATTTGTATCCGGGATCCGATCGGGTAACCCGGCCGGGAGCCGACTGGGTACACCCGGCCGGGATCCGACCAGCGCAGCGTGACGAAACCAACCAGAATCCGACCGGGCAGCCTGGCCAGATTCCGGATACAAGCAGGGCAACCCTGCCGGTATCCGGCCCGAACCCGGTCATAATTTCTACACGGGCATAAGCAATAAGACTTCAATTAAAAAATTAAATGTTTAACAATTCAGTTTAACTTTTACCCAAGTAGTTAAATTTGTAATTAAAAACGATTAATTAAAAAAAAAAAAACATTTAAACTTTCAACCAAAGGGAACAATTTTCAACTAAAAATATAATTCTTAAAAAAAAACAAGATTTCCTAACAAAGTGATTTAACCGTATCTTGTATCAAAATAGTTAAATACTCAAGCAAAGAAGAATAATTTTTAACCAAAAAGATGCATTTCCATGGAAAAACACGATACAAAAATCTAGATACAAATTTAAAATTTCCAAATTTATTAATTTATTTGAAACAAAAACATGTATTTTTTTACTATAAAAGATGGCTTTTTAACAAAATACTTGAATTTTCAACAAAATATTTAATATTTTAATATAATAATTGAATTTTTAACCTAAAAAGATAAATTTTTAACAAAAACCTGCCATAATTTAAATTTCAATAAAAAAATATTAAATTCATACAAAAAAATCTTAAAACCAAAAGGACGTGTTTTCAACAAATAAAGAGTATTCACTCAAGAAATAAATAAATGTTTATCTAAATTGTTGAACTTTCAAGCCAAAAAACGAATTTTCTCTACAAAAATTGAATTTTCAAACCAAAATATGACTTTTGAGCAAAAAATTAATTTTCCACGAAATTGATGCATTTTTACCCGAAAAACATGAAGTTCAAATCAATAAGTGATTCTCTTCTAAACTAAAGTTAATTGGAAACAAAAAAAAAAGGTTTTTCGACGAAACAGTTAAATTTTTAATCAAAGACTTAAGCCTTAATCAATTTTTTTTTCTCATAGTTATCAATTAAAAACGATTATTTTTTAACAAAATACTTAAACTTTAAACTAAAGAGATAAGTTTTTAAATAAAAATATAAAACTTCAAGCAAAAATGATTTCTTAACAATCTGATTCAGCAAAATTATTGAAACAAAATAGTTGAATACTCAATCAAAGAAAAAAGATGAATTTTCAGCACAAAATGTAATAGTCGATATTTTAACCCTGAAAAGATTTTAAGTTTAAACAAAAAATACTTAAATTGAAACAAAAAGGACGAATTTCCAAAGAAATAGTTGAATTCTCAAAGAAAATGGATAAATTTTCAACCAAACAGTTGTATGTTTAATCAAAAAGATAATCTTTCTATATAACTGTTGAATTTTTAACGAAATAGTTGAATTTTCAACCAAAAAGAGAAACTTTTAAAACACAAGATTAATTTTCTATCGAAAAAAATTAATTTTTAACCAAATACATACATTTTAAACCAAATGGTACAATGTTCAACCAAAAAAAAATTGGTTTTTAAATATTAAAGACGAATTTTCAACTAAATAGTTTGAACAGTGGATGTTATATTTTCACAAAAAAAATTAAAAATTAAAACAAAAAAATTTTTAAGTAACCAACAAAAACAAACTTTCAACAACAAATTTTAATTTTTAGTAAAAAAAATCATTTCTAATCAACAAAAAACGTATTTTCAACAAACATTGCGAATTTTCCATTAAAAAATGCACTTATGTAAATTAGTTTAACTTACAACTAAGGTGTTTAATTTTCCACATAAAAAGATGAATTTTCAATGGAAAATGTAATATTTGATAATTCAAGAAAAAATATTCAATCTAAAATATAAAACAGTTGGATTTAACCACCAAAAACAAATTTTCAACAAAATATTTAAATCCTTAACTAAAACAGATTAATTTTCAACTTAATCGTTTCATTTTTAATTTACAAAAAATAATATTCTACCAAAACAGGTAATTTTTAAATCAAAATGACAAACTTTTAAAAAAAAGAATTGAATTTTCATCTACAAAAATTTCAATTGACTTTTCAACACAAAAAAAATTGAAATTTTAAGCAAAAAGTAAATTTTCTAGTAAATAGTTAAATTTTCAACAAAACAGTTGGATGTTTATCCAAGAAAGATGCAATATTTATAATGAAAAAGATAAAATTTTATATCAAGAACACAAATTATCAGAAAAAATAGTTTTCATCCAAAAAAGATTTCAGTTAACTTATCAGCAGCAAAATATGAATTTTAAACAAACGGTTAATTTTCTACATAAAATGAAATAATTTTATAATATAGATTTAAAAAATAATTAAAATATCTTATAACAATTTATGGAAAGATTATACCATTTTTTTAAACTTTTGATATGATTTGAAATTCACACTCACATATATAAGTGGAACGACTGAAAAATTGTGAAAAACAAAATTCCCGATACTGTAAAGTTCCCGAATTATAGAAAGTTCCCGTATAATAAAATTCGCGAATAATAAAATTGCCGAAAATTAAAAAAAATCGAATTGAAAAATTCCCGAATAACAAAATTGTCGAATAATCAAATTCCCGACAGAAAATTTCGGACTTTTAATAAATGTCTGAATTGGGAAATTCCCGAAATAAAATATTTAAATTAATTTTTAAAAAAATATTTCCTTATAGTATTTGTAATAAACAAAATATATTTATAAAAAATTACAATTGTTTAATTTCGGGAATTTTTCAATTCGAATATTTTATAATTCGGCAATTTTCTTTCAGTAATTTTATTATTAGGGAATTTTTTTATTCGAGAATTTTATTGTTCGGGAATTCACCCTTTTTGGGAATTTAAAATTCGGGAATTTTTTAGTCGAGAATTTTATTATTCGAGAATTTTATTATTTATGTTGTCATCTTGTTTTGTTTTTTCTGATAATATCTTCGCTTTTGTCTTAGTTTTCTCAAAATAAATTTGGGGAGAACTTGTTAAATGCAATCAACCTTGTAAATTCAAATTCATGCGATTTATAATCTCATTTTTCGTACTAATTTACTGATTAAACCTCAGACACTAATTATAGGAAATCCTTTCAACTTGATTGAGGTTGTCTTGAAAGAATAAAATTCATCGAAATTTCTTGTTTTGTTAATAAATCATATCTCTCTCCAGTCGTTAAAAATTCGATAATTAAACAGGCACTTTATTCACAAGACTCATGTAATTGCACAAACACACGAGGAATTTCATGAATTCCTAACAACTTGGATTCGTTTTTATTTCTCGAGATCGAAATGACGTAGCATGATGCATGTAAGTCGGCATGATGAACTTATGGATAATGTCAGAACATAAAATATGAGATACTTCTAAGTTCTTGAATAGGTTAATTACCTACCACGAAGCAGTAAATGATTAAATCGCTGAATCTACAAGTCAGTCCCTAATGCTCGTACTTATGAGAAAAAATAGTTTTGTGCAATTTTTTTTTACAAATTGAGGAGTTCTGGACAAGAAGGCGACAGGCGTTCGAGAACGAGTAAAAGAATTGTCCAGACTGTGACGTCAGGTATCAAAAGTGAAATTCGAAATTTGAAAAAACCAAAAATATAGTTAGATAGCTCTTAAAAAATGAACCTGAGTCTCCATTTACAGTTTTTCTCTCGGGCTGTAAACTTTCCAGTAAATAAATAAAAACTGTCTTTTTTTAATTGAAAAAAACCATGTTTTTTCACATTCAACTCGCCGTAAGTAATTCGTTTATCAACTAATTAACAAATTTCTTTTTGAGTTTTATTCGTGACACTTTAGCGGAGGCTACAGTGTCCAAAAAGGGTGGAAAGTTAATTTCTAATGTTCTTTTTTTTAATCCAAATGAAAAACCACGTTTTTAGATTTTCACATTAAAAAAGTGAGCGAGGAAGTTTGAGCTGCGACAAACTTCAAGCGAAAGAATTTTCCGCCAATGTATTGGCCAACTTTTTGAAAATCTCAATTCGATTTGATTTTTGGTTCACTAATTACAGCGAGTTTATTACGAGCTCGCGACGCGACACCACAGGATTTTTCAGGGGACGCCGCCGGAACGCTAACTAGTGCGAGCGAGTGGACAAACAAAGGATGGGCAAGGAGGGTGTTTCAGGCTTCAGGCGGCGTCCCCTGAAAAATCCTGCGGTGTCACGTCGCCAGCTCGTAATAAACTCGCTGTAATTATGGAACTAAAAATCAAATCGAATTGAGATTTTCCAAAAAGTTGGCCAATCCATTGGCGGAAAATTCGTTCGCTTGAAGTTTGTCGTAGCGCAAACTTCCTCGCTCACTTTTTCAATGTGAAAGTCTAAGAACGTCGTTTTTCATTCGGATTAAAAAAAAACATTAGAAATTATCTTTTGACCCTTTTTGGACACTGTAGCCTCCGCTAGAGTGTCACAAATGAAACTCAAAAAGAAATTTGTTAATTAGTTGATAAACGAATTACTTACGGCGAGTTGAATGTAAAAAAACATGGTTTTTTCAATTTAAAAAAAGTAAGTTTTTATTTATTTACTGGAAAATTTGCAGCCCGAGAGAAAAACTGTAAATGGAGACTCAGGTTCATTTTTCAAGAGCTATCTAACTATATTTTTGGTTTTTTCAAATTTCACTTTTGATACCTGACGTTACAGCCTGGACAATACTTTTACTCGTTCTCGAGCGCCTGTCGCCTTCATGTCCAGCTCCTCAATTGATTATCTTGCCCATTAAAAAAAAAAAAATAGTTTTTTGAGGAACATAAATCATTTTAAACTTCCTTGTGAAATTTTGTTGCATAATTGGATCTTTTCAAGGTTTTTTGGGTTTAAAAAATGTTTTAAAAAATGTTCGGTACTTATACCGTTCTCAAAAATTTCGATTCTTGGTCAACCAAAAAAAGAGTATATTCCAACTTTCCAAGCGCATACAATATATACTTAATATTGTGGTCCAAAAATTTAATTGGAATTTTCTCGAATTTTCATGCATATCGGCTCGTAAATTTGGTTGAATCTCTAAAAAAAAAGTATTGAAAAATTATACGTGTTTCCTGTAAAAAGATATAATTGTCAATTTTATTCAGAATCATCAATACTAGGCGAATTTAGGTAAAACTCAATATTTACCTTCACAATTAGCGATGGAATACACATCAAAAATTAATTTATAAATATCAAACCCATAAGTCCCAAAAAAAACCGCATAAGCGAAAAATTGAGGTTTGCAAGTTTTTGATGCTAATCCTGATTTTTTGCGGTTTTTTAAATACAAATTGTTTTTAATGCATCAATTATTACTTTACATTGAAAAATATATGTTTAAATAAATTTTGTTTATAATTAATTATTGGTTAGAGCAATTTTCTTTCAAAATAGATTCATAAAGTAGCACTTTTTCCGAATTTTGAACTTTCTTTTATCTCTTCAGTTAGAGCGAAGCAATAATCAAGAAAACTTAACAGAATTCGTTATTTAAACAATTAATCATTATTTAATGTGCAGAATTGCGGAAAATAAAACTAAGAATCCAACGACCAAATTGAGACAAATGCCATAAAATGTTCCCATTGCAATACTTTTTTTTGGACAAAAATAAAAAGGAGGAATGAGAAATGAGAAGGCATCCAACCAAATCCCCTTTCTTCTATTTTTATTTCTTTTATCTTTTTTTTTTGTTTGTTATTATCAAGTCGCAGTAAAACACATTTGTAAATAATATTCATTTAAATAATATTTTGGTAAATATTATTTACAAAAGTTTTTCATCGTGTTTTGGCAATAATAAAAATATAAATAGAATAATAATTCAAAAACAACAATGCAAATAATGAAAAAAAAAGTGAGCAGGTAGGAACAGCAGCGAAACCACGGTGCTCTCTTCCCGGCCCCCAAGAATCAAGTGAGGGTTTTCTTTTTTTTAACATCACTTGATACTTGGGTGATAGGAAGAGAGCATCGTGAGTTCGTTGCTATTCCTGCCTGCTCAAATTATTATTTTTATTTATAAAAACAAAATTGAACAGGCAGGCACAACAACGAAACCAGGATGCTCTCTCCCTGACACCTAAGAATCAAGTGAGTGTTTTTTTACCCTGCCTTGATACTTGGGTGTCAGGGAGAGAGCATCGTAGTTTCGTTGCTGTTCCTACTTGCACAAATTTTTTTATAAGGATGCTATATGAGTGCCGAAAAGTTGGTGATTATTTTTTACAAATGCTTTTTTATTGTTATTTGATAATAATAAAAACAAAAAAGACGAAAGAAATAAAAAAAAGGAAGGGAATTTGGTTGGTTGCCTTTCCATTTTTCTGTCCTCTTCTTTATTTTTGTCCGAAAAATAATTTTTTTCTTTTATTTTTTAGGAAAAGTTTTATCTTTTTTTTTTAAATTGCTATATGAACATTTTATGGTGGTTGTCCAAATTTGGTCGTTGGATTTTTAGGTTTATTTTCAGGAATTCTGCACATTAACCAGATTATGGGAAACTAAATAAGATTTTAAATTTGATTTTAATAGCATTTAAATTTCTTGAATTTGTATCATAATTTATATTAATATTTTCTTAGGATAATGCTAGAAATTGGCAATTTTTTAAATAAAATTTTCCATTATTTTAAATGGAAACAATTTATTATTATTTTCAATAATATTCTCTGTGAAGAACGTTAGAAAGTTGCAGTTTTTTCCAAATTTTTAAACTTATTATTAACTTTTCAGTTAACATGAACCAATATTATCTAAATCTAACATAAATCTTTGTTTAAACAATTTATTGTCATTTATCACAATATTCTCTGAGGATAATGGTAGAAATTTGCAGTTTTTTCTACAATGTTCCACTTTTTATCTGATTTTCAATTAGTTTGGTGTAATAATTAATGCAATTTAACAAACCTAATTGTTGAAACAAATTATTATTGTTTATAATTATCGTTTCTTGTAGTAATGCTACATAGTTGTGGTTTTTTTAACTGTATCTTTTTTAACATTTCAGCGAAGAACAAGTAATAAATATTAATAATAATTTGATCAAAAGGGCTCTCAGTAACTACTTTAAGGAAAAATTACATATTATATAATCCACATAGAAAATTAAAATATATTTAATATATGTATTTAAACATGATTTTCTCTATTGTTTATTTATTATTTTTTGAAAACTAAAGAGCCAAACCAATGTTGAAAATTTTAGGAAAAAAACGCAACTAATTATCATTTCTATAGAAGAAGATAGTTATAAACAATAAGAATTTATAACAATCATGTTTGTTAAATTACAATACCTTTTACGTCGCTAAAAGTGAAAAGTGCACCAAAAGTCGAATATTTAAAAAAATGCCGCAATCTTCTAGCATTATTCAAAGAAAATATTATTCAAAAAATATATAATAAGGTATTGCCTAAACAATTATATTTGTTAACTTAAGTTAATAATTACCTGACTTTAATTTAAAATTAGACACAAATTTTATTAAACAACCATTATAATTATACTAAGAAATTAACATTTTTTATTTAAATCAATTGAATATAGCAGATAAAGAAAGTTAAAATTTCCATAGGCATCGGGATTTGAACCCCAGATTATTTAAATTTGACTCGTTCGAGTAAACGTTTTCGTAAGATGAATTACTTTCTATCTCCCTTTTCCGATTTAAATTCTATTTAAAGAATATTTTTAATCACATGTTTGTATACGGAAGCCAATAATGGACTTCAACATTAATTTTTTTTTTCTGTAAAATTTAGGGTTCATTCTTTGACGAAATTAAAGTCATTTCAGGTGAAGAAAAGAATTTTTATTTATTTTAATTAGAAGCAAAAAAATTAATTTAAGTTTTATATTGCCATAAACTATATTACTATTAAGATAGTTCTTTTTACCTTCTTTTACCAATTATTTCGCCTGAGTCCAAGTGTTCTGAAAGAATAAAAGAAAAAATTATTAATATTGTTCCGTTTTTATTACATGTTTAAGTTTCTTGTGAATTGAAAATAAATAAATGAAGAAAGTTTCCAATTTTTCGGATGAAAATTTTCCAATAATTTCTGAATTTTATGGATTTTAAAAATTTTCTTTGAATTCTTTTTCATTTCTTCAAATTCTTTTAAATTGGCCATGAATTCTTTGAAATTCTCTTGAAATACACTGAATTGAATAAATGTTTTCTGGATTTTCATTTTTTCAATTCATCCTGAAGACTCATAAATTTATCTTGAAATTGGATGAATTTTTTTAGATTCTTATTTAATAAATTCACTCCTATTTATATAGATTCAGTGACATGTTTTCGAATTTAAACATTTGTGTGCTATTCATCTGAATTATTTTTATTTTATCTAGATTTCGCGCGTGTGAACTTAATGGAATTTCCTTCAATTCTTTCGAGTTAATCTAAATTCACTATAATTTTACTGAAATCAATGGAATATGTTGGAATAAATTTATTTTCAATGGTTTTAAATCTATTTGTATTCTACCCTGAATTTTAATAACTTTAACCTGAATTCTCTTAAATTCGTTTGAATTCTTTTCAATTTATCTTAATTTACTCTAAATTTATATTGAGTTGACTCGAATTCTTGTAAATTCACTAAATTCTACTCAATTCAATGATTTTCTTTTTATTCATTTTTTCATTCACCCTGATTTGATCAAATTCTTTTAAATTCCTTTCAATTTTTCTCAGTTCATTTCAATTGAACTAATTCAATGAAGTTTTATCATATTTTTGAATTGTCTTCAATTTCCTTCTTTTTTTAAATTCATCTTGAATTTTTATGAATTCTATCGAATCCTTCTCTTTTCTCTTAAACTTTTCTAGGTTTATATTGCTGAATTCTTTTTAATCCACTCAATTTTACTCAATCGAATGGATTAGAATATATTTTGAATCCACTTTCAAGTCCTTTTTAAACTAAGTTTGAATTCTCAGGCATTTTATCAAATTCTTTTGAATTCTTATCAATTCATTGCAATTTTACTGGAGTCAATTGAATATTTTGAATTTTTTTCAATTCAAATTAATTCATTTACACTTTACTCTGAATTCTTATTATCTTATTCTGAATTCTTTTAAATTCGTTAGAATTAAACAAAATTTTGATAACCCTGAATTTTGTTGAGTTCACTCGAATTATTCTAGATTCACAGAATTCTACTAAATTAAATGGATTTTTTTCTTTTATTTCTATACATTACATGAAATTATTCGGAATTTCTATAATTTTTTCTCAATTTATTCCCATTAAATGAATTCAAGGAATTATAAAAATATTTGGATTTGATGACTTGCATTTTTTTAATTCACCTACGTTTTTATGAATTCCATTTAATCCTTCTCATTTCTCTTAAACTGTTATAAATTTATTGTTGTGAATTGTTTTTAATTCACTCAATTAAGTGGATCAAAAATAATAATTTGAAATGACCTTGAAGTCCTTTAAAATAAGTTTGAATTCTAAGGCATTTTTTCAAATTTTTTTTTAGTTCATATACATTCACTCCAATTCTACTGAAATCAATGGAAAATTTTGGATTTTTGTCAATTCGCTTGAATGTTTGGAAAATGCACTTATTTGAAATGCATTTTATTTGAAATTTATTGGTTTTGTTTTTTGTATTTATTATGAATTTCTTAAAATTCACCTGGAATGCTTATAAATTTCGCGGAATTCTTTTGAATTCTGATTTAAAATACAATTTTTTTCAACAAATATGTATAATTTTCAATTTTGTACACTTTATGCACGGAAAAGAAATTAGTATTAAATAAAAAAATTATTGGTCTGAATACGGATAATAAAATATTTTTTTCTCAAAAAAATGTTCTTGTCTCAATAACATCTACTTGATTACAGAAAATTATATTTTTTTATTCCATTACATTTTGTTGAGACAAGAAAAATGTTCTTCGATCAAACAAATATTATATCCTCCGTATTTACACCAATATTTTTTTTTATTAAATGATAATGTTTTCTGTGTACTTTTAATTTTAAACCATTTTCAAGATTTCAATTTCGTCAAATTCAAACTTTGAAATAGTTTTTTTTAGCAACTAATTCTATCAATTAAAATGTGATTCCCTTATTTTTGACTCTGGTTTGCCACTCTTTTAATTATTAATTTTTTCTACCAGTTAATTGAAATTTTCTGCGATCAAAAGTCAACTCAACTTTTTCTATTATATAAAAATTACCATGACAAATATTTATTAAATCTACTTCTAATTATTTTTACTATAAAAAAAAAATTCATAAAAATAAATTAACCAATTTTAATACCATAAATTAATCAAATCTTCACTAATTAATATATCAAGAAAAAGGATTTGCGAAATAGTAAAATCTGATTCATCAAATTCCTGATAACTAACCCCCTCAAAAAATTATGGTAAACCTAAAAAAAGTGTTTGGTACTGGAGTGGGGCCTTATTGATCACAAACGTGAGGGGTGAGCAGACTTTCTTAGTCAGTGTATGTGGCGCCATCTCTGGAGGGAATCTCTAGTCATTTTTAGTCTAGTCTGAGGAGTGAAGGGTGGTTTTTCTGGAGGGGGTGAAATTGGGTAAAGTGGAGGGGAGATGAACGGGACTCGAGCGGTCGGTCGCGCCCTGACAACTCCGTCCCAACCCCCTAAAACGAGGGGCTCACTATCGATCCCCAGTACACGTTACACGAGTCAGAAGCAGACTGTCGAAAATTGTCGCCCAGGGATTCCTCTCAGACAGAAATGTCTACGGAAGCTCATTTTGGGTACCTGCTAAATTTGCCATGAGATGAAACCCCCCGATCGAAGAATTTCACCAACTTTGCTCTTTCAACCCCTATTATTCTCCCAACATCCCAGGAAAAGTTTATTCAAGTTTTATCAAACTCTGTCCGATTGCTAACATGAAAATAAAGAGGTTTTAAAAAAGGAGAAAAAAATGTGGAAAGAAAGCTTCCAGAAAATGTTTAATATTTAATATATTTTTAATTATTATTGAGAAACAATTATTGCTGGTTCCTAACATGTATATCTATATTTAAAAAAAAAAGTTCGGTATTAAGCAACTTCGGCAGAAAAACTTTTTCTGACATAATCATTTTTTATTTGTTTTCTAAATTTTATATACGCGCAACTTAAAAAAATGTTCAAAAGGCACAAAAGTTTGATGTTCGATTCTCAGCGGAGCGAAAGAAAATCTTTTTTCAGAAGAAATTTATTTTTAAAAATTTGTAATTCCTAGTTCTATCAAATCTGTAAAGACCCATCTAGTCTGTAAAGACGTTAAGAAATTTTCTTATTCTCTGATAATACAGATTCCATGAAAAATTTGACTTGTAAAACAAAGCGTGTCTATTTTTGAAAAAGGATTCTCGGTCTCTCTAGTAGCTTAATGGGAAAGCAATCGGAAGTTCTGTGGTTCGATTCCCAGCAGAGCGAAAGTTAAAAAATTCAATTAAAACATTTGTAATTGGTAGCTCCATCTAGCCTGCAAAGACCAGAAGAAATGTTATTATTTTTTCGATGATAATAGAGTCTTCTATCTCTTCTATCTTCTGTTTTTTGTAAACAAATAAAAATTAATAAAAAATAAGTAACAGTTCAAATTCAAAAGAAGCTCAGAATATTATATGCATGAAATAAAAGCTACTTACATTTTTAAATAATTGTCAAAGGAGGGCCCTTATTGGTCAGTTTACCCCTAAATTATTTTTTGATTACAAATTCAGGAAGCTGATTTTAATGTTTATAGTTAATTTGTCACTTCGAAGAAAGATCTTATCTGTCTACAAATGTCATTTGTGAGACAGTTTGGATCATTCGTAAAATTTACTGCCTCTTAAGCTCGAGCTTACTACTTATGTTTACAGCCAATTGACTCGAAGCCATAAAAATAATAATGTATGCAACGACGTTCTAAATTGGTAAATATTGCTGGGATAAATCGCCAAATTACATAACTCATTCCTTCCAAGAACACCTCATTTGCAATCAATCACTGGCAATTGTAATTAAATAACATATTAACAACTCGTAAAAATAAGCGGTTACCATTACCAGTTAACCAGAAATTATTCAACTTAATTTGTTCTTTAACTAAATTAGTTATTTAAGTAATTTTTTTTTAATCAAGTAAAGGAAAATTAATTTTATTCTTGGAGAAGAGGATCATAACTTAATTAACAATCGAATTTTAAGTTTCTTTATAGAAAAAATTGAAATTTTTGCAATATTGAAAATGTTAATGGAAGTTTTTCCTCTATAACAAAATGCTGTTTTTATTTATAAAAAATTATGCAAGTATTTTTGAACATTTGTAATTTTACATCGTGTAATATGGACTTGACGAGAAGGTTAGAGCGTTGTCTGGTAGATGGCAGCACAAATCGGTCGGTTCTTGAGACTGCGAATGGACCAATCGGAGTTCAAATCCTATTACTGGGGACACAGCATGGTCTCGGTGCGATATGGCAGATTCAAAGTTATCTTGATGGGACTCGGAATTTTATTTATTGCATCCCACCTTCTATATTTGTATAATTTACACACCAGACAGAATATCTCGTCTTTTTTAATCCGCGTGGGCACTTAGTACCCCCCCCCCCCCATACTCACTCACTCCCCCAAACGAATTGAAGATAATGTATTTTTAAATCTGACGCAGACTTCTTAGAAGCGAAACCAGTCTTCTTAAGCATAAAAAATGTAACCAGAGAATAAAAGTTTTTGAAAATCGGAAGAATAAAAAAAGGCACTTTAATGTAAAGCTTTGTTTAAATTCTTGCGTTGGTGTCTTTATTTTCAAAAATTATTGCAAATGTAAAAGCTATTATAATATTGTTAAATGTGAATGCAATTCAAAATAAGTAATTTTTTTTTAATGTAAAGATCAATTGTTAATTTATTTAATTAAAAAAAAATTTTACTTAAAAATGGACTTTTTCCAAAAAAAATCTTGTTATGAATTGCAATGTTGAAATTATTATTTATTATATATTATTATATTTATTATATATTAATTATCAATAATAAATTTAAATTATTAAATTCTCATGTAAAATTACGTGAACGTAACATTTATAACACGTGTTTTTAATACAAAATTTGCTTTTTTCTGAATTTACAACTATGAAAAATTGAATTTTGAACAGTTGAATTTTTAGCAGCTCAATATTTTATTTTCAATTTTCTTATATTTTCAATTGCTAAAAACTTAAGTGCTAAAAATTCAATTTTCATTAGTTCTTAAAACTATTGAAAATTGAAAAAAGCGAGTTTTATATTAAACACAGATTTAAAAAAGGTATATTTACATAATTTCACATCAGAGTTTAATGAACATTTCAATCCATGGAAAAAAATATCGAAAAATTCCATTTTTTGGTAGACGGATTGCCATTGTAAAAATCCAGATTTTTCCAACAAATTTTGTTATAGATTGAGATGTTCAGTTATTAATTTCGCATAGAAAATTATCTAAATATAATGTTTTGAACAAATGTTTTGGTACGAAATTCGCTTTTTTCTTGAATTTCCAGCTATTAAAAATTAAAGAAAATTGAATTTTGAACAGTGCGATAATTCCAAATTAGATTGAATTTTCAACAGTCGAATTTTTTAAAGCTGAAAATTCCTATTTTCAACTTTTGAAAACTCCACTTCCTTTTTCTTCCATTTTTAAAACTTTAAAAACTCAATTTATACTTTCTTTAATTTTTTAAACTTTTGAAAATTAAAGAAAAAAATCAAACCAATATCAAAAACGATTTTTTGTAATTAGGCTGCCATTTCAAACTCGACTTTTTTCCAAGAAATTGTATTATAAATTAGAATTATAATTTATTAAATTTTCATGTAAAATTATGTAAATATAGCGTTTTAACACATTTTTTTGATTTTTTTGATGTTTAAAATTAAACAATGTACAGATTTTAACGTCCAATTGAAACTTTATAAAATATTTAAAAAATTTCAATATCTTTAAATTAATAGTTATCAATAACAAGTAAACGCTATTATTAAATTTTAAATCCTAATTAAATATTGATTCAGTCCAAAATATTCCATTTTTAATCATTTCACGTTTTACATTTTTAAATTAAAAAACAGAATAATTTTTTAGTTTTTCGAAATATTTTTCTGTTAATTTAAATGACCGATTATAAATAAAATATTGAAAACTGTATAAGTAATTAAAATTTAATCAAAATTTAGAATTAGTAAAAAAAATTAAGTTTTTTCCTCAAATTATTATTAATTTTAAACGACTTGAAATTAAAATTATATAACTTCTCGTTTAAAAAAATCTATTTCAATGGTTCCAATTTCATTTTTCTGACGTAAAATTACATAAACTCATATAATTTTGAACGTTTAAAAACGTATTCAATCATTTTTAAATTAGAAATGTTTCATTTTGGCAGCATTTAAATTAAAATTGTCTTTAAATCTTCAATTTTCTACATGTAAATTATTGAGAGTTTGCATAAAAAAAGGTTTAAGTTTCTATTTAAAAAATGAAAATTCAAAATAGTACAATTTTGAGTAATTTAATTTGTAGTTCAGTTTTGATTACTACAAATGAAAAAGTCTTTCGCATCAAAGTTCGAATTTTTTTAATTTTAATGGAAAACCGTCTTCAAACCACACAAATACTGGACAATGTCCGGTAATTTTTTTCTTCGATTAAAACGGCCACTCTGGAATTTAGCGACTTGGGGATCGTTTAGAAATATAGTTAAGTCATTTAGTAATTCGGAAAGGGCCAATAAAAATTAAAGTGCAATAAAATCTCATAAAACTAGGCAAAAAGTGATTTGAAAAAGGATAAATAAGCGGCAATAGGATTAAGGAAGACCTTTTTGGGGTTTTATGTTTATGACAACCCTCGTTTATCACGAATTTTAACCCGTCTCCGTTTTCTTGGTTTAGAGCCTCGTTTATTGCTTCCCTAATAACCTTCTGAATTCGGAAGTCTTTTTAATTTTAGCACCTTGAACTTAAAGTCCTAAACTGTTTACTTACTTTTCTAAATTCATCCTGACGACTATTTCTAGCTTCAAGATTTTCGATTCAGAAAAATAAATTTTGAACAAAAAAGACTGTTTCGTTGGATATAAATGAAAATTTGATTGAATCAATATATGGTGGATTTAACCAAATATTTTATTGGCCCGACTAATTTTTTTTAGTTGAATTGTCTGAAAGGATTTGGTTAAAACAACCAAAGGTTGTATTTAACATGAGCATTGGAGGACCCCCTTTATTTCTCACTGGAATTATCATAAATATTATGGTTGAGAATTGCGCAATATACTCGACTGAGTACTCGCGCACTGCGGCACTTTTGAGGCAAGAGTCACGACCTTATCCCACTCCTGGAGCTAAGAAATTGCGTGGATCAGCAATTCTAGGAATTACAAAATCGGGGTTGTGTTGTATTTTAATCGGAAATTCGTCCTTTTGGGATCAATTTAACTGTTTTTAATGTAAAAAAAATCTTTTTTTTTTTGTTAAAATAAATTTTTTTTTGAAATAGCAGCAAAATATTGTAATTGCTAAAAAAAAGTGTCAAATATAACAGTTTTGTGAGTCCAAGGCTTGTTATTGTTGAAACGGTACAAATTCGAAATATTGGAGAATGAAAAATTTGTGTCGAATCATTAAATTCCAGTCAATGAACGTATTTTATTTAACCATTCAGCTACATCGATCGAATACTCGATTCTCTCGAAGCGAATTGAAAACACGATTGTTTTCCACGCCGGACGTAAAAATCGCATAAAATTGTCAGACACGAAAACGAAAATATTTTGTCTGCCAAAGAAACACATCCTGTACTCTGTTGTTGAATCTAAATTCCAAAGTGGGAAGAGTGTTTGCTACTCGCTTTTGATATCGAAAATACAAAATGATTCGGAACCCAAACGTTGCATTTCCATTTTAAGTGATTTATGGATGGAAAATCTTCAAGAAAGACTTTTCTTTCATAAAAGAGGAATTTTAAATCCAAAAAAACTAACTTTTAAAACAGCAGTTCAATTTTCTACAAAATAGTTCAATTTTGAAACAATTTGTCAATTCTCAACAAAAATATTTACTGGGTGACATTTCATCCTAAAACTATAAAATTTCTGCCAAAAATATGAATTTTAAAACCAAAAAGACGAATTTTTAACAAAATAAATGAATTTTCAACCAAAGATTTGCATTTTAATCTACCAAGGTGAATTCTCAACAAAAAGTTGAATCTCTGCCAAAAGATGTAAATTTTCAAACAAAAAGTCGAATTTTCTTCCCTAAAACGATCAATTTTCAACCAAATCGTTGAATTTTCAACTAAAAACGATTTCCTTTTAATTAAAGATTTTTTAATCAAGAAAGGAAAAAAATAAATTCAAATTATTGAACTGCCAAATTTTCAATCCGAAAATATGAATTTTACAGGAATAAAATTAATTTTCGACCCAAAATGTTGCATTTTTAACCAAAAAAGAGGAAATTTTAAACCAAGAAGATTAGTTTTGTATCGATAAAATTAATATAAAAAAATGGTAAATTAACCAGTTGATTAAATTTTCTATGAAATTGCTGAATTTACGAGCCGAAAATACAAAATCTTCTACAAAATAGTTGAATTAAAAAAAGTTAATTTTTAAGCAAAATAGAGTAATTTTCAAGCAAAAAAGATGAATGTTCAACAAAGTAGTTGAATTTTTAACAACAACAAATATGTTAGACAACAAATAAAAAAATTTAATAAAATTATTTAATTTTCAAGCCAAAAAGACGAATTTTCAACAAAATAGTCCATGTGCAATCAAAAAGAATAATTTTTTAACAAAATTATTGAATAAAATCTGATGAGTGACGTTTTTTGCAAAATTATTTTTTTAATTCACCGAAATATCAGTTAAATTAATTTTATTAGTTCACAATCTTGTTTTTCATCTCGCAAGAAAAAAATATCTTCACTAGTCAAATATTTCTTTAAAATTATCACGTTAGTGATAACTGATAAACTTATTTCCTTACTTTAAATTAGTTTAAACAAATAATTTTTCAATATAAGTCAAATATGGATAAATGCATCTTTTTAAAACAAATTTTTAAATTAATTTTGTATTTAAAAATATAAATAAACAGTTTCATCAAGTGTACGACGATAAAAAATGAATAAAAAAATTGGTTTAAAAGATTTATGTAGTTAAAAATATTTTTAGGAATAATTATGTTTGTTTTTTTACTACAATTTAAGTTTTCTCGTCAAATATACGACCGATTGTACGACGCTTAACAATTTTTGCAGACATTTCCAATGATAATAGAAAATTAAGTGCAATTTAATTTTAAAATATTTTTTAACTGAAATGTTTTTATACAAAAAATATTTTCATCAAATGTTTGAATATAATTTAATTTTTGCAGTTTACTTGATCCTAAAGCCAAGATCTATTATGAATATTTTCAAAGAAAGTTAACAAATAAAATCAAGGACTTTTTGAGCAATCCATTTCGTGTTTGAATAATAATTAGTTAAATAACTACTTACTAAATCAGTGAATATACAGTTTCTAGATTCCAAAAATATTAATAAAAACTGTAAAGTTTTTTTGAATTCCCTTCTTAATTTTAAAATAATTTTGCATAATTTTGCTGTTAATATAAGCCCTATGTTAGTTAATTTGATTGATTTTTTTTGTTCAAAAAATATTGTATGAAGTCCAATACTGGAAGTAATCAGAGTCTAGTATCATTGCTAGAAATTTTCAAGTCCTTTTAAATACCTTTTTTAATTTAAAAATAATTTTTCATAACTTTTCCTTTAATGCAAAACTTTCGTAAGTTAATTTAATTGAAACTTTTCGTTTGCAAAATATTTTTTCTCATTGCGTGACAAAGGTTGCACATAGGACAGTCATTGGTTATGCGAAGCGCGCGTTTCTTTCGAAGTTACTTTTTCAGAGTGATACCCTTATCTATAATAAAGTTTCGGGAAAGTTTCGGCGAATTCGTCGAATTCGTCTTGGGAAAAGGATAGAGGGTGGTAACAGACGTATTCGCAAAACTTACGAGTGGGCCATGCAATTTGCATTCTTAAACTAGACGTCCTGGAATTTTGATGAAGTGTCTTTTTCGTGCTTGCGAGTTCCGACGGATACCTGCAATCCACACATTCCCCAATTCTACAAGACAACTAATATAAATGTTTTTTTCCTTAAAAAAAATTTTATTCACTTTTTAAGAGTGCAAGAAATCAATTTTAAAAAGTAAATTATTTTTTATGTTATTGCTTTAGGGTTTTCAGAGCAGAATGAAGGGTTACGGAAACCTGGAAAATGAGGAAAAAGACGGGGAATTTATTTAGCCAAGAAAAGTCAAGAATTTTACGAAAATCTTTCAAAAGTCAGGAAATAACTTTTAGTCACTTTTATGTCAATTTTAGTCACTTTTCAGTCCCCTTTTAAATCAATTTATTTTAATATATTAACTCATAGGATAACAACTATTGAATCAGGTCTATTATACCTATTTCTGAATTTTCTTCAATTTTTTAGAAATATTTTCGGGTATTTAAACATATTCTGATGCATTTTTAATATATTTAACAATTTTATAAGGATTTTGAAACATTAAAAAAAATTTGGAATATTTTAGAGTATTTAAAAATATTTGACAGAATTTTTAATAGGTTTACATCATTTGAAGGTATTTCAAAAGATTTTAAATATTTTAGGGAATGTTTCAAACATTCTGAAAATTTTTATTTCTTTAGTTATTTATTTGTTTATAATTTATTTTTAATATTTTTATTTAATACCAAAGGGCCTCCATCATGAATTTTAAAACCCTTTAAAAAGTTTAAAGGACTTTCAAAAGATTTCAAATAGATTTTATTGTTCTTTTTCTCGCCAAGATAATTAGGGACGAATGAAAAATCGAGAAAAATAAAATTCCCAAATAATAAAATCCCCGACCAGTTTATAATATTACCGAATTTCAAAATTCCAGACATAAAATCGCCGAATTATAAAATATTCGGAATAGAAAATTCCTGATTAGAAAATTTCCGTAAGCAAATAATTTAAAATTCGTTTTTAAAATAAATATGATTTATTTATTAAAAATAAGATAGTAACTTATTTTTATCAAAGAAAACTTCTTTAACGTTTAAAGTTTTTAAAATTATTGTTCAAATTTAAAATGATAATTATTATATAAATTTGCATTGTCTCGATTAAATTTTTTTTTAATTTACAATAATTAATATTTAAAAACGTTTTTTTTAATTAAAATTTTTTTTATAACTGGTAATTTTCTGTCAGGAATTTTATTATTCGGGAATTTCGTAATTCGGGATTTTTTTATATTTCAGCAATTTAATAATTTCGGGAAGTTTAATAGCGTGGAATTTTATTTTTTTGTGATTTTTCAGACTTCCCGATAATTATATTCAACTAAATTCTCCCACATACTTATTATTTATTAAATCTCTTTTTTTCTTTCATCTTCACTGTGATGTGATACCGGACACTCTTTTGTGAGTAAAACAAATTTTAATTCGAGTGTTTGATCATTTAATAAATAACAATTGAAACCTATTTTATGTTATTATATATTCAGCTATGAAAAAATGTAACCAGGGTGACTGCATAGCAGGAAAAACCTGGAAATTAGGGAAAAGTTAGGGATTTTGAAAAAATTTTGCAAAAATCAGGGACTTTCTGTAAGAAGCATTTTAAGTATAACTGTCTATAATAATCACGGCAGCCACGCACTTTTATTCACTGTTTGATGAATTTATTAAATAAAAACATTACTTTTGTCACTTCTTTTTTGATAAATTAAAAATGCCTATTTTTGAATTTTCTTTAATTCTTTTAAAATAATTTAGAATGTTTAAAAATATTCCAAGGAATTTTTAATATATTACAATCATTTGAAGATTTTAAAGGGATTGCAAGGATTTTAAAGATTTTAGAAACTTATTCACTTATATATGAAATTATTAGATTTATTATTCATTGTTGTATAGGATGTTGAAAAGAGTCAAAATAATTTAACTTAAAAATATTTCAACAAAATTAAAACAAAATGTCGATTTTTAAATATTTTGAATTAAAGTGTTGGAGATTTTTACGAATTTTGAACATTTCAAATATAATAAATTTTTTTTTAATATTCCTGAAAAAGTTTAATTTTTATTTTAAAAAAGTAATTTTGAGAGAAAATTGAAACATATGCCAAAACATTTAAAAAGGTTTGCAAAAATTTCGAAAAAGACTAAAGCATTTCAAAACCATTTTTTAATTTTGCAAGATTTTTGTTTAAATTTTAGGATTAATTCAAATCAATTTAAAAGATATTTAGCAGGTTTGGAACTTCGGAAAAAATAAACAAATAATTTGAAATTTAAAAAGATTTAAATGAATGTAAAACTGAATATAGGTTTTTGAACATTGGAAAGAAAATTTAGAAGATTTTTAAGAATTTTGAAATTTTTGAATGGGATTCAAAATTTTGTTTATAAGTTTTGAAGAGATTACCAAAATAAAAAACATTGTATTCATATTTTTATTTTAAAAAATATACAAAATTATTTTTAAAAAATTATTTTTGAAGAAAATTTGAAAAGATATTTAAGAATTTAGAAGTTTTTAAAAGATTAGCAATATTTAAATACTCGAAAATATTTCCGAAAATCTATAAAATATTTTTAAATTTCTTCGAAACTTCTAAAAGTCCTAAATATTTTTTTAATTTGCTCAAATTTTGCCTATATTTAAGTAAAATCCTATAAAATAAAAAAATTGTATTTAAATTTTCTAGATTCTTTTTTGAAATATTTGAAATCTTTAAAAATATTTTTCAATTTTCTCAAGAAACTTAGGAAAATTATATTTATGTAGACCTAATATCAAGCTGATAATATTTTTCTTGTTGCAATGAATCAGATTTTCGAAAATAATTTTATCAAAAATCTACATTTTGTTGCAATTTTATGGTAATCTTTTCAAAACATATAAATAATTGTTCAGCTTACTTGAACATTTGCTAGAAAATCGTATTATTACAAAACTCAAAAATGTTGCTTTAAAAATGTTTTCAAATTTTGAATTATATTAAATTTTTTTTTAAACTTCTAAATATCTTCTAAAATGAAATTTTCAAATTTTCAAAAATAGGCAAAATATAATCTGGAAGATTTTATTACACGCTTATAAATTCGCAGAATGATACTCAGAAGCTTTGAAAATAATCTTAAATAATTAAAAACTTGAGAAGTTTAAAAGCAATTTTTAACCAAATGTAGATATTTAAGAAGAGATTTCGAAACAAATTTAAAAGGTTTCAAGAATGTAAGAAAATTCCAAAAGAATAAAAAAAGATATCTTAAGATTTCTAGGAAAATTGAAAATGATTTATTTTTAAAATATGATTTTTAAAAACCTCGAAAAAGAATCTGGTAGATAAACAAATTTTAAGGCTTCATTCCGATTCAAGGTCGCTTGAATTATTTCTGATAGATTTGGAAGCATGACGCAACCTGATGCAACTAACTCTCTTTCGGCCCCGCGGCTCCTCTCATAACGAAAGTGCAGAGGCCATCAATTATAGGTATATAATAAACCGGGGGTTCTTATATCGGGAGTTAAGTGTATTTTTCGAAGTTTTTAAATGATTCAAAAACAAATTTTTAACTTGGAAAAATTTCTCGTGACTACAACTTTTAAAGGAAAAGATCAATTTCATTCGAGTTTCTTTTTTAAACTTTAAATCACGGAAAACCTAGAGAAAATTTGTTCGAGTGAATAAGTTAAAGCGTGGGACAAATTGTCTAAGTCAATAAAAGTAAGGATACAGAAATAAAATCTCGTGCTCGACTGAAGTGAACTCGAGTCCCTTTTCCGGGTTTTTATCTGGACCATAATAAACTCGCATAAAGACAAATTCCTGTCAAACAAAGCGGCCAGCAACGCAGCGGAACGCGAAAAGACAAGAGAATCGTGTCGTATAACGAAATTTCACTGATCCGCGGAAATACCCTCGCGGCTAATTTCACGTGCGCCGAGGAATATATTCTCTAGACTCTACGAGAAACATGGCGACCAATTCAGAAAACGTCCTTATACTGGGCTATTAGGTCCTTCCTGCAAAGGATCACCTTCCACCATTCCAGCAAAGTTACATTCACTATTTCATACCCACACATACACAACATTTTGCACACACGCATATACATGTAATCTTACACAGACTCATATTTATCTAGTTTTCGTTGTAGGAAATGAGGAGATGATTTTAGCACAGAAAGGGCGAGGTGTCTGCAAAAGTAGACTGAAACTCACCTCGCACTCACTCTATGTGAGTGCGAGGTATATACATCCTCCGAATATTATCCCTGGTGGAAAAAATTTTACAACAAAGTATAAAAGATACAAAAAAGTAAATCCTTTTTTGCATGAACCTACAAATAAATTCAGTACATTACAACAAAAATGAGAGAGAGAGAGAGAGTGTGAGATTACAACTTTTGTCCATTATTTGAACGTATTTTTCTACTTTTTTTTGTATGCTGTAATTTATTTTAGTTTTAATTTACTGTCAACAATTCACTACTAAAAGAATTTACAACTATAAGAATTAAAATTGTATTGGGAGATTTCCCGAAAATGTTCGGGACATAATATATCCGATAATTCGGTCATTTTCCCAGAAATAATTTCGGGAAAATTCCCTACGAAGTTCGGTAAATTTTCAAGGCAGTAAATAATGAATGAAAAAATTTTATTTCGCCAAAAGTTGGGAGTTTTAAATTCTAAATTTAAAAAATTGAAGATAATTTAAATATAAATGATCAAAATTAACAAATTTTTAATTGTTTTAAAAATATAAACAAGCAAATTATTCAATTAAACATTTTTTTATAGGTATGTAATTTTTAACTTTTTTAAAATAGTGCAATTTTGAGGATTTACAGTTGACAATTGTTCAATTTTAACAATTTGCAATTTAAAATTCTTCAATTTGGAATATTTGTAATTCAAGACTCTTAGATATTTATAATATGCATAATAGAAAATTATTGATGTTTCAATGTTTTATAGTTTTGAAGAGTTACAGTTGAAAATTTTTTATTTTCAAAAATATATGTAGAATTGCAAATTATTCAATTTTCAAGATTTTAATTTTAAACGCATGCAATTTTAAACATTATATTTAAATATTTGAATCTTTTAAATTTTCCTATTTATAATTCTTCAATTTTTGAATATTCGCAATTGAAGGATCTTCCTTATTTATTGTGTATAAGAGAACATTATGCAATTTTGAATATTTTTTGTATATAGTTAAATTTTTAAGATGTAAAATAAAAAATAATAAATATGGACGATATTATTGAAATTTATTTACTTTTATAGATTTTCAATCGAAAATTATTCTATTGTGAGCAGTAAAATTGTCAGCGTTGATTTATTTTCCGGAAATTCCTATATTTTTTAAATATTGATTCTTCGAGAAGCCAGTACACGACGTGGAATGAGAAAAAATATCTTTAGTTAAACATACGTTAGATTAAAATTGAAATATTTACCCGAAAAGTGTATAATGTACCTGTACATAGAATATATGGGGCATTCCACACAACATTTGCCAACATTTTTTTTCACGAAAAATATATTTTTTTCTTGTTTAACACTCAAAAATATTCGATACATATTTTTTTTATTTTAATATAACAAGCAATGTTTTCGGGAAAATTAACAAAATTTATGTTCTCAAAAAAGTACCTTTTTTAATTGCTTATACTGCAATATTATAAAAAATGTGAAAATTAATACGGAATAAAACATGGGGGCCTTTTTCTCAACTTTCAAATAAATTAAATAAACAAATAGATTTGTTAAATTTGGATCTGCTTTTTTAAAGAGTAGACATTGAATTTTTTACTATCAAAAAATTTTGAATATGTTAAAATAACAACATAAAAATGTACGATTTTTGTAAGTGGTTGTATTTTACTTATCGTGTAGGATCGATTCGAGTCCGAGCGACTCCGGCTGCGGTACATTTCGCGCGCCCGAGCCGCTATTCAAAAATTCATTGCTTTGAAAGTATTTGACTATTCACTCCCAAATTCTTACAAGATCAAGAAAAAATGTTTAGTCCACTCTTTAAAATAATTTTTTTTAAAAATGTCCAAATTGAAAAAAATTGATTTGTCTATAAATATTTGATTTATATTATTAAATAAATAATTAAAGTGGACTTTAGTATACTTTATTCTAAATTTGAGAAAAAGGCCCACATTTTATCCTGCGTATGAATTTTCATATCTTTGTTTAATATTGCAGTATAAGCAATTGAAAAAAGATACTTTTTTATGAACATAAAATTTAAAAAAATTTTTTTGAAAACTTTGTGTGTCCTACTGAAATAAAAAAGATTCATTAAATATTTTTTAATGTTAAACAAGAAAATAATATATTTTACGTGAAAAGAAAATTTGGTGGCAAATATTGCGTCAACGTTATCAAAAAAAGAATTAATTTAGTTAATATATCCAGTCTATGCTTCTGCGTCATGATACATGAAATTAGTTTCGAAAATCGTAGGAGAAGAAAAAAAATTTTCATGTGCTTAACGTTTGTTTAATATATTTTGGGTAAAATAATCTGTATTCTTTCTTTTTCTTTTCTTCTTTTGGTTAATTTTCTGACAAAAAAAAAGATTGACTAAAATTAAAAAGAATTCAATAAATATTCGAAAATATATTAAATGAGAAAGCAGAAGTAACCTTTATATAAAGATATACCCATATATGGTAGGTGTGTACAATACACGGTATATGCTATATAGAACACTATTCAGCTCTACGTTTCTGCATCATGATACTTTCACTTAGTTTCGAAAATCGTAGACCAAGAAAAAGTAATTTTTTAAAGTATTTAACGCTAGCTTAATATATTTTTTAGGTAAAATAATCTGTATTCTTTTGGTTAAATTGATCATAAAAAAATTTTACTAAATTTAAAAACAATTTAATGAATATTTGCAAATATATTGCACGGGGAAGCAAAAGTCCAGCAAAAATCAAGAAAAAATCAAGCAAAAATCAAAATTCCAGCAAAAGTCAAAGCAAAAATCCAGCTCTACGTTTCTGCATCATTCTGCATTCACTTGGTTTAGAAAATCCTTCTCGGTCTTAGCGTCTTTCAAGTATAGAAGAAGAAAAATTCATTTGTTCACGTATTTAACGCTTGTATCTATATTTCGACTAAAGCGATCTGTATATATCGTATCCTTTTGGTAAATGTTAGCAAAAAGAATAAAATTAACACAAAAAATCAAAAAATATTCGCAAAGGTTACACCCGGAGGCGAAAGCAACTTTTATATAGAAAAATAAACATATACGTAAAGTATATGTTACAAAACATAGTACATAAAATATATCCAGCTCTACGTTTCTGCATCATGCTATACATTCACCTTGTTTCGAGACGCGTGGGTTAAGTGGAAATTCTGCTGGGAAAATGAGAGAACGTGAAAATTGAAGCGCTAGGTTTGCTTCGAAATCGCTCTTTAAATATTTCGTCGAGTGTGCCTGCATAAGTTTACGTATTCTTTTTCATCTACCAGCCAACCTGGATTAAATAATAAGCCGAGGAAAACAGCACTCTGTTGTCGGTTGTAAAAAAGCTGTTCATAGATAGAATCCCTTTCAATACCGAATATCCCCTCAGCAACTTTACACTAAATCCACGTTCCATAGTAAAGTCTTTCAAGAAATAAGAGCACGTATACTAAGAAAAAATTAGCCCTCCCTTCATGTAAATTCCACTTTTATCAAAAATTCGCCGGGAGGAAAGAAGGATTGAAAAAGTTCCTCGTGGGTTTGACTTGTTTCAATATTTTTAATCCATTGTTAATTAGAGCGAAATTAGTAGAATAGAAAACATTCAGGGACCAATTTTCTTTGATAGGGTGGTTGTGGAAAACTTTACTTTCAAAATTTCTGGAATTTTCTCTGATTTTTCTGTGACTAATTTTTTTCTGTGATCGTTAATATTTAAACGTGAAAATTCTAATCTTGGGATATGTTTAATATAAAATATTTTTTTATCTAAATAGAATAAAACCATTTGTAATTTAAATTAATAATTTTTATTTATTATTCTTAGGGCTGCAGCAGGCTAATTTATTGATTTTTTCAGTGGAAAAAATTAATTAAATTTGAAATGAGTATAAAAAAATTCGAGAGAATTCAAAGGGATATGATAAAGGTGAATGAAACAAAAGCCAGAAAATCATTAAATTGAGTAGAATTGAGTGAATTTCGAAGAATTCAAGTATATTAAATAAATTATTTTTAATTCTAAAAAATGCAAAAGAATAGAAAAGAATCCCGATGAATTGGAAATAAATATTTACAAATTTTGAAAAGCCTGAACAATACTTTCAAGCATTCAGAATAGAAAAAAACGGATCTTAAACTTCATCTGTGATTTGAAATAGTATATGTAACAAAATTTGAATAATTTCAAGTAATAAGAACAAATTTCAAATTTAATATTTTTAAATCGAAAAATTCACATTTAAAAGAATTCCATATTTCAATTATTAAACTATTTTGAAATTTAAGAACTTATAATGGAATAGTTTTTAATTAATATCTGAAAATTCCAACTTGTCGTAATACAAATTTTTCGATTTCAAATTTTACGAAATGAAATTGTACAATTTCAAAAGACAAAATTAATTTAACAAAATTAAATCAAAGCTTTTTCAAGTCGAACATTTCCCATTTCCAATTTTTTCAACTTTAATCATGTATAAATATTAGGGTGGTCCAGAAAAGTTTTTTTTTTTTAATTGCACCATTAAAAAGTGTTCCTTCTTGTGTCAAAATTACCTCTGATTTTTTTCCGAATTTTCAAATCACATTTAAAGTTCCCCCAAGTCGATTTTGTTAAATTAAATGCTTGTTTTATTTAAATAATAGCTGCTAATTGTTACAATTACAAAAATTTTCATATAATCAGGGTGGCCGCTAGAATGGGAAACCGGAGAATGGCCGGATATTTTGTGAGAACGGAAAAACCGGGAAATGACCGTGAATTTATTTGTTGACCGGGAATTTTACAAATTTGTAAAAAAATCCTTCCAACTTGGACTTTAACCGTTTTTTAAATAATTAGTTTAATTGTGATCTATTTGAATTATGATATCATCCAGTTTAGGAAGCTTAATTCAAAAATCTTTCACTTTAAAAATTTTTCCTTTTATGTTTTTAATTTTTTAACGTAAATTTCAATTTAAAGAATTTTAAAAGACTTAAATAATTGAAAATCAGGAGCGTTTAAAATCGAAGATTTTTTTATAAAAAAAAAACATTTTTAGTTGACTAACCGTGAATATGAATTAATTAATGTTTTTTAAATTGAATTGTATTTTAAGATTTAAAAAGTGAATAATAATTGATTTTACATGACGATTCGGAATCAGTTCACAATTTTAGAATGTCCAGATTTTAATGTTAAAATTTAAACTGTTTCAATTGGTTGCAACCCGACTATTTTTACCAAAATTACGGTCTAATTTGAAACAAAATATAATTTTTTTGCAGATTTCGAAGAAAAAATTGTAAAAGCTTTTAAAAAATTTTGAGAGGGTTCAGAAGAATAAAAAAATGTCCTAGGAAAATAGTAAATGATTTTTTTATTTTAACAAACTAATTTTAAGAGAATATTTAAAAACATTTATAAACATTTACAAAATTTTCAAACATGATTGTCGAAGATTTTAAGAAAATTCGTTTAATTTGGCAGAATTAAAAAAAAAGTTTCAAAAAAATCTTAAACAACATGTAGATGTTTTGAGATTTTGAAATAAAATTTCGAAGCATTTTAAGGATTTTTAAAATATTAAAAATTAAAATAATCCAACTTTTAATTTAAATAGGGAGCATTCAGTTTTTTTAGACATTTATAGTTGGAACTGGAATTTATCCAGAATAATAATAATTCTCACTTGGAACCAGGAATTTTCCAATTTTAACAAATTCCCAGCTTTTTTAATTTACTGGAAATGTTCTAAATGGAAAAAAATTCTGAATTGGAACAGGATCGTTTGACAAAGAAATCCATTTCTGAGTTAAGGCAGAGAATTTTCAAATTTTAACCAATTCTGAGTTAAAACTGGTATTTACCCCGAAGAATTACAATTTGCATTGGAACAGTGAAATGAAAAATTTAAATAAATTCCGAGCTGGGACAGGGTATTTTTTTAATGAATGAATTCTAATTCTAAGTTTAAATGGGATATTTTCGATTATCCAGAAGAATTACAATTTGCTTTAGCACAGTGAATTGAAAAATTTAAATAAATTCCGTGCTGGAACAGGGTATTTTTTAAAAGAATGAATTCTAATTCTAAGTTGAAATGGGATATTTTCGAAAAAATGTAAATTATGAATTTGAATAGAGAATTTTACATAAAAATTTTAATTCTTAGTTGAAACGAAGAATTTTCGAAAATCATTAAAACTGCGCATTTGAACAAGGAGTCTTACTAAAAAATTCTAATTTTTGGTCGAAATAAAGATTTTTCGAAAAAATTTAAATTCTTGGTTTGAACAGAGAATTTTTTATTCATTCTGAGCTGTAATTAGAATTTAAAATTGCCTAAAATGGTATAATTTTGAACATTTTCAAATTTATTCATTGATTCTTTTAATTTACACTTCATTGAAAATGATAACGTGCATTTCTGTTTTTGGAACACTCAAAAAAATGTCTGGTTAAATCAGCCAGAATTCTGGTAAAATATGGACTTATTATTTTTTCTGGTTAGAGTAACTAAAAATCTGGTTACATTAACCAGATTGTATGGTTAATTTAACCAGAATTCTTGTTGATTTAACCAGAAAAAATAGTAAGGGTATATTTAACCAGAATTCTGATTAAATTAATTAACCAGACATTTTTTTGAGTGAACTGAATCTGAATCTTTGAACTCTAAAGTTTATAAAGGCATTTAATTCAAAATTGTTCAGTTAAAAATTATTACTAGTTTCCATTTTATACATTTGAATTATTGAGCATTTGAATACAAAATTGTTAAATGAAACAACTTTTAAACTTCAATTGTCAAAGTTTAAAATCCAAGAGTTTCACTTTGAATGCTTTCATTTGAAGTTCATTTTTTATTACTTCGAATGGAACAATTTTTCGATTTAGTGTTTGATTTTTTTTTAAATTTCAGTGAACTTGAAAAATGTTTGCGAACCGAGGAAAAAAACGGAAAATGATCGGGAATTTTTTCTTTGATTAAAACGGCCACCCTGATTTTTTAAATTTCATTGACCGTGAAAATTGTTCACGAACCGGGAAAATACTGGGAAATGACCAGTAATTTTTTCTTCAATCAAAAGGGCCACCCTGTATAATTTAATGCAGCTTTGCGGCATGGAGAAACAGTTGGACAAATAGAGATGCATATAATATTTCGAAATCCTAAAATTAAATAGAATTCTCTTAAGAGAAGTATGTTTCCGGTCCCTGATTTCTGGGTGGCATTCGCATCTCTTTGGATGAAAGTATTTGTGGAGAGGGATTTGGGGGAGGAAAAGATGGGGCGAAATGTACGGTACAAGGGAGTCAGAGAAAATGAGAAAAATGGATCTGAGATGGAGGGAGCGGCTTCGATAGGGCGGGACAACAAAACTTCAATTTCGACGGAACGACGCGGAAAATCTTCACCATGAATTTCGATTTTCGCATATCGGCGTATCCACACCAATCCTATACGCCTCGCATGTGCCTCCTTGCAAGCTGATCAGAAAAATCGCACCTGCTATGTATATATCATAATAAGGGGTGTATCCGCCGGAAAATGGGAATCGACGTCTGGCGCGAGGAGATGAAGTCGTGGGAAGGATTTGCGTCCTGAGGGAAACCTGGGATTAAAAACGATATCAAAGCATGCGCCAGAAAATTCCATTGAGCCGCATATAGAAATAGGATTCAAGAGAATATTGGAAATAGATGCAAAATTCTCAGGGCGATGTTCTTTTTATATAACAGGATAGTGACTTGACCGAGAAATCGGAAAAGACCGGGAATTTAACCCTTCGAGTACACACTGGGTCATATTGACCCTGTCGCCGACTTTAACCAAAAAGATCAGTCAGGCGGAGTCATCAGTTGTCGTTCAGAAACAATTGAAATTGAAGCAGGGTATATACAACCCATGTGTGTACTTAACGTCGAATTTACTAAAATTTGGATTTTTCTTTTCCATCAATTATAAACGTTTGTTAGTGGAAAAAGTGCCAAGAACTTTTTTTTAATTTGTGCAAGGGCACACGACCACAACTAGAGAAAATAGTAAGGTTTGATGGTTATGGATAAGTATAAGTAACTACATCTTTGTGCAACAAAGTTTTTTTTTTAATTTTTTATAATAACAAAATTTATTTCACTCATGTACATGAAAGAATCACTATTTTTTACACCTTACAGATCACCTTTATCTGTACGCGAAATAAATACCTTTTTTTTTAAGAAAAAAACTAGGACTATTTGTTAATTATTTACACATAATTTGAGAGTATTTACATAAATTCTTAGCGAAAAATATTAAAAATTTAAAAAGTTACGATTTTTTTTCATAAAAATCATTTTTTGCACAAATATTTTTTTCGTACATTTTTTTTTATTATGTTAAAATTTTTAAAGACACTTATAATGCTTATAAATTACTTTAACATACTTGAAAGTATACCTTTAAATTTTAGTAAATACAAAGGTTCAGTAGTTGCGAACTTATATACAACCAAAAAGTGAACAGGGTCAGTATGACCCAGTGTGTAGGAAATGTTAGAAAAATAGGTGTGTAGTCGAAGGGTTAATTAAAACCCCGGAAATTTACTTCTGATCGCAGTAATAAAAAATTATTTTTTTATTGAAGATTCAAATCAGGCAGGTTCTACACTTGAAGTTGCCGAATCTCTCAAGAACGAAACATGTTGTTTTTCAGAGGAAACTAGGCGATACTTATTTTTGCAAATTGTGAAAAAAAATTTTTACTAGTTATGCGTATTTAAATTTTAGACTTTTTTTGTCAAAAATCCAAATTTTTTATTTACCTTATATAACTTTCGACCTGAGATATTTCAGATTTCTTTCCAGATTTTTTTAAAATACTAAAAGTCGATTTTCTCAAAAAGCCCACACAAATATTTTTTGCAAATTTTTTGTTGAATTTGTACTATCATGAGAAAAATACCTTTTTAGTTTTATGCAATCAAATAACTTTTTTGTCAAAGAGAATTTTTTTCATAAAATCGATTTTTCGTATTTTTCTTACGAACGACAGTAGATACGAAAAAATGGCAGGAAAATATTATGCACAGTTAAGAGATTTCTGCAAAAAGTTCTTGTACTCATTTATGATATCTTACACCATTTCCGAGAAAAACACTAAAATTCATTTTTCATAAGCAAAAAAATTCTCTTCACTCTTGGCTTATGGAAATACCCACCATTTTTTTCAATATTCAAGAAAAATGTATGTTCATACAAGGAAAACTTCCTGTGAGTTTTACGTGGGATAAAAAATTTTTATCGTTTGAAGATTTTTTTCATAAAATCGAATTTGAAAATTTTTTCTGAAATAATTTAAATTGCAAAATTAATGCCAAAACAAGAAATTGTTTGACTACAAAGTTTTATTAACAATAAATTAAAATATATTTCACATTTATCTAGATATTTTGAGTTGGGACAAACGAATAATGAATTAAATTGAACATACACAATTATTTACACAATTTATGAATATTATTCATAGCAATAATCTTTTAAATGAATGCTACAAGTTTGGGTTTTTTCTAAAATCTTTTGTTTTGCCTTTTTATTTTTGTACAAATAATAAATGAAGATCAACAACAATATTTTTTAAATATTTTTGTTAATTTTAATTCATTATTGCCTCGCTAATTGTAAGTAAAAAGTCGATAAAATTAAAAAATGTCAGAAAAACAGTAACTATCTAGTATAACTATAGGAAAAGATAATTGTAAACAATAATAATTTGAATAAACAATTATGTTTATTCACTTGAATTAATTATTACCTTTCTCGGATTGAAAATTTGAATGTGAACTAAAAATTTCGTAAAAATACCACGACTTTTAAACCCTATTCTAAGAGAAAATTGCGCAAAACAATAATAAATCGTTTAAACAAAAAACAAAAAAAAAACAATTTAAACAATGTTTACACAATTTATTATATATTTTTCACTTATGAGGTTTTTTTAGAGACCCTGTAAAATAGGGTTGTGCGGGTGATACTTAAAAAATAAGTATTTATTCATATTCTATTGATTAAAATAATGGAAATTTTTGATGGTTTGAGAATGTTTCCTATTTAAAATTACTGTTTATTTTAAACTTTTTTCTAAAATAATTCAAATTTAAAGATATATAATTCAAAAATTTTCCGTTTTAACGGTTATAATTTTTGTATATCATAAAAAATAAAAATTTCAGAAAGGCTTTTAAGTAGAAATAATATAATCATAATTACTCTGAATGAAAAATGATACAAGTTTCAAAATTCTAATTTTAAAATATTTTATTTTTGAAGTTTTCAAACATTTTCAGTGTTTTGAAATTTTAATAAGAAATCATTCAATTTCGATTTTCTTGAATTGAAAATAAAATTTTTTAATTTAATGCATGCTTTTAAATATGAATTTTTTAAATTTAATTTTTCGATTTCAAATTATTCAATTTTAAAAGATTTATTTAGAAATCATACAAGTTTAGTTTCCAGTCGAAATGTTTTCATTTTTCAAAATGACATCTAAACTAAAATAATTTGATTTGTTGCAACGCGGTTTTAATTCAAAATAGTGCTATATATTTCTTTTATTTTTAAATTCTTTCAATTCGAATTGATTGATTTTTTTTCAAAAATGTTTTAAATGTAATATTTAAAAATTTGTTTGAAAACGGATTTTTAAATTATTTATATTTTTAATTTTTGGAAACAAATTCCATATACGATAACACGCACTTTGTGCTTTTGTTTCTTGATTTATTTCTGCTATTTTAATATTTATTTTAATTAATAATTATTAATTATATTGTATAGTACTTTGAATTTAAATATATGTATATTCAATTTTAATTATTATTGGAATATTTCTTTACGTTCTCAATATTATTACTTTTCATTTTTATTGTTTGTTCTTAAATAGTTCAAATTTAAAGTTTGAAAAATCAAAACTTGTTCCCCTTATTTTTTTTTTCTGATTTGTAAATTAAGACATGAAGTTTATAAATACAGATAAACCTGAATGTTTCTTTTTTTGACCATTTTTTATTTTTTTTTATTTACGTGAGTGTCGAAATAATTGCCCATATAAATAAGAAGAAAAAAAATTAATTTGCCGAGAGTGAAGTGTGTTAGACGTGGAACTACATCCAGTGGCATAAACTCGAAAGAGTATTTGCAACGTCATTCCCAAGTTCTCGGAGATAGCCTGATATGACACCCAGGCTCTCGACCAAACTGATAATAAAGTCCAAAGTGTACAACCTAGATTTTCGCGAAGGTACTTAGACATGTACGTTTTAACACACAACATACATACTTTGTTAAATTTTATTTCGAGTTGAAGAATATAAATTTATCTGTCTAACGAATTTTAATTCATGGGTTGGGGTAATTAAAAAAACAATTTTTAAATTAAGATTTAAACTTTAAAGGGTGTTTGCCAAAAAGTTGACCGCTTCTAAGACCCAGTCATTTTATACTGTTTCTATACTATTATTTGTACCATTTTATAACTTTTTAAACTAAAATTATCTCAATAAAGTACTCATATGAAGTCACAGTTTAGTAAATTAAAAAAAAATCTGAATTTAAAATGTATCAATACTTATAATTAACGAAATAAAAAATGTACGACTGCAAAATTGAAGACTTGAAAATAGTCAAAAATTAAAAATATCGATTTAAAAATTATTTCGAAGCTTTAAATTCTTTAATTACAAAATTCTTCATGGGAAAGTTTTGAAATGAAAATGTTTCGCAAAATTTCCAGTTGTCAAATTAAATCATTTACATAACTTTGCCATCTTGCACAGATTCAGTTAAAAAGTTTAATAACTAAAAGCCCTGAGCCAAAAAACTTTTTTGGCTTGACAAATTTCTGACTAAAATCTGTCAAAATTACGTGTTTTCGAATTAAAAGCTTTTAAAAGTATTTGAACAAAAAATTTGATATTGAAAGGTTTTATATGAAAATATTCTAGTTTCAAAAAAATTTAATTAGAAATATTTAAAAATGTAAAGCTTTTGAATAGAAAAACGTTTCAAGCAAAATGTTTTACGCTGTGTTTTTTTATAGGGTTCGGAATTAGCGCGCTCTGGAAAAATAATTGTTTTGAATTAAAGAAACCGTTTCTTTAACATAATTTTTTTTATTTAATCAAAAAGTACTTAAAAATTGAGACTATTATTTTAAATTTAAGAAAAATTTGTAGTGGCACAGAAAACGATTTCTTTGAATAAAACAAAATTTTCGATGAATATTTTTATTTAATTCAAATAAATTTTCTCTGAAGCAATGAATCTTTTTGCCAGTGTACAAATTTGAAAATTGAAATACATTAAATCAAAATTTATAAGAAATTAGGCAATTTGGGGTAAAATTGAAATCTGAACGATTTAAATTGAAATTAAATTTCGTAAATAATAAAAAATTATTTGGACAAAGATTTTTCCGAAACAAAATATCACACAGATTATGTTAATGTTTAGTATTCATAAATTTTTCTTAATAAAATATGTGATCTAAGCGATACCTTACAAAATCTAATTTTTTCCTGATTCATTTTCAGTAATAATCAATAAAATTCATATTTTTGATTTAAGCGGCATAACATGATTTTATTGAATTTTTAAAATCCCGAAAGTGAAAAATTACCTGGGAAATAATGATCGAAACAGAAATTTCCCGAAAAATGAAAATTCCCAAAAGAAAATAAAATTATCGAAAATGTTTATTCTCAACAATTTAAAGCCTAAATTTTCGAATTCCCCAAAATAGAAAATTGCTGAATTTTCAAATTTGCGAAAATTGACTATATTGTCGAAATTTTAAATTCCCGCAAAGATTGTATTTCCTGAAACCAAAATTCCGGAAAATTGTGAATTGTCGAATTTTTAAATTCGAGAAAGTAGTTGAAGTTTTAAGGAAAACAGAATAACTTTTAACGAAAAATTAAAAATTTATATTCTATAATAAAAAAAAATTAGTACTACATAGTTAAATTTTCTATTACTAAAATAAAGTTTCAACTAAAATGATGAATCCTCGACAAAAATAATGAATTTATAAACAAATAGTTGAACTTTCAACTAAAAACGATAAATTTTGAACCAAAAATAGAATTCCTAAACTCTCAGTCAACAATATAAAACCAATTTGCAACAACTGAAATTAATTTTCAACTAAAATGATGAATCTTAAAGAAAATGAATTTATAAACTAATAGTTGAATTTTTAACTAAAAAATATTAATTTTTATCCAAAAATAGAATTGTCAAATTCTCAATTTACAAATCTTTAACCAATAGTGCAATTTTCAAAAAAAAAAGAGTTGTTAAATTCTCATTCAAACAAATAATTCTTAACCAACAAAAAAAAGAGTTTTAAATAAAATAATTTAATTTTCAACTAAAATTATGAACCTTTCAACAACAACAAAAATTAATTTTTAATCAAATAGTTCAATATTCGCACAAAATAAATATATTTCCTACCAAGAAGATTATTTGTATTCTAAAAAAACGAAGTTTTATAAAAATACATGAATTTTTAACAAAATAGTTTAATTTATACTAAACAATATAAAGTGTAAACCATAAACGAAATAGTTTAATATACAATTAAGAAAATTTATATCCAACCAAAATAAGCAATTTTGAATCAAATAGTTAAAATTTTTACATTTACCATTAAAAATCACTGCTAACTAGAGAACATGATTGATCGTTAAAAAAAATAAAGAAAAAATCTGAGGTTCGAAAGATTGATAGTGTAAACTGCACAATGTACATGTACAAATTTACAAATTAAAATCCTTTAATTCAAAATATATAACAAATTAGACAATTTGGCAAAAAATTGAAAATTGAAATATTTGAAACCTCAGCGGTTTAAATTCAAATTAAATTTCGTATCGTATAAAAACAAATAAATAAAAAAGTTTTTAAAAAATTCAGGAATTTCTCTAATTTTGTGCCTTGACTTCAATTTTTGGCATGACCTAGGAAAGTTATGCAAAAAATTTGAAATTCGAAAAATTGAGCTTAAAACTAATTGAAATTGATTTCTACTTTGTAGAATATCATTAATTTTATTAATGAACTTTTATTTTTATTTTCAATTCTTACCCTCCAACGAGGTAATTTCAGAATCTGTAAGTAGTCAAGGCTTGAACCTTTTCCAGAATTTTTTAACAGTTTTGATTAATTTTTTCTATGAATTTAGGGAATTTAGGGGTGTCCGAATTTACTCAACATGTCCGAAATTACCCAACATGTCCGAAATTACCCAACATCTCCTAAATTACCCAACATGTCCGAAATTACCCAACATGTCCTAAATTACCCAACATGTCCGAAATTACCCAACATTTGCGAAATTATCCCGCCTGACGGTGCTCTTGAAAAGGAATGAGAGACGTGGATAAATAGATTTATCATTTTTAAAGCTCAATTCTGTTTGAGTGAATAAAAAGTATATTATCCTCATTTGAAGGAAAAGTAGCGATTGAACACTTGTTACGTAGATCGTAAATTTTTTACGGCCTCTCGCTTCACCTGCTCTACTCGATGCACTTGCACACACCCATTAAAGATGAAAGGACATACCTTGAAAATTCTTTTTTCTAACATTTTGTCACTCCACATGAAGAGCTCGATAAACCTTGAAGAAACTTCACCTTGTCGAGTAAAAAATCCTTCCGAAATCCGAGTTGTCGCGAGTCCTTGAAGCCAGAGACTGACGAATGTCTCATCTGACCATTTCGTGGTTTCCGGAGGTCCATCTCGATTTGCTAGGTAAAATAACTGTAAACATCCCTTTCACCCCTTTCATGCCATAAAAAAGGGTTTTTCTGTTCATAGTCGTTTTTCTGAAAGTCGAAGGCATCTTGGACCATTTAAATCGGTTTATTGCACCGACCGTGCTTTTTGCCTCCAAGGTGAGCTTCAGGTAAAATAGACAAGAGTCTTTACGGAGGATCCACAGAAGGGTTATAAAAGAAATTTAACCCTGAGTTCTAAGCCTCCTGGTGGTCCTCGAGTCTTCCGTGTCTCGAGGAAGAACTTTTGCCAGTCGTTCAAGTTCAGTCATGCTTCTTCCTTAATTCTGTGCATTTCGTAAATTTACCAAGTTTATTTCGGAAGTAATGAAAAATGGGCTTGAAATTGTAAATGTTGATGCAATCTGTGGGGTATTTTGTTGTGCGACTTGTGGGAATTAAGAGAACGGTTTACGGTCTGTTTCAGATGGTTAATGAACGGTTTCGTGATTAGATGTGGGAATCTTCGCAGTTGAGGGATGCAGGGTGAAATTTAGGAGGACTCGGGAGGCAATGAATACAAATTAGGGAATTATCAGAAACTTTATCAATTACTTGATCGTCAGAGAACTACGATTTCATAGTGTTTTAAATTATATTTTAAAATAAACTTTCATTTATGTCTTATTTAAAATAAAATATTATTGTAGCTATAAATCTTTTCAGTTTATATTAAGATAATACGTTTGCAAATCATGATTTCAGTTTATTTTAGATGATACCAGATGTAAGAAAATATAAATTTTATGGCCTTCCCTTAAATCTCTTATTTAAATTTGGAATAAAGCCACTCGAGTAAAAAAAAGGTTTATCGAGATCCTTGAGATTCCGTATAAAATCACAGTAATGTACTAACCAATTTTTCTTAACATTATTTAAAAGTACAAATAGTCACCAAAAAATTTGAAAAATTTATTTTATTTTTTACGAAATTTTCACAACTTTTGATGGGATTTATGTCCCAAAAAACTATATAGCTGAATACCAAAAAAGTACAAAATATTTTAGAAGGACTTTTATGTGGTAAAAGTATCGGAAAAGTCCTACTTTTTGTTTTGTTTTGAGTACGACTAATTTATGCCTAAAGTACTTGAATAATCTCACTAATTTTGTTCTGAACATTTTAGAATTTCTAAATAATTTTTGGAACAAAAGTGGTAAAAAAGTTCCATTTTATTTTCTTCGAAATTTAGAACTTTTGTATTTTAAAAATTCCTGTTGTAAAGGGACACATTTTGCACTCTCTTGGTATTTTAATCATGTTTCAAGCATACTTTTTTGGGACGCAGGTCACACCAGAACTTGCGAAAATGTTAAAAAGATCAAATATAAATTTTTTTATCATTTATGTCCCAAAATTTATTTGGGGCTTGCAAAAATTATTTAAAAAATTAAGTTGGACTTTTCTAGTACTTTTGTCCCGAAAGTCCCGCACAAAGTAAAAAAAAATAAGTAGGAAGTTTTCGATATGTTTATCCTATAAATTATTGCTCAAAATAAATATAAAAAACTGAGTGGGACTTTTTCAACAATTTTGTCCTAAAAAGGTTCTGGTGAAACGACACATATTTTGAAATTTTTCGGAAATTTATTCCTATTTAAGCAGTACTTCAACAATTCCACTAAATATTTTCTGGAATTTTTAGAAATCCTAAATAATTTGTGGGAGAATAGTAATAGAAAAGTTCCATTTTATTCATTTCAAAATCTAGTACTTTTGCCCTAAAAATTTCCTGTTGAAATGGGACATATTTTTTACTTCGTTGTTACTTTAGTCCTGTTTCAATACTATTTTTTTAGGATGAAAATCCCATCAGAACTTGTGAAAATTTCTTTTTCAAAATTTAACTTTTCTAGTGCTTTTACCCCAGAAAATATTTATAGCTTGCAAAAATTATTTTAAAAATTAAGTTGGACTTTTTTAGTACTTTAGTCCTGAAAGTCCTGCTCAAAATAAAGAAAAAATAAGTGGGAAGTTTTCGATATGTTTATCCTATAAATTTCTGCTCAAAATAAATATAAAAAACTAAGTGCGACTTTTTCGACAATTTTGAAATAAAAAAGTTATGGTGAAAGCACAATAAATTTGGATCTTTTTGGTACTTTAGTCCTATTTCAGAAGTACTTTTTTAGGACATAAATCCTATTAGACATTGTAAAAATTTTGAAAAAATAAAATGGAAATTATCCATAAGTTTTGTTACAAAAATTATTTATAACTGGCAAAAATTATTTAAAAATTTAGTAGGACTTTTCTGTTACTTTAGCCCTGAAAAAGTCTTACTCAAAATTTAAAAAAAAATGGTAACATTTTTTTGATACTTTTGTCCCAAAAATTATTTAGGACTTGAAAACATGATTTTAAAAATATTAAGTGGAAATTTTTAGATACTTTGGCCCTAAAAAAATTTTATCAGCACTTGTAAAAATTAAAAATAAAATAAAATGCAGTTCTTCTAGTACCTTTGTCCTTAGTTTGACTTCTAAAGATTTTTTTAAAAGTTGGATCTTTTATTTGCTTGGGTATTAAAAAAAGTTGAGATCAGAAATTATATACAGAAAACTTTAAAGAGCACCTAAAAAAGTCTTGCTGAAAATAATTATTAAAAAAAAGTGGGAAAATTTCGATACTTTTGACCTAAAAAAGTTCTGGTAAAATGACACATATTTTGAACTTTATTAAAAATTGTTGTTACTTTAGTCCTATCGCAGCAATACTTTTTTTGGCACATCAATATTTTATATTACTTTTGTCCTAAAAAATATTTAGGGGTTGCAAAAGATACTAAAAAGTTAAGTAGCACTTTTCGGGTCCCTTTTCCCTGATAATAAGTCCTGCTTCAAATATAAAAAAAATTTAATTAAGTGAAACGTTGTCGATACTTTTGTCCCAGCAAATATTTAGGAATTTCAAAAATAATTTTTAAAATATCAGGTTCGACTTTTTTAAATAGTTTTTTCTTCTAAAAATGCCATCAGCAATTGTAAAAAATAAAAATAAAGTGTAACTTTTTTAGAACTTTTATCCTTAGTTGGACTTTTTAAATTGTTTGATAACAGTTGGACTTCTTATTTACTTGGGAATTAAAAAAATCTAAGATCAGAATTTATCTATATGTAGAAAACTTGAAAGGCACTCTAAAGATTTATAACTATTTTGTTTATTTGTTCATTTTAAGAATTATATTTGTCCTTTTCTTGGTATCGTCGAACTGATTTTTTAACTGGTATAAAGAATTTATTTTAACCAAAATTTTAATCAGAAATTGATAACTATTAAATTCAAAGGTCAATGATTTTTTGTAGGTTGAATAACATTAAAATTCCAGAAATTTTATAAGCTTAGGCTTTACAAATCATGTTCAAACTTAAACATTTTCTAGATTTGATTCAAACGTTAGTATTTCTTCTACTATATCAAAAAGACAGGAAATAATTTGTATGCGACGGGAGCAGTTTATTAGTTTTATTTCTTAATTAGAAAATAGTTTCGAATCCTGAGGTGCAAAATAATATATTAATTTTCATTTTTCGTTACGAAAGTTTATTACAAAACGCAGATTCCAGTGGTAGTCGATTAATATTGATATCATGTTTAAATTACATGGCGTAGATCAAAACAGGTAAATTATACATTCTACTACTTCTTTTTTAATTTATGAATATATTTTCTAATCTCACGACTATGAATTAGCAAATTTCTATCAAGGACTGACGGTCTTTTTTAGAAAGCAAAAGGAATTTGCGTATTAATTTTAAAAAATGCAGGTAATTTCCGTTTGAAAGCTTTCAAGTTGTAAGCAATTCATTTTAGAACTTTTTATTCCAAAAACTTGATCTAAGAAACTTTTTGGTAGTTTAAAAGTGAATTAAATTGTTTTATTTTTTATTTTTTAGACTGCTAATTCTCTGGTCATTATCTTAATTTAATCGCAAATATGTTTTTTCTAGTTTTAAATGCTCGCTTTTCAATCGTACAGAATAACTGCAATTAAATTTTTTTTTAAATTAAAAATTTCAATTTCATTTGAATTAAAATACTACTTTAGCCATAGTCTCATACTTTGATAAGATTCTTATAAAAAAACAAGTTAGCCTAAGAACGTTTTGTCTTATTATTTAATTTTAGAAAAATTTATTAGAATTTCGCCGTAAAAAATTTGAAAAATAAAATAAAATAGCATAGTAATTATAGTAATAATAGTAATTAATAGTAATTATCACCTTTAGGGAATATTGTACTTTTTAATTATAGTAACTAAATTATTTCTCGAACCTTAGGTGCTAAATTGAAAATATTTTTACCTATCAAAATAAAAGTTGATAAAAATATTATCGGGTTATTATGTATTAAAATGTTTCTATTTAACTATTTAAAAAATACACAGTAAAAAATAATACAAAAAATTTATTTGAATTCAAGTAAAGTTTATTTGTATTAAGGAAAACTTATGATTAATTTCTGAAATTCAGATATTACAAACTGATTTTATTCTTCTTAAACTCACTTACTTTAGAGCCTTTTTGGGAGAAGTTTACTTTTTGAGAACTTCATACTTTTTAACGATTTAATTTATAAAAACGTTGAGTTTTGAGCGCGTTTTTTTTTAAAAGGCTTTTGTTAATTTTAGTAAAGCTTGAAAAGTTTTAAATTGAAAAATTTTTCCTTGAAGTTTTTGGAATTTCCGCATGTGCAAGAAAATTACTGTATCTTTGTTTTACGATTAACTTTAGTTGGTAAAATAGGGTGCTTCTATCTTATTAATTTAGTTGGTACAACCATTTTATTGGTTGTCGATACTGATTGAATAGTCACTGTAACAAATGGCATTGTTGTGACAACTAATAAAATAGGAGTGTCGTATCTTAAAAACTAAGTTGTTATCACAAGATAACCATTTTTTCTGTGAATGCCCAAAAATATTAAATATCGAATGCATTGGAACTTGAATCAAAATTAAAGCAAACAGTTAATTTAAAAAAATTAATAAAAATTTCTTCTAATCAATTTTGACTTGAATCCGACTGGAAGCAGTCTTCTGTTTCTGACATAACTTTAAACACAAAAGATGGAACAGAAGGTCGGAATCATTTGCCAAACAGGACTGAATATATGTGACAGGATTGATATTCGTTTAAATACACTTTAGCAAAGTGACGTAAAGATGTGGGTGGGTGGCGAGCATTTAAAATTTTTAATCAAAGGAAGTCTGGTTACGTTAACTTCGACCACAAATTTTAATTGCTCTTCTTCCGTCGCTTATAGACTCTGGACGTAAATTTTAATTCAGGGCTGTTTCAAACTACAGAAATTTCAAACTAACAAAGTTTTAAACTACAATAGTTTCAAAAATTAAGGATTTTAAAATTGCATCAGTTTCAAATTAACGAAATTTCAAACTATGGCAGATAAAAACTACAGCAGTTTCAAACTACGGAAATTTTAAACTAACAAAGTTTCAAACTGTGGGAGTTTCAAAGTACGGTAGTTTCTAATTTCAGCAGCTTCAATTTGCGGTAGTTACAAACTACTGGACTTTAAAACTACGGAAGTTTCAAACTATAGAAATTTCATGGGGGGGGGGGGTTAAAACTACAAAGTTTGAGAATGTCGAAGTTTTAATTTAAGAGATATCCAAATCCCGGAAGTTTCAAATCGCTTTGATTTTAAACTGCGGGAGTTTAGAACTGCGACAGTATGAAACTACGGTAGTTTTAGGTCAGGGCATTTTCAATTAAGGGCCTATTTGAATAATGATTTATGATTTTAGTTGCAAATTCATCATTTTTGTTGAAAATGTAACTATATTTTGTTGACAATTTTTATTTTTTTACTGAAAATTAATTTTTTTTAAATTTTAAATACATATTTTTTGGCAGAAAAGCAATCCTTTTGGCAGAAAATAGTGGTTGAAAGTTCATTCCTCGTGTTTATTATTCATGATTAAAGTTGAAAATTCATCTATTTGGTTAAAAACTAGACTATTTTGTTGAAATTTTAATTATTTTTTGTTGAGAATGAATTTTTTTGTTCAAATTGTAATATCTTATTTTCCGTTGAAAATTGTTCCTTTTATAAATTCATCTATTTAGTTGAAAATTCATCTGTTTGGTTGAAAATGTAACTATTTTATTCGAAATTCGTTTATTTTTATTGAAAATGAATCTTTTTTAGTTGAAAGTCAACCTTTTTCATAGAAAATGGTTCTTTTTAATTGAAAAGTTATTCTTTTGGTAAATAATTCATCATTTTAGTGAGGAAAATTTAACAGATTGGATCATTGATTGAAAGTTTGTTGATTGCATTCTTATAATTTGCAAATCTTTCATGATTCATAATTTTAGTTGAAAATTTATCAGTTTGGTTGAATATTTAACTAAATTTTGTTAAAAATTTGTATTGTATACTGAAAATTAATTTTTTTAAATTTTAAATTCAAATTTTGTTGACAGAAAATCAATCTTTTTGGTTAAGAGTTAATTCTTTTTGTTTATTATTCATTATTTCAGTTGAAAATTCATCTATCTGGTTGAAAAATGAACTATTTTGTTGCAAATTTATTTATTTTTGTTGAAATTATTATTTTTTAATTGACAATATTAATATTGAATTTTTCGTTGAAAATTGCTTTTTTTAATTTATAAATGCAACTATTTAGTTGAAAATTCATCTTATTTTGTTTAAAAATTCAGCTACTTGGTTAAAAGTTGTTCCGCGATGTTAAAATCAATCTTTTAGTTAAAGATCCATCATGTTAGTTAAAAATTCATCTGTTTGGTTGAAAATTTAACTTGTTTATTGCAATTTTTTGTTTCAAATTGAAAAATCAACTTTTTAAGATGAAAATTCGTCTTCTTTTTGGTAGAAAATCAATCTTCTTGGCCAAAAGTTCATCCTTTTTGTTTATTATTTATTATTAGTTGAAATTTCACCTATTTAGTTAAAAAATTAATTATTTCATTGTAAATTTGTTCATTTTTATTGAAAATTTATCTCTTTTAGTTGAAAATTCGTCTTTTTCGTATAAAATTGTCCTTTTCAATTGAAACTTTATTCTTTTGGTAAATGATTAATCATTTTAGTTAAAAATTCAACAGATTGCATAATTTCAAATGAGGGACTTCATCAGTGATTCAGATAAGACTAAATTTGAAAATTCATTTTTGATTTGTTGAACCAGTCAAAACTGACTTCGAATCAGTCACTCCTGACTGATTAAAATTTACAGTGTAACTTTGTTTTAAACTATCAAACTTTTAATCTATGGGAATTTCAACCTACAGAAGTTCGTTAATTGCATTTTTAAATTATTTGGAAACCTTTCATAAACTTTCGATACCAAAACTGTCGGCTTAAAAATCAACAATAAGATTTTCGTTCCCACACTAATATTTCTCAACCCAGAAAAAAATCTCCATTTTTCCTTCTTCTAGGCCAAAATAAATTGACTTCCCTGAGTGCTTTAGGGGTCATTTTGCTCTTCCACTTTAGATCAACCTCTTCGATAGTGCATGTTTCACTTTACAGTTAAGATAAAGAGCAACATTCATAGAAATTCGTCCCTTGATGTCCTTAACGAGAAACCGCGTCGATTTCGAAATCTAGCTTGGATTCTGGATTACTCAGTGACTCAATCGTCAACATAACCAACGGTTCGTAAAAACCAGTATTCGAGATCCGATGTTTTATCCGGAAAGTGGGTGCCAGAGCAAAGGTATACTGAATGACCTTGGTGAAAGATTCAAGCTTATACAATCTATGATTCTATGGTCGCTTGGCCTCGAAAGGTAATGGATGCGGTCGTCATCTTTTCTATACTGTCCTATTCGAAAGGTGCGCGCGCATCTGTTCAATACGGGGTTCACCCTCGCTCATCTCGACCCCTATTTCGACTCAAACGCTTCGCTATGGTTTCCCAGTCCATACCTTCTCATCTTGGGTCTTGGGGGCCGTTCAGAAACTACGTCACGCTATTTTCATCACTTTTTCGACCCCTCTTCTTCTACGTCACAAATCGTCACATCTAGCTTAAACCACTTCGGGATGACGTCCCAGATATTAATACCCCTACCCCTTTCTTAAGTCTTTCTTCTTTTTATTTCATTTTAAGTAATGCCTAAAATAAAAGAGAAAAAATACAAATATGTTTTAACAGACTTTGCTGTACAAAATCCTCTACATTTCTACAGAAAGGGGAAATAGAGCAGTTTTTTAAAAACTAAAATAGGGGAATGAATTCTTTTAAAGAAAATTTATATATTGAATTCAATACTAAATGAAAAGATGAATTTTCTTCCGAAAGAGAGGAATTTAATGGTTGTGCTTTTAATCTAAAAAATCGATTTTTTTAGAAAAAAGTTGACTTTTAAAACCTGAAAAAAATCAATTTTCGACCAAATTATTGAATTTTGAAAAAACAAAAAATTTATTGTAGACCAAACGGTTGCATTAATAATAAAATATTTGATTCTTTTAAGCAAAAGAGATGAATGTTTAAGAAAGTAGTTGAATTTTTTTGACGAAATAGTTGAGCTTTGAAATTACAAAGATAAATTTTTAACCAAATGGTAAGATTTTCAACCAAAAAATATTAAGTTTCAACCACAAATAATTGAATCTTTAAAACAACGAGACAACAATTTTAAAAGGCGTATTTACAATTAAAAAAGATAACGTTTCAACCAAAAATAAAGTTTTCAATCCAAAAATACGAATTTTTAACAAAATAGTTGAATTTTCAATATAATTATTATATTTTCAATAAAACAGTTAAACTTTTAAATATAGTTGAATTTTCAACCTACAAAGATAGGTTTCAACCAAATAGTTGGATTTTCAAAAAATAAATAAATTATTAACTAGGACTAGACAGTTGCATTTATTATTAAATAGTTGAACTTTTAATCGAAAGGGATCATTTTTCAAGAAAAAAGTTAAATTTTTAACAAAAAAAAAAAAAAAACGAATTTACATAAAAATAGATGCACTTTTTACCAAACAAGATCAAATTTTTACAAAATTACATAAATTTTCTACCAAGAAAGATTTTTATTTCAAGGGAGAAAAAAGATTTCTATTAAATTGCTGAATTTTCAGATCAAGCGAACAAATTTTGTACGAAAAAATTTAATTTTTTACCCGAAAACTTACAAAGCGAATGGAACAAATTTTCAACAAAATAATTGAAATTTAAACAAAATAAAGACGAATTTTAAATAAAACATGTAGTTGAATTTTCAACCAAAACAGAATGAACTTTTAAGCAAAGAAAATTATTTTTCTAAAAAATAAATGAATTTATTTTATAAAAATAAAGATTTAAATCATTTAAATTAAATTAAAAGTCGAATTTAAAATCATATTTAACGTCCAATAATCAAATTAATGTATAGAATTTCTGAAATTAAAACCAAGAAGATCGTTGGATTCTTGCTTTTATTTTCAGCAATTTTATACATTTTCATAAATATAGTTAATTTTCAACTAATTAGTCGTTTTTTAACTCAACACGGTCATTAAAAAAGATGATATAGTTAAATTTGCAATTAAAAAAAAAATTGACTTTCAAACTTAAAAAAACGAAATCAACAAAATAGTTTAATTTTCAAACAAAGAGATCAATCATCAATTAATGAAATCAATTTTTAAGAAAGTAATTTATTTTTCAATCAAGTAGTGAAATTTTCGATCAAGAAGTTTAATTTTTTACGGAAAAGACCAATTTACAATAATATACATAAATTTTAAATAAAATAGTTCAATTTTCACTTAAAAAAGTAATTATAAAAAAACGAATTTTTAACAAAATAGTGAAATCTTAAACTAATCAAATTAATTTTTAACAAAGTGGTTCAACTTTCAACCAAACATGTAAATTTTGAAAAAAATGAATTCTTAAGGACAATTTAAGTTTAATTTTCAACTAAAAACGATCATTTTTCAACCAAAAATGGATTAGTGGAATTTATTGTTAAAAAAATAAAGTTTGAACTAAAAAAAAACGAAAGTCCAATAAAATAGTTCAATTTTCTACCAAATAGTAAAATTTGTAATCAAAAGAGATGACTTCTCAATTAAAAATATAATAGTAGATTTTGCAATTAAAAACAGTCAACTTTAACAAAAAATAGTTTGATTTTCTTATTGGGTTTATTTGAATTTTAAACGAAAAAGCGAGAATAGGGGTAAGTTTCTTAAAAACATATGAAAAAGAGGAAGTCGCTTCAAAAAAAGGTGCACCAAAAAAATTAAATTAAAATTAAATTAAAATTAAATTAAAATTAAATTAAAATTAAATTAAAATTAAATTAAAATTAAATTAAAATTAA